>NC_057803.1:750916187-751223993 GCF_018294505.1 Triticum aestivum
TGAGAATGAAAGGCTTTGCACCGTGTATCTCATTCATTCGAGACTATGTTGATGCTTATGCTCATCCGTATATTAGTCTTCTCATGTGCTTTGCCATGGCTCACACACATCATTTTGGTTGAGCCTATTCTTAAGTTGCCTCTTTTACATGTTGCTCAACCATGTGTTTGTTGCAAGTGCTAGGCTTAGTTTCCTTTATGCTCACTTTCACTTGTTGTTTGTTTCTATTGATTTTGGGCGAGCTATGATCCTATTTTGTGCACATTGTATCCAAATACAAAAATTATTATGTGTGCACAAATCATGGGGAGCTTCTCTAGCTTATTTAGAACACTCGTTTGCTCATATCATAATATCCTTCATTCATGTTGCTCATATCATAATATCCTTCATTCATGTTGCTCATAGGATCTTTGGTCTAGTTGGTTCAATTTATATCCTTTGATTGCTTACTTCAATTGGTATCTTTTGATTGCTCGATTTCTTGTTTCTCTCTTTGTTATGTCTTTGTGGCATATCATTCTTTTGCAATCTTTGGGCCTCAATATAGTTTGTCTTCCTCCAAGTATTTACCATTGGATATGTGTATTGCATTCCACTCTCTTTTTGAGAGATACACAATTTATGGAGGAACCCTCTTTATATTGGCCTTCTAAGCTTTTCACCCATTTTGGCAATCGATGCCAATGGGGGAAGAGTTTCAGAGAGTTTTGTGGAGAAGTCTTCAGAGTTTTCTCTTTGCTTTGGTTTTGGTTCCTAAGCATTTGCATCCCATTCTCATGCATCATTGGTTGTTGCATTGCATGGTGATGCATAACTCCTTGTATAAACTCTCCTAAAAGTGATTGTCATCAATTACCAAAATGGGGGAGATTGAAATAACATGCGGAGCCCCCATGTTTGGTTTTGGTAATTGATGACAATCTCTATAGACTAATGGTTGCCTTGAGTTACATTTGAAGGTCTTGTCCAAAGGATTTTCTTGGAGTACATGTGTTGGTTTCAAGGAGAGCTTGTGTCGACCAATGTGCTATTAAGGAATTATCCAAAGATTGGTCATGTGAGAGTTGAGCTTATTGCAAGCATGTCTTGAAGAAGAAGATTGTGTGATCATTCATGCTTACCTTCAAGGCATTATCCAAATGAAGAGAGTTGGAAAGGTTCAAGGTTGATCAAGACTAATTCAAGAGTGAATCAAGTTGATCAACTCACAAAGCGTAGAAGATGTACCGAGAGGGATCAAGTGATCCCATGGTATGGTAAGCACTGTCAATTACGCTTTGTGTACTAACCCATGGTCTTTGTGAGAGTTCTTTGTGGGGTTAGGTTGCGGTGTGCTCGTTCAACTGATGCATCACGAAGAGATCAAGTGCTTGAAGCTTGCCATCCATTGTGGTGACAATGGACTTGTGAAGATGTGCCGAAGAGTGGCTCACTCATAGTGGAGTATGGGGGAGCAATCTACTAGTCTTCACCGAGCCAACGCAATCAAGAAAGGTGGTCCAACTTAAGGAAGTCAAGATCGTCTACATCAAGCTCAAGTCAACTTTGTGCAAGGCAAATGTTTGCCCTTGATGGGTTTTCTATTTTACCGGTCTCATGGTGGTAGTTGGGAGACCGGGTTATAGGATCGATTGCCGTACTATCAAGGGGGGCTCTTGATGAATAGCTTGATCGTATCGTTCGCATAGAGCTCAAACCATTGCATCCTTGCATCATGTTTCTTGGTTCTTGTTTTGTTCTCTTTGTGAGTCTTATAGCTTATGGTCATCTTGATGACAAGCTTGAGTTCATCGAAAACGGAGTTTGCATGCGTCTTCTATGATGTTTTCGGTGTTGGAGGTTTTACCGGTCTTATCCGAGGAAGAGTTCTCACCTTTTTATTTTGGGCCTTTTCTCATTTGCTTCTTATTGGTATTTCTATCAAGATTGTGTTAGCCCTTGTCGCTAGCTTTCCAACAAACTTGGTTTCATCGAATTCGGAGTCCGTTTGCAGAAGTTGTGTCAGTTTTGGTGTCCTTAAAAGGGGCTGCTGCGGATGTAATTTTTTAGTACCGCTCTTGGGAGTGGTGCTACTGCTTGGACTGGTACTACCGCGACTACTTCCGTGGCTACTTCCCCTTGGGACCAAAAACTTGTCACAAGTCCAGCGGTGGTAGGGACGGATGTAATTTTTTAGTACCGCTCGCAAGCACTAGTACCGCTACCCTTAACAGTAGTACCGCTCCTTGGAGCGGTAGTACCGCTCGGTGCGGGCTGTGAGCATAACGGTTGGATTTTTACCCACCTATAAAAGGGGTCTTCTTCTCCAATGAACCTTATCCCTTGAGCTCGTGTTCTTCCCCCATTGTTGACCTTCTTCGAGCATGCTAACTCTCAATCCCTCCATGGATTCTTGCTAGTTTTTGAGGGAAAAGAGAGAGGAGATCTAGATCCACATTTCCAACAATCACTTTCTCCTCTATGTGACGAGAACCCCTTGGATCTAGATCTTGAAGTTCTTTGTGTTCTCCTTCTTGTTCTTCCTCTCATCTTCCTCCCTAGCATTAGTTGCTTCGGTGGGATTTGAGAGAGAAGGACTTGGGCACTCCGTGTGCCCTTGCCATTGCATTTGGTACATCGGTTTGAGTTCTCCACGTGATATGTGGAAGTTACAAGTTGAGAAGCTTATTACTCTTCCCTTGAGCTTGTTACTCTTGGGTGTTTGGACACCCTAGAGCTTGTTCCTCTTGGGTGCCTTGGCGCCCTAGACGGTTGGTGTTATTCGGAGCTCAATCATTGTGGTGTAAAGCTCCGGGAAAGCGCAGGGGTCTCCACTTAGGTTGTGGAGATCGCCCTGAGCAATTTGACGGGTACCAGTGACCGCCCCCAAGGGTTGCCAAAGTGTACTGGTTCGGTGACCGCCCCCAAGGGTCGCCATTTGTACGGGTTCGGTGACCGCCCTCAAGGGTCCCTTAGTGGAATCACGGCATCTTGCATTGTGCGAGGGCGTGAGGAGATTTCGGTGGCCCTAGTGGCTTCTTGGGGAGCATTGTGCCTCCACACCGCACCAAACAGAGAATAGCATCCACAACGGTGTGAACTTCGGGATACATCATCGTCTCCGCGTGCCTCGGTTATCTCTTACCCGAGCCCTTTACTTATGCACTTTACTTTGTGATAGCCATATTTTTCTTTGTCATATATCTTGCTATCACATAGTTGCTTATCTTGCTTAGCATAAGTTGTTGGTGCACTTAGGTGAGCCTAGTTGTTTTAGGTTTTGTGCTTGACAGATTAACTGCTAGGTTTATTCCGCATTTGTTCAAGCCTTAACCATAATTATTTTAAAGCGCCTATTCACCCCCCCCGCCCTCTAGGCGACATCCTCGATCTTTCACCTTCTATCACAGATCCGAAGGCAAAACATTCGTTGCTAAGAATGGATACTTTCTAGAGGAGTTTCTCTCAAAAGAAGTGAGTCGGAGGAAAGTAGAACTTGATGAGGTGACTGTACCTGCTCCCTTATTGGAAAGTAGTTCATCACAGAAATCTGTTTCTGTGACACCTACACCAATTAGTGAGGAAGCTAATGATATTGATCATGAAACTTCAGATCAAATTACTACCAAACCTCGTAGGTCGACCAGAGTGAGATCAGCACCAGAGTGGTATGGTAATTCTATTCTGGAAGTCATGTTACTAGACCATGATGAACCTACGAACTATGAGGAAGAAATGATGAGCCCAGATTCCGCGAAATGGCTTGAGGCCATGAAATCTGAGATGGGATCCATGTATGAGAACAAAGTGTGGACTTTGATTGACTTGCCCGATGATCGGCAAGCCATAGAAAATAAATGGATCTTCAAGAGGAAGATAGACGCTGATAGTAGTGTTACTATCTACAAAGCTCGGCTTGTCGCAAAAAGTTTTTCGACAAGTTCAAGGTGTTGAATACAATGAGATTTTCTCACTCGTATCGATGCTTAAAAGTCTGTCCGAATCATGTTAGCAATTGCCGCATTTTATGAAATTTGGCAAATGGATGTGAAAACTACATTCCTTAATGGATTTCTTAAAGAAGAATTGTATATGATGCAACCAGAAGGTTTTGTCAATTCGAAAGGTGCTAACAAAATGTGCAAGCTCCAGCGATCCATCTATGGACTGGTGCAAGCATCTCGGAGTTGGAATATACGCTTTGATGATTTTATCAAAGCATATGGTTTTATACGGACTTGTGGGGAAGCCTGTATTTACAAAAAGTGAGGGGGAGCACTACAGCCTTTCTGATAAATATATGTGAGTGACATATTGTTGATCAGAAATGATGTAGAATTTTCTAGAAAGCATAAAGGAGTGTTTAAAAGGATTTCTTCAAAGAAAGACCTCAGTAAAGCTACTTACATATTAAGCGTCAAGATCTACTGAGATAGATCAAGATGCTTGATAAGATTTTCAATGAGTACATACCTTGAAAAGATTTTGAAATAGTTCAAAATGTAACAGTTAAAGAAAGAGTTCTTGCATGTGTTGCAAAGGTGTGAAATTGAGTAAGACTCAAATCCCGACCATGACAGAAAATAGAAAGAGAATGAAAGTCATTCCCTATGCCTCAGTCATAGGTTCTATAAAGTATGCCATGCTATGGACCAGACCTATTGTATACCCTGCCCTGAATTTGGCAAAGGAGTACAATAGTGATCTAGGAGTAGATCACTGGACATTGGTCAAGAATATCCTTAGTGAGGACTAAGGAAATGTTTCTCGATTATGGAGGTGATAAAATAGTTTGTTGTAAAAGGTTAGAGCGGTGCAAGCTTTTACACCAATCCAGATGACTCTAAGTCTCAATCTGGATACATCTTGAAAGTGGGAGCAATTAGCTAGAGTAGCTCCATGCAGAGCATTATAGACATAGAATATTTGCGAAATACATACGGCTCTGAATCTGTCAGACCCGTGACTAAACTTCTCTCACAAGCAAAACATGATCATACCTTAGTACCCTTTGGGTGTTGATCACATGACGATGTGAACTATGGGTATTA
Organism: Triticum aestivum; assembly: GCF_018294505.1. Classification (NCBI taxonomy): domain Eukaryota; kingdom Viridiplantae; phylum Streptophyta; class Magnoliopsida; order Poales; family Poaceae; genus Triticum; species Triticum aestivum. Next base: position 750,921,221 of record NC_057803.1, read on the forward strand.
ATCATATACAGATGTGAATATTGGTGTTAAATCACATGGCGATGTGAACTAGATTATTGACTCTAGTGCAAGTGGGAGACTGAAGGAAATATGCCCTAGAGGCAATAATAAAGTTATTATTTATTTCCTTATTTCATGATAAATGTTTATTATTAATGCTAGAATTGCATTAACCGGAAACATAATACATGTGTGAATACATAGACAAACATAGTGTCACTAGTATGCCTCTACTTGACTAGCTCGTTAATCAAAGATGGTTAAGTTTCCTAACCATAGACATGAGTTGTCATTTGATTAACGGGATCACATCATTAGGAGAATGATGTGATTGACTTGACCCATTCCGTTAGCTTAGCACTTGATCATTTAGTATGTTGCTATTGCTTTCTTCATGACTTATACATGTTCCTATGACTATGAGATTATGCAACTCCCGTTTATCGGAGGAACACTTTGTGTGCTACCAAACGTTACAACATAACTGGGTGATTATAAAGGAGCTCTACAGGTGTCTCCGAAGGTACATGTTGAGTTGGCGTATTTCGAGATTAGGATTTGTCACTCCGATTGTCGGAGAGGTATCTCTGGGCCCTCTCGGTAATGCACATCACTATAAGCCTTGCAAGCAATGTAGATAATGAGTTAGTTGCGGAATGATGCATTACATAATGAGTAAAGAGACTTGCCGGTAACGAGATTGAACTAGGTATTGAGATACCAACGATCGAATCTCGGGCAAGTAACATACCGATGACAAAGGGAACAATGTATGTTGTTATTCGGTTTGACCGATAAAGATCTTCATAGAATATGTAGGAGCCAATATGAGCATCCAGGTTCCGCTATTGGTTATTGACCAGAAACGTGTCTCGGTCATGTCTACATAGTTCTCGAACCCGTAGGGTCCGCACGCTTAAAGTTTCAATGACGGTTATATTATGACTTTATGAGTTTTGATGTACCGAAGGTTGTTCGGAGTCCAGGATGTGATCACGGACATAACAAGGAGTCTCGAAATGGTCGAGACATGAAGATAGATATATTGGAAGCCTATATTTGGATATCGGAAGTGTTCCGGGTGAAATCGGGATTTTACCGGAGTACCGAGGGGTTACCGAAACCCCCCGGGGGCTTAATGGGCCATAGTGGGCCTTAGTGGAGAAGAGGAGAGGCGGCCAGGGCAGGGCCGTGCACCCCTCCCCCTAGTCCGAATAGGACAAGGAGAGGGGGGCGGTGCCCCCCCTTTCCTTCCTCTCTCTCCCTCCTCTTTCCCCCTCTCCTAGTCCAACAAGGAAGGGAGGCAGTCCTACTCCACCTACTCCCCCTGGCGCGCCTCCTCCCTGGCCGGCCGCCCCCTCCCCCTTTGCTCCTTTATATACGGGGGCAGGGGGCACCTCTAGAGACACAACAATAGATCATTGATCTCTTAGCCGTGTGCGGTGCCCCCCTCCACCATAGTCCTCCTTGATAATATTGTAGCGGTGCTTAGGCGAAGCCCTGCAATGGTAGAACATCATCATCATCATCACGCCGTCGTGCTGATGGAACTCTCCCTCGACACTCGTCTGGATTGGAGTTCGAGGGGCGTCATCGAGCCGTACGTGTGCTAGAACTCGGAGGTGCCGTGCTTTCGGTGCTTGATCGGTCGGGCCGTGAAGATGTATGACTACATCAACCGCATTGTTCTAACGCTTCCGCTTTCGGTCTATGAGGGTACGTGGACAACACTCTCCCCTCTCGTTGCTATGCATCACCATGATCTTGTGCGTGCGTAGGAATTTGTTTTGAAATTACTACGTTCCCCAACAGCTCGACCCCCTCCCCCCTCCTCATGTCGAGTTATCGGGGAGGGGGTATATCGACCCCCCCCTCATGTCGAAGTTATCGGGGAGGTGGTATATCGACAACGACATACCCAATAGAAAATAAGAAGAGGAAGAAGAAAAAAAAGAGGAGAAGAAGAAAGGAATAGAGGAGAAGATCGAAGAAAATAAAAGAAGAAGAAAAAGAGGAGAAGAAGAAAGGAATAGAGGTGAAGAAGAAAAAATATAGAAATTACTCTGTTTTTTTCTTCTTCTCTTCTATTCCTTTCTTCTTCTCCTCTTTTTTTTCTATTTTTTCTCTTCTTATTTATTTCTCCTCTTCTTCCTCTCCTCTTCTTCTCCTTTTTCTTCTCCTTCATCCTCCTCTTATTTTCCTTTTTCCACTCCTTCTTTTTCATCTTCTTCCTTCTTCCTTCTTCCTCTTTTCTTCCTTTCCTTATTTTACATTTTCCTCCACACTAACCTAAAATGCACTAACCTAAAATCGATATCTACTAATTAACAACCTAAATAAAAAATTAATACATATATGAAAAAAACATCATATGAAAAAAAACATCATATGCACAAAAAAACATCATATGAACATCATACGAAAAAAACAACGTATCAACATCATCACATATATGAAAAAAACATCGGAAGGCCGCCGGACCGTGGGGCGGCGCGGCGACGGCCTCGGGGCAGCGGTGGCGCGGGGCATTGATGGCGTCGGGGCAGCGAGGGCATCGGGGCGACGCGGGGCGGCGATGGCGTCAGGGCGGCACGGGGAGGTGACAGTGACGGCGTCGAGACGGTGACGGCGCGCGGCGACGGCGTCGGGGCGGCTCGGGGTGGTGACGGCGCGGGGCGCGGGTGACGATGGTGTCAACGGGGCGAGCTCGAGCAGCCTGGCAGCGTCGTCGGGGTGGGGCAACTGCAGAAATGAAAATGAAAACGCCTAAGTGTTTGCTTATATAGCAAAGCCATTGGTCCCGGCTCGTGGCACCAACCGGGACCAATTACCCCCTTTAGTCCCGGTTGGTGCCATCGCCAAGTAAGAGTGTAGGGGATCTATCGTAGTCCTTTCGATAAGTAAGAGTGTCGAACCCAACAAGGAGCAGAAGGAAATGACAAGCGTTTTTTCAGTAAGGTATTCTCTGCAAGCACTGAAATTGTATGTAACAGATAGTTTTGTGATAAGATAATTTGTAACGGGTAACAAGCAACAAAAGTAAATAAAGTGCAGCAAGGGGCCCAATCCTTTTTGTAGCAAAGGACAAGCCTGGACAAATCCTTATAATGAGAAAAGCGCTCCCGAGGACACATGGGAATTATCATCAAGCTAGTTTTCATCACGCTCAAATGATTCGCGTTCGTCACTTTGATAATCCGATATGTGGGTGGACCGGTGCTTGGGTATTTGGACAAGCATCCCACTTATGATTAACCCCCATTGCAAGAATCCGCAACTACAAAAGAAGTATTAAGATAAACCTAACCATAGCATGAAACATATGGATCCAAATCAACCCCTTACAAAGCAACGCATAAACTAGGGTTTAAGCTTCTGTCACTCTAGCAACCCATCATCTACTTATTACTTCCCAATGCCTTCCTCTAGGCCCAAATAATGGTGAAGTTTCATGTAGTCGATGTTGACATAACGCCACTAGAGGAGAGACAACATACATCTCATCAAAATATCAAACGAATACCAAATTCACATTACTACTAATAGCAAGACTTCACCCATGTCCTCAGGAACAAACGTAACTACTCACAAAGCATATTCATGTTCATGATCAGAGGAGTATTAATATGCATTAAGGATCTGAACAAATGATCTTCCACCGGATAAACCAACTAGCATCAACTACAAGGAGTAATCAACACTACTAGCAACCCACAGGTACCAATATGAGGTTTGGATACAAAGACTGGATACAAGAGATGAACTAGGGTTTGAGCGGAGATGGTGCTGGTGAAGATGTTGATGGAGATTGACCCCCTCTTGAAGAGAGGATCGTTGGTGATGACGATGGTGATGATTTCCCCCTCCCGGAGGGAAGTTTCCCCGGCAGAACAGCTCCATCGGAGCCCTAGATTGGTTCCGCCAAGGTTCCGCCTCGTGGCGGCAGAGTTTCGTCCCGTAAGCTTGCCTATGATTTTTTCCAGGGTAAAAGACTTCATATAGCAGAAGATGGGCATCGGAGGGCTGCTAGGTGGCCCACGAGGCAGGGGGCACGCCCTGTAAGAGTGGGCGCGCCCCCACCCTCGTGGACGGTGGGTGGCCCCTCTCAGGTATTTCTTCCGCTGAATAATTATCATTAATTCCAAAAATGACTTTCATGGAGTTTCAGGACTTTTGGAGCTATGCAGAATAGGTCTCCAATATTTGCTCCTTTTCCAGCCCAGAATCCCAACTGCCGGCATTCTCCCTCTTCATGTTAAACCTTGTAAAATAAGAGAGAATAGCCATAAGTATTGTGACATAACGTGTAATAACAACCCATAATGCAATAAATATCGATATAAAAGCATGATGCAAAATGGACATATCACAACACTGTTTCTAATGACCTATACTTGTTGGCGAGGGAACCATCTTCGACTTTAATGACGTACAAAGGGTACGAGATAAATGGGAATACATTTTACATGATCGCCAAAGATCAAAAGAGCACCAACCAAAATAGTGGTGTCCGCTTTGATGCAGCAACCAAGAGGGGAAAGGACACATATTATGGTTACATAGTGGACATATGGGAACTTGACTATGGATATGATATTAAGGTCCCTTTGTTTAAGTGTGAATGGGTCAATCTGTCAGGAGGCGGGGTATAGGTAGACCCACAGTACAGAATGACAACAGTGGATCCAAACAATCTGGGGTACATAGACGAGACATTCGTCCTTGCCAATGATGTGGCGCATGCTTTCTATGTGAAGGACATGTCTATCAAACCAAGAAAAAGAAAAGAAAAGGAAGTGGATACATCATACGATGAGCCAAAGCACCACATAGTTCTTTGAGGAAAAAGAGACATTGTGCGATTAGAGGGCAAGACAGACATGTCTGAAGATTATGAAAAGTTTCATGAAATTCCTCCTTTCAGAGTCAAGGCTGACCCAAGCACCCTGTTAAATGATGAACAATATCCATGGTTACGGCGCAATAAGCAAAGGACACAGGCGAAGAAAAAGTGAAGACTTTCTATCCACAACTATTATGATGATGCCTTTGATCCAGAATATCATTGCAGTTACATGTGAACAAGTGAAATCCCTTTGTAACACATGAGTTTTCGTCCGAAACCCTTATACTTCCAAAGAGATTGTCTGTTTTGTACGCGAAGTGCATCCAATTTTTGTTGTAACCCTCTCAACTTTTTAGCACATGCTATGTGGGTGAAATGATGATACATGCCAACTTTCAACCTTTTCAGAATTCATTTCTAGTGCTTCTCATTTTAAGGGTCATTTAGCTGAAAGAATGAACTAATAGCAAAAAGAATGAACTAAAAATAATCAATTAAAACATTCTGTTGTGATCAACTAAACAAAACTATAATATCCTTCAATAGCAAAAAGAATCAACTAAAAGGCTTTTAGAAAACTCCAATAGCAAAATGAATGAACTCAAAAACCTTTTATAAACCTCTAGTATTATTGAAACTAAAATTATATAAAATTTATACAACCAAAATTACCAAGCTATTTTCTGTTTGAAACATTAAAGCAAAAAGAATTTTCATAAAAATTTTTGTTAGAAACTTTAATTGCAAAAAGAATTATCATAAAGAATTTTTTGTTAGAAACTAAAATAACAAAATATATTTTTGAATATAATGATAAAACACAGTGATATGAAATAGCAGGAAAAAGAATCACTCAAAAATCTATCTTTATAGTAAAGTTATTCAAAAACTAGTGATTCACACAAATTTTAAAAAATTCAAATCTATACCTACTAATAAAGCAAGGTGCGTTTCTCCGATTTTTTCATCCGTTCACCGACGAAAAGCTATTTTTTATCCGAGGTGGTACTAAATTTTTGTTCAAAAGAAAAACAGATTGTCCAGGATTTCGTACCTAGGCCGTGCGCTGAGGCCCAGCCAAGCCAGACAGTTATTTTCCAGCCCATACAGCTCGCAGAACCCTATTTCTGCATGGAGCGTCAAATACTCAAAGCTTCGCACAGGACCCCCAGTACTGGGCCGTCCAGTTTCGTTTTATCCTGTGTTTTTTTTCTGCTCATTTCTCCCTTTCTTTCATATTTCTTTTTACTTTTTTCCCCTTCCAAGTTCTTAGTAAATTTGAAATTTTCAAAAAAAATCTCAAAATTCATTTTTTTATGTTTTCGGTAAATGTTCCAAATTTAAAAAATATTTCTATTTTCAAAAATGTGAAGGAATTTTTTCTTACTTCTTTTTAAATAAACAAATGTTCCCAATTTTCAAAAAATGTTTTTAGTTTCCACAATTATTCATTATTTCCAATAGTTTTTTGCATTTGTAAAAATGCTTCAAATTTGAAAATGTTGTTGTTTTACTGAAATTTGTATGAAACTAAAATATTTTTGTTAATTAAAAAACATTTTCAAATTTGTTCTGAATGTTCAAACATTTTACCATTTAAAAAATCGCTAATTCAGAAAATGTTTAAGTAATTATAAAAGGTTCATGTTTTCAGAAAATGTTTGTGAATTTCAAAAATATTCCAATTTAATATTTTGTTCACATTTTTCTGAAATATTCAGAATTATCAAAAAGCTGTTTGGAATTTGAAAAATTGTTCATGTTTCGGAGAATATACGCAAATTCATTCTTATTTTTTATGATAATTTCGAAAAAAATCAGAAAATGTTTCAAAACTGACGCTGCATTAAATTTTAAAATATTCATGCTGGCCATTTGTTGTTACGACGTGTTTCTGCGACTAGCTAGCAGCACATCGTCGGGTCTTGGATTTATGTGCTGCAATTAGTAATGCATCCATCTACGTCGTGATAGGAGACGCCAACAAACCCCAGCACTATCAAGATCTCATACGGCAAACATGACCCGCGACCACGGGAAATCGCAGCTCCTATCTTCGTCGGCCACCGCTGCGGAGACTCTTTTCGGAGGACACATCATTTCTCTCCCGTTGCTTCTTTTAATAAATATATCTCCCGTTGCAACACACGGGCAAGTGTGCTAGTTTGAACTATTCAAATTGGAAAAGAAATGGCACTAACAGAAAGTTTATAAATTTATTACCTAAAAGCAAAAAGAATTAAAAAATAAAGCTAAAATTAACAGAAAATAAATAATGCGAAAAACAAAACAAAAAACTGGAAAAACAATGAAAAAAATGCCACCTAATGGGCCACCACGGCCTAGATACGACTAGAAACCCAACTAGTTGTGCCAGGATTTATGCCCGCGGAAGGCCCAGCAGGCCCAGAGGCATAGCAGTGTCAGTTTTGGGTGTGGCACCCCGGCTCAGAGCGAACGGTTTACCTTGCATTGCCAACCCATAGATCATGCTTCTGGCAACACACAACATGTTGGTACAGAAATCACCGCTTTATTTAAACTAGCGGAAGCATAGCTGTTACATTACATCAAGTAGCGAGGCCAAGCGACACACTCGGTGCGGCTGAACAATATGTACATCATTTAGTGAACATAAAGGGGGCCTCGAGAACAACATCTACACGGCAGCGGAACAACAACGTTGCGGGACTCCATAGCACAGGGACACGATGTGGACATGGTGTAGATGTCGTGGTTCTAAGTCTGACAGTAGAGTGGGGGGTAGGTATAGAGAGGCAAGATCCTAGCTATGGAGAGGTTGTAAACACAAGCGATGTACGAGTTCAGGCCCTTCTCGGAGGAAGTAAAAGCCCTACGTCTCGGAGCCCTGAGGCGGTCGAGTGGATTATGTGTATAGGTGTTACAAGAGTGCGAACCCTTCTGCCTATGGAGGGGGGTGGCTTATATAGAGTACGCCAGGACCCCTGCCAACCCACGTAATGGAGGGTTTAAAGTATATTAAGTCTGGGGCGTTACTGGTAACGCCCCACATAAAGTGCCTTAACTATCATTATGTCTATTCAATTACAGGCCGTTGCAGTGCAGAGTGCCTTCTGACCTTCTGGTGGTCGAGTGTATCTTCATGGTCGAGTGAATCTCCATGGTCGAGTCCTTCTGGTTAGTCGAGTGGGTTCCTCGTTGGTCGACTGGAAGGTGATCTCTTCTAAGGCTGTCCCTGGGTAGGACATTCAGGTCAGGCCTATGACCCTACCCTAGGTACATGAATCCATCATTAGCCCCCGAATGGATTGAGGCTTGAATGAGGAAGGAGTTGATGCTGTTTCCGATTGACTTTTGCATATTGGCTATGCGTCGTTCTGGATTAAGATCTTCTTTGTTGATAATCGAGCAACTTTTCTTCAGTCGACTCGATCCATTCTTGTCTTTCGTCGAGTGATCTTTTAGACTTTGCTGGTTCCCGAGCGACGGATCACAGGAAATCTCGCGTCTGACAGACCGATCTGCCGTTCGCGGATTCCACGGGATACGAAATTTGGGGGAGCGCGCGAAGCGGAACGACCCGTGGCGCTCGGATGGGACGGGACATAGACGCCTCGATCTCCGCGCCGCTTTTTCCGCCACGTATCGTGTCGATGCAACTGTTTCGGGATATGATTAGGTTGCCTGGGTCCACCTGTCATCCACTCGGAAGGGATGTTATAAATGCAACCAGCGAGGGTTTTCTGAACAGTGCTCCATTCTTTCTCTTCTGCTCCCCTCGTCTCCGCCCAAATGCGCTCACTTTCGCCCCCGCAAAGCTCTTCCTCGCGCACCTCGCCGGTAGCCATGGTCAAGGAGAAGATGGCGGCGCTGGAGCGCGCAAAGAAGGCGTCGGCGACGGAGAAGGCGTCGGCGGCGGAGAAGGCGAAGGGGAGATCCACCAGCCGGAGTGGGTCTTCGTCGAGATCCCGCCTACCGAAGGGCTGGGTCCAGGGAGATTGGATCCAGTCGACCATCAGGGAGAAGGATCTCCTCGACATGGCCGACGACGGGCTGATCCCCCATGGCGCCGCAAGACTTCCAGGAAAAGAGTGGCAACCTCAGCCGGAAGAGGGTGAGTGTGTGCTCCTGGCCACTCATATTGATCGAGGATTTTCTTTGCCTCCGAGCATTTTCTTTCGTGGTTTTTTGAACTTCTTTGGAGCCCAACTCCACCACTTTACTCCAAACTCCATCGCGTATCTTGCTGCGTTTGTATCCATGTGCGAGAGTTTCCTGGGCTGTCGACCACACTGGGGCTTGTTCAAGCACATCTTCACGTGTCGTTCTCAGACCGTGAAGAAGGCGAGTCCAGGCGATGAGAAGACCCAAGTTGTCCAAATGTGTGGGGGTCTGGGAATTCAAGTGAGGAACAAGAGCACCTTCCCAGCTATGACGTTTCCCGAGTCGGTCAGGGGCTGGCAGTCGACTTGGTTCTACTGCCAGAACGAGCTGACGCCGGGGCAGTCGAGTGGACTCCCCCCATTCACCATGAGTCGAGTGAACAAGCCCTCCTCTCTGAAGGTGGTTCCGGAGGAGAGAGATGATGTGAAGATGTTGATGGATCGCGTGGTGCAGTTGGTTCGGGACGGCGTGACTGGCATGGACCTTCTGGAGGTTTTCCTTCGGCGGCGAATCCAGCCTCTTCAGTTCCGGAGCCATGGCATGTGGTTGTACCGCGGGACTGAAGACGAGACCCGAGTCCACCCGGAAGCAGTCGACGACGCCACGGTGGAAAGATGGATGGCCGCGGTCACTGGGAACAAGGATAATCCCCGTGGATCCAGGAGGATTCCTCCACTCGACCACCACACCGTTCCAGATGAGGTATATTTGCTCTGCCTTCCATTGTATATTTGTCGAATTTGTTTCTGTATGTTCTGTGACTTGGTCGACTGATCTCTGTCTTGACGTCTTCCAGGCCCTCACCGACCTGTATTCGATGCCCAATGGAGCTCTGGCTCCGACTGAGGAGTGAGAAGCCAGCGGGGGCGAGAGCCAGGAGGAGTGGGATTCAGACGCTGCCGAAGATGACGATGATGATGACGACGATGATGAGGATGAAGAAGAGGAGGTGGAGGAGGTTGCACCTCCGCGCTCGGAAAGGCGGTCGAAACTTGTCCATGACCCTGCGACTGAATGCGGTAAGGGGGCTGTGACTGCCCCGCAGTCGACCAAACGCCCTCGGACCGCTTCTCCGGTGCCGAGTGAAAAGGCGCCGAAGCAGTCGAAGGTGGCTCCGTCAAAACCTGCCAAGCTCCTGCCGAAGATGAAGGTGTCCATCCCCACCATATCCGAGTAAACATGTCACTCGAGTCTCCTTGTTTTGTATAGGCTTTATCTCTGGTTGATACTTGAGTTAGTCGACTGATTCTTTGGAACTTCAGTGCTGCAACTTCTGAGACCTCAGGCAAGGCTGACGACCATGAGATGGAGGACGCAACAACCTCAAATCCTGGTACTATACTCTCAATTCTGTCCTTAGTCGACTGACTCATGATTTCTAACTTTGATTCTTTTTCTGAAGCTCCACCCCATGACATTATCACCCTTCCTGAAGATGATGATGATGAGGATGAAGAACCGCCGAGGCACAGGATGAGCAGGAAGACGTCTACTGGTAAGGCAACCCAGGATGCGACGGCGCCTGAGACTGTGGTCATGGAGGAGGAGAACCCCACTCGACACACCGTGTCTTTCGCAGTGCCGTTGACGAGTGCTCATCCCACTTCGTCGAGTGCTGCACAACCTTCGCTCTTCACAACACATCATGTCCCAGAGGACCAAGCCAGTGCTGCTAAGGAGGCGATACGTCAAGCGGGGATCATGATGGAGCAGGTGAAGATCGTCCGGGATGCAAGCCAAGCAGTTTATGACGCTAGCTCCGCCCTTCAAAGCAATGTTCAGGTCAGTCGACCACCGCCTGTTCTGTTAGGATATGCTATCAAAACTTTTTCTTTCTGAAATCCATAGCAATCACCCGCTGGGTGTGTGGATAAAAAACTCCGTGTTAGCGGGGGCACGCTGAGTGCACCCGCTGGGTGTAGTCCCCAAGGCTAAGGTCGACTGCTGGCAGTCGGCCTTAGGCTTGATAAGTAAAGGTTGTTCATCATTCGACTGGATCGAATGGTTTTCGACTGGTCGACTGGTCGACTCTGTCTTGAACAAAACTAGTGGGGGCACGCTGAGTGCACCCACTGGGTGTAGTCCCCGAGACTGTGGTCGACTGCTTGCAGTCGACTACAGTATGAAGAGCACATCTCCCCTTTTTTTTGGGTCGACTGGTCGACTCTGTTTTGAACAGAACTAGTGGGGGCACGCTGAGTGCACCCACTGGGTGTAGTCCCCGAGACTACGGTTGAATGCTTGCATTCGACTGTAGTCTTAGAAACGTATGATTTTTCCCTATCCACTCGGAAGTGAATCATCTTTGATATTTTGTCGATTGGTTCTTCGTAGAAATCTTGTGACCTTGCGGCTCGCTATACGGAACTGGAGCAGAAGCACATTCAGCTCGAGCTGGATCTGAAGCTGGTGCAGGAGAATCTGACGAAGGCGAAGGAGGAGACCAAAGGTATGTTCGGTGAGACCTCGATGACACCTTTTTCCTTCCATTTGTTTCAAAATCTGACTTTGCTGTAACTTGCAGACAAGGTGCGGGAGGCCCAGAAGAAGAAGGACCTTGAGCTAGCTGAGAAGACCAAGCTTGCTGACGAGAAGTTAGCTTCAGTCACCAAGCTTGAATAGGAAAATCACAATCTGAAAACTGCTCTGGCTATTGCCTCCAAGGATGTTGACCGACTGAAAGCTGACAAGACTACCCTGACCGAGAAGATCAACCAATTGACAGGGAAGAAGAATGACCTGGAAGGCTTCCTGGGTGGTCTTGCCAAGAAATTGTTCCTTATGCTCGAAGGTAACCTTTTTCACTCGACCAACATTTTCAACTGTGATGCTTTCATTCGACCATTGTCTTGATTCGGCGTTTTGTCCTTGCAGAATTCTGTCGGAACTTTGAAGAAGAGACTAGCCAGTTGGAGCCGAACCTTGACCCTGTCAATTCTCCGGTGAATGATGAAGTTGCCATGAATGTCTTCCGACTGGAGTCTCGCGTTGCAGCTGTCGTGGACTATCTTGCAAGGCTGAAGGCCGCCACTTCTCGCATCGACTCGACACTTTGGCCCGGGGCAACACTTCAGAATGACCTCGAGTCATTGATGGCTCGACTAAACGCGGTCCCCGACCGTGTGCAAGAGTGGAAGAAGTCCTCGGCTCGGTGTGGCGCAGACGTTGCCCTGTGTCTGGCCCGAGTCCACTGCAAGGACGCGCGAGAAGAGAAGCTGGCGGCTCTCCGAGTGGCCAACACCAAGAAACACGACTTCAGATCCTTCATGGAAACTTTCATCGCTGCTAATACCCGGATCGCAGACGGGATCGACCTCGACGAGTTCGTTGCTCCTTCCAGCCCTCCACAGGAGGGGTAAAAAACTTTCTTTAAGCCCGACACTTTAAATTTGCCTCGGTATGCCGAGTGGAATTGTAACCGGTAAACCTTAACAGGCTTAGTGCCTGAGCACTCTCGGTTCCTTTAGGTATCGACCTAAACTTGGATTTGATGTTTGGATATGATTGCTCCTGGTTCGAATTGTCCTTTGCAGGTTCACAGCAAGATGTCCACTGCAGTCGACTTATTCCTTAGGCGAGCACTGGGCTGCAGCTAAGCCTCCGAGTGAGAGGTTTGCTCTTCACTCGGTAGGATTTTTATACCTTAGGCGAGCGCTGGGCTGCAGCTAAGCCTCCGAGTGAGAGGTTTGCTCTTCACTCGGTAGGATTTTTTATAACTTAGGCGAGCGCTGGGCTGCAGCTAAGCCCCCGAGTGAGAGGTTTGCTCTTCACTCGGTAGGATTTTTCATAACTTAGGCGAGCGCTGGGCTGCAGCTAAGCCCTCCGAGTGAGAGGTTTGCTCTTCACTCGGTAGGCTTTTTCATAACTTAGGCGAGCGCTGGGCTGCAGCTAAGCCCCCGAGTGAGAGGTTTGCTCTTCACTCGGTAGGATTTTTTTATAACTTAGGCGAGCGCTGGGCTGCAGCTAAGCCCCCGAGTGAGAGGTTTGCTCTTCACTCGGAAGGATTTTTTATAACTTAGGCGAGCGCTGGGCTGCAGCTAAGCCCCCGAGTGAGAGGTTTGCTCTTCACTCGGTAGGATTTTTTCATAACTTAGGCGAGCGCTGGGCTGCAGCTAAGCCCCCGAGTGAGAGGTTTGCTCTTCACTCGGTAGGATTTTTCATAACTTAGGCGAGCGCTGGGCTGCAGCTAAGCCCCCGAGTGAGAGGTTTGCTCTTCACTCGGTAGGATTTTTTTATAACTTAGGCGAGCGCTGGCTGCAGCTAAGCCCCCGAGTGAGAGGTTTGCTCTTCACTCGGAAGGATTTTTATAACTTAGGCGAGCGCTGGGCTGCAGCTAAGCCTCCGAGTGAGAGGTTTGCTCTTCACTCGGTAGGATTTTTTATAACTTAGGCGAGTGCTTGGACTGCAGCTAAGCCCCCGAGTGGAAGTCTGGCTTACCACTCGGTAGGATTTTTTATAACTTAGGCGAGTACTTGGACTGCAGCTAAGCCCCCGAGTGGAAGTCTGGCTTACCACTCGGTAGGATTTTTTATAACTTAGGCGAAACGGATTCGCAGCTAAGCCTCCGAGTGGAAGTCTGGCTTACCACTCGGTAGGATTTTTTATAACTTAGGCGAAACGGATTCGCGGCTAAGCCTCCGAGTGGAAGTCTGGCTTACCACTCGGTAGGATTTGTACAAACTTAGGCGAAACGGATTCGCGGCTAAGCCACCCGCTGGGGGAAAAAGTGACAAAAATTATGAAGGAATTATGGCACTATTATTTCGAGATCCATGAACTACAGAAGTATTTTATTACAACTCATCCGAGTGGAAAACTTTTAAGTGTAAAACGGGCGGAGCAGATCCGCATTCCAAGCTCGGGGATCTTCGATGTTGTGTTCGACGTTGTAGAGACGGTATGCCCCGTTGTGGAGAACTTTGGTGACGATGAAGGGTCCTTCCCAAGAAGGAGCGAGCTTATGTTGTTTCTGCTGATCCACTCGGAGAACTAGATCTCCTTCTTGGAAGGCTCGACCCCTCACATTCCTGGCGTGAAAGCGACGCAAGTCTTGTTGATAGATGGTCGATCGGATCAGAGCCATCTCCCTTTCTTCCTCTAGAAGGTCGACTGCGTCCTGACGCGCTTGCTCAGCTTCTGCTTCGTTGTAGAGTTCAACTCGAGGAGCATTGTGAAGAAGATCACTCGGCAAGACTGCTTCAGCTCCATAGACCAAAAAGAATGGAGTTCTTCCAGTCGACCGATTGGGTGTGGTCCGCAAACCCCAAAGCACCGAAGGAAGTTCGTTGACCCATGCTCCAGCCGCGTGCTTGAGATCACGCATCAGTCGGGGTTTTAAACCCTTGAGGATTAAGCCATTGGCTCGCTCCGCTTGTCCATTCGACTGGGGGTGAGCGACTGAAGCGTAGTCGACTCGTGTGCCTTGAGCGTTGCAGAAATCCTTGAATTCTTCCGAGTCAAAGTTCGACCCATTATCCGTAATGATGCTGTGCGGGACTCCATATCTGAACGTCAGCTCCCTGATGAAGGTTACTGCAGTACCGGCGTCAAGATTCTTGATTGGTTTAGCCTCGATCCACTTTGTGAACTTGTCGACTGCGACCAGTACGTGCGTGAAACCACTTCGACCTGTTCTCAAGGGACCGACCATGTCCAACCCCCATACTGCGAACCGCCAGACGAGTGGAATGGTCTTCAGAGCTGATGCGGGCTTGTGTGACATATTGGAGTAGAACTGACATCCTTCGCACTTGTCCACTATTTTCTTTGCCATCTCATTCTCCCTTGGCCAGTAAAATCCAGCTCGGTATGCTTTGGCTACAATGGTCCGACAGGACGCATGGTGACCACAGGTCCCCGAGTGGATTTCATTAAGAATGATTCGACCTTCTTCTGGCGTTATGCATTTTTGACCCACCCCAGTCGGGCTTTCTCTATACAGCTGTCCTTTGATAACGGTAAAGGCTTTGTATCGACGGACGATCTGCCGAGCCTCTTCCTCATCCTCTGGGAGCTCTTTTCTCAGGATATATGCGATATAGGGAATTGTCCAGTCGGGAGTGATCACTAAAACCTCCATGACCAAGTCGACCACTGCTGGGACCTCAACCTCAGTCGGATCTGTGGCACTCTTGGGCTGTGGAGCTTCCTCTGTGAAGGGATCTTCTTTAACTGACGGAGTGTGTATATGCTCCAAAAACACACCACTCGGAATGGCTTCTCTTTTGGAACCTATCTTTGCCAGATCATCTGCTGCTTGATTTTTCAGTCGGGGGATGTGATGGAGCTCCAACCCCTCGAACTTCTTTTCCAGCTTCCTCACTGCATTGCAGTATCCAGTCATGGCTGGGCTTCTCACGTCCCACTCCTTCATCACCTGGTTGACCACTAAATCTGAATCGCCATAAACCATCAGGCGACGGACGCCGAGTGAGATGGCCATGCGCAATCCATATAAAAGGGCCTCATACTCTGCCTCATTGTTGGAGGAATCAAAGTGAATCTGGAGCACATATCTAAGCTTATCTCCTCTGGGGGAAACCAGAACAACCCCAGCACCAGAACCATTCAGCATCTTAGAGCCATCGAAGAACATGGTCCAATGCTCCGAGTGAACTTGAGTCGGCTGTTGTTGTTCAATCCACTCGGCGAGGAAATCTGCTATTGCGTAGGACTTAATGGCTTTCTTTGCCTCAAACTTGATATCAAGGGGAAGAAGTTCAATCGCCCATTTCGCCACTCGACTAGTTGCATCTCTGTTGTGCAGAATCTCTAATAGTGGGGCGTCGCTGACGACTGTGATAGAATGATCAGAGAAATAATGAGCAACCTTCTTCGTGGTCATGTATATTCCATACACAAGCTTCTGATAATGAGGATATCTCTACTTGGATGGAGTCAAGACTTCAGACAAATAATACACCGGGCGCTGAACTTTGAAGGCTTTTCCTTCTTCTTCCCGCTCGACCGTAAGTACTGTACTGACGACTTGTCCTGTGGCTGCAATATAAAGCAACAAAGGCTCTTTGCTGATTGGAGCAGCAAGCACCGGCTGGGTGGAGAGCAGAGCTTTTAGCTCGGCAAACGCTGCATCAGCTTCTGGAGTCCACTCGAACTTGTCTGCCTTCTTCATCAGTCGGTAAAGAGGAAATTCCTTTTCACCGAGTCGTGAGATGAATCGACTTAATGCGGCCAAGCATCCAGTAAGCTTCTGGACATCGTGCACTTGCACATGGCGTTTCATTCGGAGAATAGTGCCGATCTTCTCTGGATTAGCATCGATCCCTCGCTCGGAAACGAGAAAACCGAGTAACTTTCCACCAGGATCTCCGAACGTGCACTTCGATGGGTTGAGCTTGATATCGTACCTTCTGAGGTTGGCAAATGTTTCGGCGAGGTCAGCAAGCAGGACGGAACCTTTTCGCGACTTGACGACGATATCATCCATATACGCTTCCACATTCCGACTGATTTGAGTGAGAAGACACTTCTGAATCATACGCATAAATGTGGCTCCGGCATTCTTGAGGCCGAACGGCATGGTGATATAGCAGAAGCACCCGAATGGAGTGATGAAAGCTGTTTTTACTTCGTCGGGTCCATACAGACGGATCTGATGATACCCGGAATATGCGTCTAGGAAAGACAATCTCTCACATCCCGCGGTCGAGTCAACAATTTGATCTATGCGAGGGAGAGGAAAGTGATCTTTCGGGCAGGCCCTATTGATGTGCTTGAAGTCAATGCACATGCGGAGTGATTTGTCCTTCTTGGGAACCATGACGACATTAGCGAGCCACTCGGAGTGGTATATCTCTCAGATAAATCCTGCCGCCAACAGTCGAGCCACTTCCTCACCAATAGCTTTTCTCTTCTGGACAGCGGACCGCCGAAGATGCTCTTTGACTGGTTTTGCTGATTTGTCGACTCTGAGGCGATGCTCAGCCAGTCCCCTGGGAACACCTGGCATGTCAGCTGGCTTCCATGCAAAAATGTCCCAGTTCTCACGGAGGAACTGGATGAGCGCTTCTTCCTATTTCGGGTCGAGTGTCGTGGAGATGTGGGTCGGGGCTGCATCGGGGTCGGTCGGGTGAATGTGAACAGGCTTCGTCTCACCAGACGACTGAACTGCAGATTTTGTGGCTGGTTTCTTGGATCGCAACAAATCACTCGGATCTGCGTTTTGCTTGTATTCTTCGAACTCGACCGCTGTCACCTGGGAATCGGCAATCTTCGAGCCCTTCTGAAAGCACTCTTCTGCCTTTTTCCGATCGCCAGTGACAGTGATCACTCCTTTGGGACCTGGCATTTTCAGTTTGAGGTACACGTAACATGGTCGAGCCATGAACCGTGCATAGGCGGGCCTCCCCAAAATGGCGTGGTACACGCTCTGAAAATCCACAACCTCAAAGGTCAACTTTTCCTTGCGAAAATGTTTTGAGTCGCCAAAAACTACGTCCAGAGCTATTTGGCCGAGTGAGTTGGCTTTCTTCCCTGGTATGACTCCGTGGAAACTCATGTTGCTGGTGCTCAGTCGGGACATCGGGATGCCCATTCCTTTCAGTGTGTCTGCATACAACAAGTTTAGCCCACTACCACCGTCCATCAGCACTTTCGTCAGTCGAGTGCCTTCGACAACTGGATAGACCACCAAAGCTTGCCTCCCAGGGGTGGCAATATGAGTCGGGTGATCAGATTGGTCGAATGTGATGGGTGTTTGGGACCATCTCAAATAACTTGGTTTTGCTGGGGCAACCATATTCACCTCACGGTTAATGACTTTCAGTCGACTCTTGCTTTCCACATCCGCGAAGATCATCAAAGTGGAGTTGATATGCGGATATTCTTCCTCACTGTCCTCTTTGTCTTCGGCCTTGTCTGACTCCTTCTCCTTGTCCTTAGACTGTTTTCCCTGAAACTGCTGGATCAGGAGTCGACACTGGCGAGTGGTATGCTTTGGGTAAATGATGTTTCCCTCTTCATCTTTCTTCGTGTGGATGTGGCATGGCATATCCATCACGTCGTTTCCTTCTTTATCCTTTACTTTCTTAGGATTCCAGGATCCTTTTGGCTTCCCTTTGAACTTCCCCTGAGCCACGGCCAAGGCCTCTCCAGGAGCTGCTGGCTCGGCTTTCCGCTTCTGTTTCCGACTGGAATTTCCCTTCTCCGACTGACTTGGCTTATATTTGCCGCTCCGGAGTCGGCCCTCTTCCTCGCCATTGGTGTACTTGGTAGCAATCTCCATCATTCGACTCAGGGTCATGTCCCCGGTTCAACCAAACTTTAGACTCAATTCCCTGTTCTTGACGCCATCTTTGAAAGCACAAACTGCTTGATGATCAGACACATTTTCCACAGTATGGTGCAGAGTGATCCACCTCTGAATGTACTCTCTGAGAGTCTCATTGGTCTTCTGCGCACAAACTTGCAGCTCTGTCAAACCAGCTGGTCGCTTGCAGGTTCCTTCAAAAGTTCTGACGAACACTCGGAACAAATCTTCCCAAGTGTAAATACTGCTAGGAGGTAACTGATTCAACCACGCTCTGGCTGAACCTTCCAGCATGAGGGGCAAATGCTTCATGGACACCTCGTCATTCCCACCGCCAATCTGAACAGCCACTCGGTAGTCCTCAAGCCAAGTTTCAGGCTTGGACTCCCCAGTGAACTTGCTGACTCCTGTCGCCAACCTGAAATTGGGGGGAATCACTGCGGCTCTGATAGCCCTGCTAAAACACTCTGGACCAGAAACATGCACTCGACTGCTCGTGGGTGCATCTCTCTCGGGTCCACCTCGATGGGCTCTATTTCGGTCGACCAAGCTTTGCACGATAATGGATCGCGCGTCGAAGCCTGGTCCCCTGGGGTCGACTGGAACTCTTCGCCCCGCACTAAACTGACGCCTGTCATCCTGTCGCCGAGGAGCGTAAGACCCTTCCCTCGGAGAGGAAACAGGCACTCGACGCCTGTCATCTCGGTCATGTCGGTCTCCATACTGATCACGCTGGTTGTCGCGCCCTTCCCGCCTCGGAAGCGATCTGGGACTGTGAGCCAACTAAACCGTATTCGCAGCGACGGATCGACTGTGAATTCTATTGCGCGACTGCGACACAGCTGAGTTCTGGTCCCCTACTGCTCGGAGCAAATCTCTGATCTGCATCAAGCCTCTCCCAGCTTCTGACTGTGAAGGCTGGATGGACTCTGCTATACGGGTTGCTGCTGCTAAATTCTGAATTGGCGTGCGGTATACCTGAGTCGGCGGGAAGAGTCGACGTCGACTGGCTTCGGGGACTCGTTGCCGCGCGCGCTCGTCGAGTGCTCGCTGAAGGTTCTCCAGACGAGCGCATTCAGCCACATTGGCCAAACGTGCCTCCTCCAAGGCGCGAGCCTCGGGGGTTTCTCCCGCAATGGGAGTATGCAGGGCATCCATGTTCCTGCGGCGAAGCTCTTCTCTCTGCAGAGAGTCAAGTGTCTCGGGCTGGTACTCCTCGTGGTCCTGAGCGGGGCCACCTCCACCGCCTGCTCCGCCACCGTGGGCGAAACCGGGAGGACTGCGGGGTCCGTCGACCATGAGAATTTCCGCCGCTGGATCACTGCTATCGCATTCGGATGCAGTCTCTACGGAGCCAGTCGACAGATCGAATAGGCCGTAGAGAGACTCGTCGGGCTCGATTGCCGCAACTTGTGCGATGGCCGCCTGGCGAGCCACCGCGTGCTTCACCCACCGCTGAAGCCTCGACCGACCAGAGCGCTTGCGCTGGTGGGAGACCGGACGGGCGACCGATAAAGGAGTCGACCGATAGGGGGCCGACGGTTGCCGCAGCAGAACGCCGCGGACACATGCGCGAAAATGCGTCGCACCGCGGACGGGGAGCGCATCAACGTCGAGTGGAGCCTCCTGGAGCCACGCGGAGTCGTCGGCGACAAAGGTGAGAGCGCCAAGACGGATCTGGCGCCCCTCGACCAAAACTCCAGCAGTCATCATGATGAAAGTACTCGGAAATACTGCAACTTCTCCACAAAATCGCTAAAACACCCGCCCCACGGTGGGCGCCAACTGTCGTGGTTCTAAGTCTGACAGTAGAGTGGGGGGTAGGTATAGAGAGGCAAGGTCCTAGCTATGGAGAGGTTGTAAACACAAGCGATGTACGAGTTCAGGCCCTTCTCGGAGGAAGTAAAAGCCCTACGTCTTGGAGCCCTGAGGCAGTCGAGTGGATTATGTGTATAGGTGTTACAAGAGTGCGAACCCTTCTGCCTATGGAGGGGGGTGGCTTATATAGAGTACGCCAGGACCCCTGCCAACCCACGTAATGGAGGGTTTAAAGTATATTAAGTCTGGGGCGTTACTGGTAACGCCCCACATAAAGTGCCTTAACTATCATTATGTCTATTCAATTACAGGCCGTTGCAGTGCAGAGTGCCTTCTGACCTTCTGGTGGTCGAGTGTATCTTCATGGTCGAGTGAATCTCCATGGTCGAGTCCTTCTGGTCAGTCGAGTGGGTTGTCACTGGAAGGTGATCTCTTCTAAGGCTGTCCCTGGGTAGGACATTCAGGTCAGGCCTATGACCCTACCCTAGGTACATGAATCCATCAGTAGACACGGCAGTACTCCGATCCAGTTAGACTTTCCTGAAAGCTGGCATAACACGCCAGGTCAGTACATTGAATGTACTTGCAAGCTCGCAACAAGCAAAACCGTAATGACAAACAACATCATGATATTTAAACAAGTTCAATGCAAATATCAATATGCTACTCATGCAGTGACCAAACTTGTGCATCGAGTCACTCGGACTCTCTTACCAACAGGTTACCTCGCAACCGAATAGTGATCACGATAAACCACGAATGAACCACTCTTGGTTCAACCGGTTACCTCGTAACCCAACAGTGGTCATTCCCAGATCACAAATAGTACCATAACCATCAGGCTCACTAACATCATCGTAACTCAATGGTACAATGCAAATAACTTAGTGTGCAATTTTATTGAAGTTCATCCATGGTGTGACTTACTTACGAACCGGACCCTTATCCGCGGGCGCTGCTATCGATAGATTAATACACTCTAGAGAGGTAGCACACTTTACCCACACCACAGAACCCATGGCCTCGCACTCCCATATGGGAGGAACAATGGCATACCGACAGAACCCTCCCATTGCCATGACACTCTTATGGTCACTCCGACAAACTCCCCTCTGGGATCAATCCTGGGCGACCCCGCCTACCAAAGGCAACTACCACCGTCGTGGCAAATAAACAGTCCGAAACGGGGACAACAACAGGTCCACAAGGTTATGTCTCCTTACTGGGCAAGGGTAACGCACGCCCATAACCTTCCCTAGTTGGAGGCACCGACAAGAGGCATGACAACAGAATGACTACGACCTCCCCATACTATGGCAAATGTGGTTGCACTTGGCAGCCCGATTCAGTGGCACCATGACTCGACCAACTTTTAAGTTCAAGTTCAATTATCATCAGGTTCAACTTGAAAATAAAAATTCCAAGGTCACAATATGCCAAGCTCATACAACCATGTATCATGCATCATATATCACTTTAACAATACCAGGTCAACATTATTCAAAGTTCTACTTGCACCACCTCAACTTGCAACATTTCTGGTCCTTTCTTACTGGTTACTTTTACTTATTACTTTACTTGGCATTTATTAAATAAAACTCATTGTTCATATAGCAAAATAATGCTCATGTTCATACTACCATAGTCATGAAATTTTTTACTTAGATCAACTACTCAAGCTATAACTCACAAGTTCAACCATTTCTTTCTATTAACTAAGCATTCTGATCATAACAAACTAAATAACACAACATCATTTATTTTTAATACTATATGCAATGAAAACCATATATATTCAAGTAGAACATCATGGATATTGCAATCCATGATCATGTTGTTGTGGCTTGCCTTAGTGCAGAGGAGCTTCACACTCCTCCCGGATGCCTTGAAGACAAGCTTCACCTTATGAAAATAATTCAAATGACAAAAAGAAAACATCAAGAACACTTCTGAAAATTACCAAAAATTCTAGGAAGCAAAGAAAATCCCCATCTTGGGTGTGCTGCTAGGATTTTCTAGTAAGAACAGAATGCAAAAGGAATCAACTCATTTGGACTTGTAGAATAAAAGTTATAGCTGGTCAAAGTTCTGGTCAAATTTGAACTAAATTTGAATTAAAAAGAAAAACTGGGAGGGGGGGGGGTGACGTCGAAGGCGTAAAACACCATGGCGCCACCACTCATATCGCTTCGGGCGCGGCCTAAGGGGCTAACAGCGGGCCCCAGCTGTCAGGCCAGAGGGGGAGAGAGAGAGAAACAGAGGTGGGCGGCGCGGCGTTGGCGCTTTCTCCGGCGAGGAGTGCCCAGCGACGAGATCTAGAGGGATAGGATTGACGAAGAGGTGGAGACGCACCTGCTCGTACCTGTAGCGTGGCTAGGGGTGGCCGGACGGGGTCGGAATGGAGCTCTCCAGCGGCGGCAGCGGGCAGAGCTCGTCGGAGGTAGTGGTTCCGGTGATGCAGGGCCAATCCAGCTGCTCCAACAGCACCAGCACGCTCCAGTGGATCACCACGAAAACGTCGGAGGGGTCAACTGAGATCGAGCGGCTCTGGAGTGGGTGGGGGCAGAGGAGGTGGATCGCCGGCGAGCTCGGGGCGGGGATGGCAGCCAGAGGCCTGCCCGGCTGGGTTGCGACGCTCTACCGGTGTGTGGTGGTGTGATGTGTGTGTGTGAGGAGAGGAACAAGCTCGGGGGAGCTCTATGTATAGCCGAGGCAGGGATCGAGAGCTTGCTGGAGTTCTCTAGAGCCTCGGCCGACGACGAATGGAGTCAGTGAGAGAGGGGGAAGACGCCGAAGGTCACGCGGCAGCTGTAGGCGAGCTGCGACGAGCACATGAGCGCGGTACGAGACGATCACAGGGGCACGGGCGCACTGTTGCATTGGCCGCGACGTGCCCTTGCTCGCTGCGGCGAGCTCCAGCGTCGGTGAGTGCCAGGGTGCAGTTAAGGGGGCTCAACCGAAGATGATGGCGCGGTTTGGCATGGTTTTGCAGCGAGGGCAGCGAGCACGCGCGAAACAGAGGCGTTGGCGCAACGCAGAGCGCGTCGGATGCATGCGAGCCACCTTGGACGAACATGGTCACCGCATGAACTATGGCATCAGGCTGACTAAGCCCAAACAACATGTCTGGCAGCTAGTCCTTAGTGGTTTTAGTCGTTTCGCATGCTTGGTTGAGTCACAGGTGCACTATGGGAGTGGCTATCTTTTTGGCAAGTTTTTGGACAGAAACTTGTGAGCTTAACTGAGAATAATCTAGTGAGAGTTAAGGGCTGTGCTTTGGGGTTTAGTGATCTCTTAGGAAGGTAATCAAGCTCAGTAAAGATCAACCCTAAAAGATCAAGCAAAATATACTTGTTGTGTAAAGTGATCATTTTGTCCAGAACAGAAATGATTTTCTGTAGCAAAAATATTACAAAAAGTTATGCAATATTTTTCCGCAGGAAGTTGTCCTAGGGTTCAAAGAATATTTGTGAATTACTCAGGATTTTTGGAGCAAGAAATCTAGGGGTCGCTTTGGAGCTTTCTTCTCTTAAGTGATTTTCAGGGAGAAAAATGAATATTTTTCTTTTATGAAAAATATCCATTGGGCTTTTGTGGGAGTTTTTCCAGAGAAGAGCAGGTGAGTTAGAGGTGGATGGGTCACTTGGGTGAAAATCAAGGGTATGCCCAAGTGTTCAAGTCCAACTGAATTGATCCAAAACACCAAATCCAAAGCAAAGGCAACTGAATGTCCGGAAAAAGAGAGAAGGCAAAAACTAGGCTGTCACAAACCTCCCCCACTTAAGATAAATCTCGTCCTCGAGATTCGGTTGCTTGGAAAAACAATTCTGGGTAGGTTGTCCTTCAAAATTCCTCTCTTTCCCAGGTTGCTTCTTCTTCTGTGTGATGCTCCCACTGGACCTTGTAAAATTTGATAACTTTGCTGCGTGTGACCCTTTCTGCCTCATCCAAGATTATGAACTGTCTCTCCTCATAAGTTAAATCCTTGGCAATTTAAATTTCTGACATATTAGTCCTTTTCTCGGGTGGTGAAATACACCTTCTCAGCTTGTACACATGGAACACGTTGTGTACATCCAATAATTCAGGTGGCAATTTCAACTGATAAGCAATGGTGCCAACTCGTGTCATGACTGGGAACGGACCAATATATCTTGGTGCCAATTTGCCTCGGGTTTGAAATCTCTTGACTCCCTTCATGGGGGTGACTCGGAGATACACTTGTTCACCGGGTTCAAAATTGACTTGTCTATGCTTGGCATCATAATAACTTTTCTGTCGTGACTTAGCCAGCTGGAGTCTATCTCGAATTTCCTTGACTTGCTTCTCTGCCTCCAGTATCGGAACATTACTGAAGATAGGGCTGTCTCCGGTTTGAGACCAATTTAATGGATTGTGGCACTTATGGCCTTATAATGCTTCAAAGGGTGACATTTCCAGGCTGGTTTGAAAACTGTTGTTGTATGAGAATTCCGCATATGGAAGACAATCTTCCCATTTGGGTCCATGGGCTAAGGCACAAGCTATCAACATATCTTCAAGGATTTATTCACTCGCTCGGTCTCACTGTCTGTGTGTGGATGATAGGCGGTGCTATATTTAAGAGCGGTGCCCAAAGCTTGATGGAGTCGGGACCAAAATGCGGAGGTAAACAATGAACCTCGGTCCAAAGTGATTGTTCTTGGCACTCCATGCAAACTGACAATCCGAGATACGTACAACTGTGTGAGTTGATCAACATGGAGGGTGGTGCGGATGGGAATAAAGTGAGCCACTTTTGTCAGCATGTCCACTATAACCCATATAGCATCATTGCCTCGGTGAGTCTTGGGTAGACCGGTGTAAAGTCCATGCAGACATCGTCCCATTTCCATTGTGAGACGGGTAGAGGTTGGAGAAGTCCGGCGGGTTTCTGGTGTTCCACCTTTACTTTGTTCCAGATGTCACAACAAGCGACAAAATATGTGATGTCCCTTTTAATTCTATCCCACCAAAATATCTCTCGAAGATCTTCGTACATTTTGGTGTTGCCTGGATGTATCGAATATGAAGATTCATGCGCTTCTGCTAAAATTTTCTTCCTCAAATCTGTGTGCTCAGGTACGCATATCCTTCCATGGAACCTGAGTGTACCAGCGCGTCCTTTGAGAAATCCTGAGTCTTGCCTTCATGCAGATGTTGGAGATATCCTTGCAGACATTTATCGTCAGCATGTGCCATGCAAATCTCCTCTTCTAGAGTAGGAGGTACTTCCAGTATATTCGCAAGACCGGCATTTACCATTACCAAGTTTAGTTGAGCGATCTCTTGGTGGAGTTTTGGAGGCAAATACCCTAGCATGGCGTTTTAACTGGCAGGCTTGCGACTGAGGGCATCAGCGACCACATTAACTTTTCCCGGATGGTAATTTATTGTCAGACCATAGTCCTTGAACAGCTCGAGCCATCTTCACTGCCAAAGGTTCAAGTCTGGCTGAGTAAATATATATTTGAGACTCTTGTGGTCGGTGAATATTTGGCTTCTCTTCCCAATGAGATAATGTCTCCAAATCTTTAGAGAGTGCACAACCGCGACCAGCTCCAAATCGTGCACAGGATAATTTCCTTCATGAGGTCGTAGCTGGCGAGATGCATAATCTACCACCTTGCCGTCTTGCATAAGTACGCACCCAATACCTTTTCTGGATGCGTCACAATACACATCGAAGGTGCGGTAAATATCTGGGAGAGTCAGGACTGGTGCTGATGTCAATCTGGTTTTTAGCTCGTTAAAGCTCTGCTCGCAATCCTCATTCCATTCAAACTTCTTGTCTTTCTTGAGGATTTATGTCATTGGCTTGGCAATTTTGGAGAATCCTTCAATGAACGGCGGTAGTATCCAGCTAACCCAAGAAAACTCTGGACTTCGGATACTGTCGTGGGTGCTGCCCAATCAAGCACATCTTTTACTTTGCTGGGATCCACTGCAATACCTTCTGCTGATAGAACAAGCCCCAAAAATCTGACTTGTTTGAGCCAAAACTCACACTTGATGAATTTTGCATACAGCTGATGGTCACGAAGTTCTGTAAAATTGCTCGAAGGTGTTCCTTATGTTCCTCGTCACTTTTAGAGTATATGAGTATATCGTCGATGAAGACCACCACAAACTTATCCAAGAATTCCATGAACACCTTATTCATCATATGCATGAAAAAGGCGGGGCATTTGTGAGACCGAAGGACATCACCGTATATTCGTAAAGACCGTAACGAGTAGTGAACGCGGTCTTAGGAATATCTTCCTTCTTGATCTTCAGTTGATGATATCCGGTCCTTAAATCAATCTTGGAAAATACTTTTGCACCACTGATCTGGTCGAATAAATCATCAATCCTTGGTAGTGGGTATTTGTTCTTGATGGTGACATCGTTCAACTGACGGTAGTCCACACGCATTCTGAGACCACCACCTTTCCTGTCCACAAATATTGCAGGTGATCTCCATGGTAAAGAACTTGAGGGGATATATCCTTTTGCAGCATCTCATCCAACTGCTTCTTTAATTCGACGAGTTCAAAGGAAGGCATTCGATAATACTTTCTGTACAACAGTGCATTCCCGGGTAAAAGATCAATTGCAAACTCAAGCTCCCTGTCTGGTGGCATTCCGGGTAATTCTTCGGGGAATACATCAGGAAATTCACTGACCACGGGAATCAGATCCAACTCTTTAGCTACTATAGTGAAGACCATCTCCCTTTTGGGTATGCCTTTGCGGGCATAAAATTTTATGGTTTTGCCTTCCTGTTTGGTCAGGGTGACTTCTCGGGTCGCACAATTTATGCATACTTGATATTGAGTCAACCAGTTCATTCCCAAAATAACATCGAGCTTGTCAGACTCGATGACTATCACAGTGGTTGGAAAACAGACTTCCTTGATATGAATTTCCAAATTTTTGCAGACCAGATGGCTTTTGATCACGGAGCCCGGGGATTGAACCAGCATACTTTTCACCAAAAGCGAGCAAGAAAATTTGTTTTGGGCAACAAATCTCCGAGAAACAAAAGAGTGTGAAGCCCCAGAGTCAAATAAAATTATTGCAACTATGTTATTAATGAGAAACATACCAATGATGACTTCGGGGTTTTCCAGGGCTTTTTCTGCGGAGAGATTATTAACTTGACCTTGGATGATCCCCATGTGATTGACTTGCAATCGGAATGGAGCGTTTGACTTCTTGGGACACTATCGAGCATAATGTCTGGTCAGGCCACAACTAAAGCAAGCGTTGTTGCGTTTGACGCTCTTCATGCACTGGGCTGGTCACAACATTCTTGATTTGAGTAGTGGTCTTGTTCACATTCTGCTGCCAATTTGGTTTATATTCCACTTGAGTCTGTTGCCAGGTACGGGCCTTCTGAATAGGCTGCCCATCTGTCTTTGGCTCAAATTTGCGCTTGTGGTCATTATTTGCGGGGCGGTTCTTTCATAGGCTTGTACTCTCTTTCTGCAATGAGAGCCTTGTTAACAAGAGACTGAAAATCTGGAAAGTCGAGCATGGAGAGAACACACCTGAGGTGCTGGTTTAGTCCTCCAAGGAACCAGTCTATCTTTCTCTCTTCCGTGGCCACATCATAAAGGGAATAACGGGCTAGATGGTTGAACTTGCGCAAGTATTCATTTACTGATAGACTGCCTTCAGTGAGACCAAGAAATTCGCAGTGCTTGACCTTCATGATACCAGCTGGAATATGATACTTGAGAAATTGGTCCTTGAAATTATTGCACATAATTTCTTCTCCCGCAGGCCACAATGCTTTAGCATTATCCCACCATATAGTAGCGGCTCCTTCAAGATAGTGGGTAGAGAACGTAACCTTGTCAGCTTCATCAGTGCGAGCAATCTCAAGTTTCTTCTCAATGGTTCGCAACCAATCATCTTCTTCCAAACGGTCAATCGCTTGACTGAAACTAGGAGGCTTAGTTCTTTGAAAATATGATAGCTTAGATTGATGTCCATTTGGATTTCCATTCTGTCCAACCATAGCTTGCACACCTTTTAACAACTCAATCCGATCATTATTTCTTGTTTCCTCAAACATGCGCATAATTTGTTAAGTGGAGGGTGGATTTGGCGTTGGAGGTGGTGGTTGCGGATACGGCTCGGGAGAGTGTCCTGCCTATCTTGCCAAACGACGAACACGGACATCCTCACAAGCCTTCAAGCTGCTACCTCCCCGCTGTTTATTTTTTCCAATAAGAGCAACCGAGATGAGAAACATCCCATCATGGAGAGAAAATCAAGCGACAAAACCCGGAAAAGCGAACAAACTGAAAACACAGCAATCGAATAAAAAGTTCCCACATAATTATACATAGACTCATACATGAAAGGTAAACATCATGACGGGTGCGAATACTCGCATACATGCATCATAGCTCATACAACTACATCCGTACATCTCATGACTACTGCTAATACTCAGACGCTCTAAGACTTGGTGCTGCCGGATCCTCTCCTGAGTCAAACCCAGATCCTGAACTGAGGACTCCAACCAAAAACTCCGGGTTAAAGGTAACACGACGACGCTGCCTCGAGGGCTCTCCCTCAGGGGCAGGTGCAGAACGAGAAGGGATCACGGGAGCTGCGAGGGTAGCAAGAAGAGATGACCACTCAACAGGAGCACTGTGTGGGTTCATCAGTGAGGTTCCTTAGCTAGTCGTGGGGATAACCGGAGAAACAGGCGAGCTAGAATTGGGCACAATATAAGGAGTAAATCCCATAGAAGGTGGAGTAGGGTAGGATCTAGCGGCGGCTAAAGCAGAACGAGCACGATTCAGCTCTCGAGCCAACTCGTGAATCAGAATATAACTAGAAGTGATATATCGAGAAAGATGGCTAGTATCACTATCAGACGCCGGATCAACGGAATGAAAGCGAACACGGCCATCATCGTGCAGGGATGGGTAGAAACGAAAACCTGGGTGGTTCTGCATCCGAGCCTCAGCATAGCGTAACTCAAGAAGAATCTCGAACGCAGCATACTGGACGGCCTGAGTGGCGGTGGATGCATAACCTCTCCGAGAGGTACGAGTGTAAGAACCCGCTGAGGAACTGATGCGCAGAGAAACCACAACATGATACTCATACACGGAGTCGGCCAGACGCTCCCAGTACACCCGATATGCTGGGTCGTCACCGTGAGGGCACAGTCGGCGCCACACACCATGGAGGAGATGTGGAAAGATGTAGGGCATCAGCTGCAACTGACATGGATACAGAACCGGAGCCATCTACACTCACAACCATTAACAGGTTAGAAATAACAATAAGTCAAATGCATGCAATGTAGTGTAGCATCCATTTGCAAATTCTAATGGCACCCAATTAACAACTAGCTAACGTTTTCTTCGCGTGTTGGGGTCTAGCATGTCCTACAGTCAACACAGCCCTGATACGAAGCATTGTGGCACCCTGGCTCATAGCGACGGTTTACCTTGCATTGCCAACCCAGAGATCATGTCTTCTGGCAACACACAACATCTTGGTACAGAAATCACTGCTTTATTCAAACTAGCGGAAGCATAGGTGTTACATTACACATCAAGTAGCGAGGCCAAGCGACACACTCGGCGCGGCTGAACAATATGTACATTATTTAGTGGACATAAAGGGGGCCTCGAGCACGACATCTACTGCGGAACAACATAGCGGGACTCCATAGCACAGGGACACCAATGTGGACACGGTCTAGACACGGCAGTACTCCGATCCAGTTAGATTTTCCTGAAAGCTGGCATAACACGCCAGGTCAGTACATTGAATGTACTTGCAAGCTTGCAATAAGAAAAACCATAATGACAAACAACATCATGATATTTAAACAAGTTCAATGAAATATCAACATGCTACTCATGCAGTGACCAAACTTGTGCATCGAGTCACTCGGACTCTCTTACCAACAGGTTGCCTCACAACCGAACAGTGATCACGACAGACCACGAATGAACCACTCTTGGTTCAACCGGTTACCTCGTAACCCAACAGTGATCATTCCCATATCACAAATAGTACCATAACTGTCAGTCTCACTAACATCATCATAACTCAACGGTGCAATGCAAATATGAAAGCACAAGTGCTCCCTGGGTAATTTTGGTAATTAATGTCAACATATCTCTTGTTGTACTAATACTTTCATCTAGTATATTTCAGGTAAGCCCAACAGTGAAGTAGCATGGACAAGAGGATGTGGAACCCCTTCAAGATGCTAAGGAAAATGGATTGGCTCAAGCTCAAAGCTCAGGACTCTACATTTTCCATTTTCAGTGATCAAAGATCACATTGAGTCCATAGGAAAGCCAATACTATTAAAAGGGGATGATGTGTTGCTTAATGGCCTGCTTGCTCAAAGTGCTTAGTGATATGCTCCAAAGCCCTCAACCACTTTCTCATATCCACATATGTCCCAAACCAAAAGTCAAACTCGGCCCCCCTGATTTGATCCATCCGGCGCCACCGAATTCATTTGACATAGCCACTGCCAAAAACCCTAATCAGTTCAGTCACACCGATGGGATCTCGGTCTCACCGAGATGGGCTTGCAAACTCTCTGTTGTCTATTGCAATATTTTCGGTCTCACCGAGAATATGTAATCAGTCACACCGAGTTTGCCTGACCAACTCTCTGTTTTGCTTATTACCAAATCGGCCCATCGAGTTGTGTAATCGGTCAAACCGAGACGAGGTTTTACCCTAACCCTTGCACATCGGTCCTACCGAGTTGATCATATTGGTCCCACCGAAATTGCCTAACGGTCAAATATGTACCCACTGAGTTTGGTATAATGTGTGTAATGGTTAGATTTTGTGTGGAGGCTATATATACCCCTCCACCCTCTCCTCATTCGTGAGGGAAGCCATCAGATCGTGCCTACACTTCCACTACCCACTTTCTGAGAGAGAGCCACCTACTCATGTGTTGAGACCAAGAGATTCCAATCCAACCATATGAATCTTGATCTCTAGCCTTCCCCAAGTTGCTTTCCACTCAAATCATCTTTCCACCAAATCCAATCCTATAAGAGTGAGTTGAGTGTTGGGGAGACTATCATTTGAAGCACAAGAGCAAGGAGTTCATCATCAACACACCATCTATTACCTTTTGGAGAGTGGTGTCTCCTAGATTGGTTAGGTGTCACTTGGGAGCCTCCAACAAGATTGTGGAGTGAACTAAGGAATTTGTAAGGGCAAGGAGATCGCCTAATTCATGAAGATCAACCCTAGTGAGGCAAGTCCTTCGTGGGCGATGGCCATGGTGGGATAGACAAGGTTGCTTCTTCATGGACCCTTCATGGGTGGAGCCCTCCGTGGACTCGCGTAGCCGTTACCCTTCGTGGGTTGAAGTCTCCATCAACGTGGATGTATGATAGCACCACCTATCGGAACCACGACAAAAACATCCGTGTCTCCAATTGCGTTTGCACACTCCAATCCCATCCCTATACTTTCTTGCAAGTTGCATGCTTTACTTTCCGCTGCTCATATACTCTTTTCATGCTTGCTTGATATGTATTGTGAATGGTTAAACTTATGCTAAATGTCCACCTAAACTTGAGAAACTTATAATCTGCCAACTTTGTTTGTTGAGTGTCTAATCACCCCCCTAGGCACCTCTTCTCGATCCTTTCAAAATAACTTAGTGTGCAATTTTATGAAAGTTGATCCATGGTGTGAATTACTTACGAACTGGGCCCTTATTCGCGGGCACGGCTATCGATAGATTAATACACTCTACAGAGGTAGCACACTTGACCCACACCACGGAACCCATGGCCTCGCACTCCCATTTGGGTGGACCAACGGCATTCCGACAGAACCCTCCCATTGCCATGACACTCTTATGGTCACTTCGACCAACTCCCCTCTGGGATCAGTCCTGGGTGACCCCGCCTACCAGAGGCACCTACCACTGTCGTGGCAAATAAACAGTCCCAAATGGGGACCTGGTACCATAACAACAACAGGTCCACAAGGTTATGTTTGCTTACCGGGCCAGGGTAACACACACCCATAACCTTCCCTAGTTTGAGGCACCGACAAGAGGCATGACAACGGAATGACTACGGCCTCCCGTACTAAGGCAAATGTGGTTGCACTTAGCAGCCCGATTCAGTGGCACCATGACCCGACCAACTTTTAAGATCAATTTCAATTATCATCAGGTTCAACTTGAAAATAAGAATGCCCGAGTCACAATATGCCATGCTCATGCAACCATGTATCATGCATCATATATCACTTTAACTATACCAGATCAACCTTATTCAAAGTTCTACTTGCACCAACTCAACTTGCAACATTTCTAGTCCTTTCTTACTGGTTATTTCTACTCATTACTTTACTTGGCATTTATCAAATCAAACTCATTGTTCATATAGCAAAATAATGCTCATGTTCATACTACCATAGTCATGACAAAATTTGCTTAGATCAACTACTCAAGCTATAACTTACTAGTTTAACCATTTCTTTCTGTTAACTAAGCATTTTGATCATAACAAACTAAATAACACAAGCATCATTTATTTTTAATGCTATATGCAATGAATATCATGGATATTGCAAAGACACCATGATCATGTTGGTGTGTCTTGCCTTAGTGCAGAGGAGCTTCACACTCCTCGTGGATGTCTTCAAGACAAGCTTCACCTTCTGAAAATAATTCAAATGACAAAAAACATCAAGAACACATCTGAAAATTACCAGAAATTCTAGGCAGCAAAGAAAAATCCCATCTTGGTTGTGCTGCTAGGATTTTCTAGTAAGAGCAGAATTCAAAAAGAATCAACTCATTTGGACTTGTAGAATAATACTTAGAGCTAGTCAAAGTTCTGGTCAAATTTGAACTAAATTTGAATTAAAAAGGAAAAGCAGGGGGTGACGTCGAAGGTGTAAAATGCCGGGGCGCCACCACTCATACCGCTTCCGGCATGGCCTGAGTGGTAGACAGCGGGCCCCAGCTGTCAGGCCGGAGGGGGAGAGAGAGAGAAACAGAGGCGGGCGGCGCGGCGGTGGCGCTTTCTCCGGCGAGGAGTGCCCTGATACGTCCCCAACGTATCTATAATTTTTTATTGTTCCATGCTATTATATTACCCCTTTTGGATGTTTATGGGCTTTATTTTACACATTTATATCATTTTTGGGACTAACCTACTAACTGGAGGCCCAACCCGTATTGCTGTTTTTTTCCTCTTTCAGTATTTCGAAGAAAAGGAATATTAAACGGAGTCCAAACGGAATGAAACCTTCGGGAGCGTGATTTTTGGAACAAATGTGATCCAGAGGACTTGGAGTGCAAGTCAAGAAGCAACCGAGGCCTCCATGAGATAGGAGGGCGCCCCCCTATAGGGCGCGCCCCCTGTCTCGTGGGCTCCTCGGGCGTCCACCGACGTACGTGTTCCTCATATATAAGCCTACATACCCCGAAAACATCTAGGGAGCCAACGAAACACAATTTCCACCGCCGTAACCTTCTGTATCCGCGAGGTCCCATCTTGGAGCCTTCGCCGGTGCTCTGCCGGAGGGGGAATCGACCACGGAGGGCTTCTACATCCAAATCGTTGCCCCTCCGATGAGTTGTGAGTAGTTTACCACAGACATATGGGTCCATAGTTATTAGCTAGATCGCTTCTTCTCTCTTTTTGGATCTCAATACAATGTTCTCCCCCTCTCTTGTGGAGGTCTATTCGATGTAAACTCTTTTTGTGGTGTGTTTGTCGAGATCCGATGAATTGTGGGTTTATGATCTAGTTTATCTATGAATAATATTTGAATCTTCTCTGAATTCTTTTATGTATGATTGAGTTATCTTTGCAAGTCTCTTCGAATTATCAGTTTGGTTTGGCCTACTAGATTGATCTTTCTTGCCATGGGAGAAGTGCTTAGCTTTGGGTTCAATCTTGCGGTGTCCTTACCCAGTGACAGAAAGGGTTGCAAGGCACGTATTGTATTGTTGCCATCGAGGATAACAAGATGGGTTTTATATCATATTGCTTGAGTTTATTCCTCTACATCATGTCATCTTGCTTAATGCGTTACTCTATTCTTTATGAACTTAATACTCTAGATGCAGGCAGGAGTCGGTCGATGTGTGGAGTAATAGTAGTAGATGCAGGCAGGAGTCGGTCTACTTGTTGCGGACGTGATGCCTATATTCATGATCATGCCTAGATAATCTCATAATTATTCGCTTTTCTAGCAATTGCTCGACAGTAATTTGTTCACCCACCGTAATACTTATGCTATCTTGAGAGAAGCCACTAGTGAAACCTATGGCCCCCGGGTCTATCTCTTATCATATTTGCTTCCAATCTACTTTTATTTGCATCTTTACTTTTTGTATCTATATTATAAAATACCAAAAATATATTTATCTTATCTTACTATCTTTATTAGATCTCACTTTCGCAAGTGGCCGTGAAGGGATTGAAAACCCCTTTGTTGCGTTGGTTGCGAGTTCTTTGTTTGTTTGTGTAGGTGCATGGGACTTTTGAGGAGCCTTGTACTGTGTCGTGGATTTGTCACGACAGATGTCCTAGAGAAAGGACTTAGTCGTGGAGCCATCGCTACGGGTTTACTTGAAGGGGTTAAAGCGGACACAAAGACACGAGGGTTTATAATAGTTCGGCCCCTTCGATGAAGGTAAAGCCTACGTCTAGTTGTGATGGAATTGATGTGGTATCGATGGCTAGGGAGCAAACAAGCTTCGCCTAGGCTCGAGTTGTTGTTGTCTGCCCTGAACCGCCGCCGGGTCATCCCCTTATATACACGGGTGACGCCCTTCGGTCCATAGAGTCCCTAACCGGTTCATACTCGTATTCCGGTTGGTATCTCTCTATTCCTAACTTACAATACAAGTCATACACAGGCCGGTTTACAGCTACATGCTCTAACCGACTACAGGCCTTGGGCCTTCATCTGTTTATATCACTAATAAAGTTAACCCGGCCCAAGTAGGCCGGTTTACGCCTGGTGGTAATATCCCCAACATTAGGCCCCAGATTGATTTGAACTGGTTCATGTCAATCCTTCACTCCATCTTGCGTCTCGGATGTCTTTTGTTAATTGGTAAACCTCCATATCGTCATCATTTTTTGGTTGCTGTAAACCGGCATGATGTCATCAGTGCTGGCTATTATGAACTGGCATGACGCCATCACAAAATTTATAACGCCCTTTCAATGACAGCTCCTGGATTCGCGCGCTTGACCTAGCCCAGTTGCCCTATAAATAAGGCCGAAGGGTCATTTCTTTTCTTTTCCTCTTCGTCCCTTCTTCTTCTTCTTCCTCACGTTGCCGGCTTTGGAGCTCCACCACCACCGTCGACCTCTGCCTCGTCTCGGGCCGCTGCATCAACCTGAGCGTACCAGAGTGTTGCGGCGTCTTTCCGCATCTTCTCCTTCCCGGTAAGTTCTCTTTCCTTCTTACCCTAGATCTGTTCTTAGGGTTCCATGTTCTTGCCATGTTCATCGCGCGTTCATGACTGTTCTCTGACCTTGACTGCATCTGCGAACTCTTGCTGTGCTTAGTAGCGATCCCTTTAGCATCTGCTTGCTATTTCTCATCTAAACTCATAGATCTCCCGCACATATCCGCTCAATGGTTCACTTCTGTTTCCGCCTTAGTCTTCGAGATATTTCCTGTTTTTGTGAACTTTCTGTAGATCCGCGGCTGTAACACGATTCAGTGAAACTTGTTTCTGCATAACTAGTTATCCATAGCTTCAATTGCTTCTGATGCTTAGGCCAGGCGGTTTAACTCCACTATAGAGAAAAAATTGCTACACCGGTATATATATCATTAGTCCCCTGGTTGAACCGCCAGAATCCATCTGATGCCGCATCATAGAAGACCGGTTTATGGGTATTGCCTCCGGTTTACCGTAATTAAAACAACACCTTTTTATCCGGCATGTCCTTGAACCGGATCACCTGTTTCTTGTAGATCTCGTCATGGCCAAACAAGTGTACGAGTGCAACTGGGTTCCCTCCCGTGTCACTGAGTCACAGCTGGATGATCTAGTGCTGATCGGCGCTTTAGATGATAAAGATACGATCCACTGGAGGGTTCCCGGAGATGAGTGTCCTCCCACGCCCCAGGAAGGAGAGGTTGTGGTCTTCGCAGATCACATGGCCCGGGGCTTCAAACCGCCCGGCTCTAAATTTTATCGGGATGTGTTAGCCAATTTCCAGCTCCGTCCATAGGATATTGGCCCCAACTCAGTCACCAATCTATGTCACTTTCAAGTACTTTCCGAAGCATACCTTCAAGAGGAGCCTTCAGTCGAACTGTTTAGAGATCTCTTTCATCTGAACCGCCGTACTGAATTCACCGATGGTCCTAACACCGAACTGGGCGGCATGGCCATCCAGAAGAGGAAAGAAATCACCTATCCCCATGTCAAACTTCATACTCACCCTAAAGAGTGGAATGCCACTTGGTTTTATTGCAAGGATACATCTCCAGACAATGAAAATCCCTTGCCTGGCTTCCGTCCGGAACGGCTCAGCAATACTCACCCCTTTCCACAAAGGCTAAGCGCCAAGGAGAGAATCAAATATGCTCCCCAACTGTCCAAGCTTCGGGCCTTCATGGCCAACGGTTTAACAGGAATAGACCTTGCACGCTGCTGGATATCATGGAGCATTCTGCCTCTGAGCCGGCGCCCTAGTTTAATGTGTGAATATACTGGCAGTGTCGATGACCCACTCCGACATATCAAAATCCAGGTCTCCGACGACGAGGTCACAGAATCTGTGAAAAAGATGTTGAATGAACCGGAGCATCTCTGTGCACAAACCGGTCTACTTCCTTACTGCACCACCAATGAACCGCCAGCAGTAAGATTTTAACTGCTCTATTATTGAACCTGTTACTATTTTATTTTGTCTGACCTTTAATTATTGTTGATCCAGAGTGATAATCTGTTTTGGAGCAAAAAGCTTTCCCAAGATAAAACGGAGAAAACAGGGCGGCCAACCCGGCCAAAGACCAAGGTTGTCAAGAAACCAGCTCGCAAGAGAAAAACCACCGCTTCATCTGACCCAGCCCTTGATGATGATGTGGGTAATCCGGATCTTGAGGTAGAACTTGATTCACTTGGCTTGCTTTTTATGCGCCTTATTGATGATGATGCTTGTCAGGATGACGCTGAAGCCAGCAATGCGGGATTCGTTGAGGTAATTATTCTCTCTTCCGATTCAGAAATCTTGCCTTTGCCAAAATTCCGCCGGGCAAACCGGAAAGTTAAATTTTCTCATCCGCTTGCTTATTTGGATCCCCAATTTCTTATGAAGACCCAGCAACACGAAACTCGCCGCACAACCCGGCACAGCGGCCAGGTAGTTACTTCTGCCGGTTTACCGAACAGCCCGGTTCGAAAACGCCGCTCCGAGGTCTCCGACCTTTTTATTGATTTAAATCCTAAAGCGGGTTTCTTCCGTCAACCTCTTAATCCATCCGACTCCGATTATCAGGTCACTTCTCATTCATCGTCTGGTGAATCATCGGCCACTCAGCTACCACCCTTGAAAACAGTTGCTGGGTAAGTTTAAACTAAATATATGCCTCCAGTATGCTGCGTAACGGTTTATGCTCTTCCTTGACTTTTGTTTTCTCCTCAGGGCTAAGCCGAAGCCAAGCAAAAAGGCCCGCCTGGATAAAGCGACTGAAGAAGATGTGGCCCCAGAACATGACCAAGCACCGGATCATGAAGTGTTTACTTGTGAAGACACCCCCAATGATCCTCCTCTGCAAGACGACGTTATCCCTGAAGAAGGGCTTATTAATGCTTCAGCCTCTGCTGATCCGCCTGCCAACTCTGTCCAGATTGAGAAATCTCATACTCCAGCTGATAAACCGGCAGCGCCAACACAAACTGGCGAGTCAAAAGATGATGATGTCGTGATTACTGGCGTGGGCCGCTCTGAACCCGGGAATCCTGCCACCCTTACGAGGCATGTCACCAAAGAGGATTTTTCCACTTTGAACAAAGGGAAATGGGATGTTGAATTAGAAACATACGCCGCTCTGAGTGCTCAAGATCTTCACTCTGGCTATCTAAACCGGCTTTACACTAGCCGTGATTGTGAAGCTGGCCTGGTCAAAATGATGAGGGATAAATTTGAGGTAAATTCCTTCTTTCCTTGCTGCCATTGCATTCATCCTTGTAGCCCCCAAGGGCCGGTTTGTGACCTTGGTCAAGCCGGGACTTGATCCTGAACATTTTTGAAATCCGTCGGCATAACCCTCAAGGGCCGGTCTAACTTAGCATAAGCAACCCGGGGCTTCAAATAAAAAACTGTCCTTAGAACATAACTTGATCAAATAGCCATTAGCCCCCAAGTGCCAAGTTGAATACTCGTATTGAGCTTGGGACTTTGTAATCTAGCAATATATAAAAATTGAAGGTGCATTAGCCCCCAAGTATCAGGCATATAACTTTGTTATGTGATTGATACTTCAATTTATTGGATCGCATGTGCAAAGCTTAAAACGCTGTCTGTATGCAGGCTGAGGTGAAAATCAAGGAGGACCGGATTGCCGATTTGCAGGAGGCCTTGAAGACCCAGCAAGCTGAAACAGATAAGTCAAAGCAAGAATTAACCAGCGCCTTAAGCACGGCTGAACAGCTGAAAGAAAGCTTCAAGAAAGAGCGGGCTGATTGGGCCACTGAGAAGGCCGCTTTAATCGAACGAGCAGAAAATGCCGAAGCTGCCCTTAAACCGGTGGTGGATGAATTGACTGCCGTACCTGCTGTAATCTTTGGTAAGCTCCTTTTAACCTCTATCATAATTTGGTAAGCTCCTTTTAACCTCTGTCATAATTTGAACCTGCTGTAGCATAAACCCGGTTTGAGATCCTTCCAATCTTGTTGTAGGCACACGTATTGGGCACTTAGGAAATGATGTACGGATGAAACTGAAGGCTGCCTACACCTTGGTGGAACAACTGTATACCGGAGCCCAACGGATTATCACCGCAGCGTCTCATAACAACCTGGCGCCCTCCTTAATCCAGGACACTCTTAGCCGGTTGTCAATGCTTCCAGCCCGGATTGAGGAGCTGAAAAAATCCGCTGCCCGAACCGGAGCCATCAATGCCTTAATCCGGGCAAAAACATGGGTGCCCGATTTTGATCCTGTGGAAGCAGCCCAAGGCTATCCCAGCCTGAAAGAGGATGGCTCGGAATTCAACGAGGAAGATTTAAGGGCGATAAACCGTGCAGTGCGCCCTCTGGCTTGCCAGCTAGCTGAAGAAGCAGATTTGACGCATTATCAAGCGCAATATAATGAGCAAAACAAGCGAGTGCCTGCCCCAACTGTTGAAGCGGAGAATCTGATCCCTCCAATCCGTAAGCACACTTACGCCCCTGATATTGAACCGTCTTCCCTGATCCATGAAGAGGCTGTTTTCCAAGATTTAATGGGAATCGACTGGGCCACTGTTGATTTCCAGCCAATGGGTAGAGACGAGGAAGCTGAAGCGGCGGAGGATGAGGAGCAGGCTTGAACCGAAAGCCGGTTTGGAGAGTTATTTGTAACATCTTTCCACAAAAACAATGATCTTGTTTGGGCACCATGCTGCCTTGTAATAGGATAATTAAAACTTCTGCCTGGAATATGCCTTCGCGCATAAGTACTGAAGCTTTTGCTTGAAAAACTTTTTAATTCATATTTCCTGCAATCAGAAAAATTTGAACTTTGGTGGCGGTTATACCGTCAGCCGGATTATGATCTTGATATGTGTATCAGAAATATAACCAATAGCTGATACATAAATACCTGCCATGTTTGGGCATAAAGCTGGCTTTAGCCAAGCCTGAAGCGGTGGGTTTATAAACCATTACCGTCAAAAAGGGAGAAGATAGCTCCCGTATACCCCGTATTGAATCAATACGAGCTCCCTAGTTATTCTTTGATGTTAACAGGGAAAAGGTAAACCGGCCAGTCCCCTCCGGATTAAAGGGGAATCAAAAACCATCAGTTTAACCGGAAAAATATGCTTGTTGACATAAAGGAAATCCAACAAAAACAAGAACAAACAAACCATGAAAATAACATGGAAGCAAAGGCAATGATAAAAACCATTTGCAAATATATGCTATACTGAGCTGTTCAGATGGTATTACCATGGTCGGACAGGATCAAGGCCCCCAATAGGAGTGACAATGATTCAAGTCAGCCAGGTCCCCAAATGACTCGTGGCATGTATGCCAGATCAAGAGGCGTGACAATGGTTCGGGTTCGACCATGCCCCCAAGTGATTTTGTGGCCTTTAGGCCGACCAAGAGGCGTGACTGGTTCAGGCTTGACCATGTCCCCAAATGATCTGGTGGCTGTCGCCTATCAAAGGGTGATCGTTGGTTCGGACACGACCAAGGCCCCCAGCGATATATAAATAACATATGTCAAGGGGTAAACCGGAGGCCGCTTTTAACAGAACCACTCCGTGTAACCTCGCATGATGAAACAGATAGAGACCCTGCTTTAGCTGAGGTTCCGGTTTAATATATCAAAGATAATATATACATTGTCATGATATGTACATAATTAGAGCCGATGGCTCAAGTATAGTAAGGCCGAAGATGAGCTATGTTCCACGGCCTGTTGGTCTCCTCCTCTGATGTACGTGAGTCTTGACGCTCTCGAATATCAATCAGATAGTACGACCCGTTGTGCAGATTCTTGCTGACCACAAAAGGTCCTTCCCAAGGTGGGGATAACTTGTGCATATCTGTCTCGTCCTGGATTAATCGAAGCACCAAATCTCCTTCTTGAAAAGTTCTGGTTTTAACCCGGCGACTGTGATAACGACGAAGATCTTGTTGGTAAATCGCCGAACGGGCAGCCGCTAGATCACGCGCTTCGTACAATAGGTCCAAAGCGTCTTGCCGTGCCGTCTCATTGCCCGCTTCAACATAAGCTGCCACACGAGGCGAATCGTGCTGGATATCACTAGGGAGAACTGCCTCTGCTCCATAGACCATAAAAAATGGCGTGTATCCTGTGGACCGGTTTGGCGTAGTATTGATACTCCAAAGCACAGATGGTAGCTCTTCAACCCAACATCCTGGTGTTCGTTGCAATGGGACCATAAGCCGGGGTTTGATGCCTCGCAGGATCTCTTGATTAGCTCGTTCTGCCTGTCCATTGGACTGGGGGTGCGCCACTGATGATACGTCAAGTCGGATGTGCTCACGTTCACAGAACTCCTTCATAGCCCCCTTGGATAAATTGGTACCATTGTCAGTAATGATACTGTGCGGAAAGCCAAACCGGAAAATCACCTTTTTGATGAACTGCACCGCTGTTGCTGCATCGCACTTGCTGACAGGCTCTGCTTCAACCCACTTGGTACATTTATCAACTGCTACCAAAAGGTGAGTTTTCTTATCCTTGGATCTTTTAAAAGGTCCGACCATATCCAGCCCCCAAGTTGCAAATGGCCATGTTATTGGAATCATCCTTAATTCTTGAGCCGGCACATGTGCACGCCTTGAAATTTTTTGACATCCATCGCACCGCTGAACCAAGTCCTCTGCATCAGCATGTGCTGTCAACCAGTAAAACCCGTGACGAAATGCCTTTGCCACCAGGGACTTTGAACCGGCATGGTGTCCACAATCCCCCTCATGGATTTCTCTTAAGATTTCACAGCCTTCCTCAGGAGAAACACAACGTTGAAACGCCCCTGATACACTGCAACGATGCAATTCACCATTGAGAATCGTCATGGACTTGGATCGCCGGACTATCTGCCTTGCTAGAATTTCATCCTCTAGCAACTCCCCCCGGGTCATGTATGCAATATAAGGAATCGTCCAATTCGGAATAGCATGTAATGCTGCCACCAATTGAGCTTCCGGGTCAGGAATAGCCAAATCCGCTTCACCTGGGAGCTGGACTGACGGATTGTACAACACGTCCAAAAAGACATTGGGCGGGACCGGTTTGTGCTGAGAACCCAACCGGCTTAAAGCGTCCGCCGCTTCATTCTTTCGACGGTCCACATGATCCACTTGATAACCCTTGAAGCAACCTGCAATATTATCCACTTCCCGACGATATGCAGCCATGAGTGGGTCCTTAGAATCCCAAGTGCTAGACACCTGGTGAGCCACAAGGTCCGAGTCACCGAAACACTTAACCCGGCTTAAGTTCATCTCTTTAGCCATCCGGAGACCATGGAGCAATGCTTCCTACTCAGCTGCATTATTAGTACAAGGGAACATTAAACAGAGAACATAATAGAACTTATCACCTCGTGGGGAAGTTAATACGACTCCAGCCCCCGAGCCTTCCAATTGCCTGGATCCATCAAAATGAATAGTCCAATATGTGTGATCCGGCTTTTCCTCTGGCGC
The DNA here is from genome assembly GCF_018294505.1 of Triticum aestivum. Lineage (NCBI taxonomy): Eukaryota > Viridiplantae > Streptophyta > Magnoliopsida > Poales > Poaceae > Triticum > Triticum aestivum. The sequence goes on from NC_057803.1 coordinate 750,963,707, forward strand.
TTGTAATTCCGTCCAATCGTTGATGAAATCAACAAGTGCTTGAGACTTCACCGCCGTTCGAGGCACATACTTCAGTCCGTGCGGCCCAAGCTCTATAGCCCACTTGGCAACCCGGCCAGTGGCCTCCCGGTTTTGTATGATATCACCCAAAGGAGCTGAACTGACCACTGTAATGGGGTGCCCTTGAAAATACTGCTTCAATTTCCGGCTGGCCATGAAGACACCATAAACCAGCTTCTGCCAATGCGGATACCGTTGTTTGGATTCAATAAGCACCTCGCTGATATAATAAACCGGCCGCTGAACCGGATACTCCTTGCCTGCCTCTTTGCGTTCCACCACAATGGCCACACTAACTGCCCGAGCATTAGCTGCTACGTATAATAACAGTGGCTCCTTGTCAACCGGAGCTGCAAGAATCGGCGGATTGGCTAACTACCGCTTCAAGTCCTCAAATGCTTCGTCAGCAGCCGGACTCTAGACGAAATTGTCTGCCTTCCTCAGCATTTGATATAAAGGGATGGCCTTCTCTCCGAGGCGGCTGATAAACCGGCTCAGCGCAGCGATTCGGCCCGCCAAACGCTGAACATCGTTGATACATTTCGGTTTAGCTAGTGATGTAATAGCCGTAATTTTTTTCGGGTTAGCCTCAATTCCTCTGTTAGACACCAGGAAACCCAGTAACTTGCCTGCCGGAACACCAAAAATGCACTTGGCCGGATTAAGCATCATCTTGTAAACTCGCAAGTTGTCGAAGGTCTCCTTCAAATCATCCACCAGCGTCTCCTTCTGCCTTGACTTTACTACAATATCATCCACGTAGGCATGCACATTGCCGCCGATCTGTTTAGACAGGCAATTCTGCACGCACCGTTGATGGGTGGCTTGGGCACTCTTGAGCCCGAAGGGCATAGATACATAGCAGAAGGCTCCAAAGGGAGTAATAAATGCTGTTTTCTCCTTGTCCTTAACTGCCATCTTGATCTGATGATATCCAGAGTATGCATCCAAAAAACTCAAACGCTCACAACCTGCGGTGGCATCAATGATCTGGTCAATGCGGGGGAGGGCAAAAGGATCTGCCGGACAGGCCTTGTTAAGATCTGTGTAATCCACACACATACGCCAAGTGCCATTTTTCTTAAGAACCAGCACCGGATTAGCAAGCCACTCTGGATGGAACACCTCAACAATAAAACCAGCTGTTAAAAGCCTGGCCACTTCCTCTCCAATGGCTTTGCGTCTTTCTTCATTAAACCGGCGGAGGAACTGTTTCACCGGTTTGTATTTAGGATCCACATTAAGAGTGTGCTCAGCGAGTTCTCTCGGTACACCTGGCATGTCAGACGGTTTCCATGCAAAAATGTCCCGATTCTCACGGATGAACTTGATGAGCGCGCTTTCCTATTTGGGATCCAGGTTGGCGCTGATAATGAACTGCCTGGACGAATCGCCGGGCACGAAGTCAACAAGCTTGGTCTCAGCTGCCGATTTGAACTTCAGATCTGAATCATGCTCTATAGTTGGCTTCTTCAACGAGGTCATATCCGCCGGATCAACATTGTCCTTATAATACTTCAACTCTTCCGTGGCACAGACCGACTCCGCATACGCCGCATCACCTTCCTCACATTCCAAAGCGACCCTACGGCTCCCATGAACCGTTATCGTCCCCTTGTAACCCGGCATCTTGAGCTGTAAGTAGATGTAACAAGGCCGCGCCATGAATTTGGCATAAGCGGGCCGTCCAAACAAGGCGTGATACGGGCTCCAGATCTTCACCACCTCAAAGGTTAATTTTTCTGTCCGAGAATCGTGCTCGTCCCCAAAAGCCACATCCAGGGCTATCTTACCAACAAGATATGCAGATTTGCCTGGCACAACACCATGGAACACCGTATTTGACGGTCTGAGATCCTTGTCTGTTAGACCCATGCGCCGGAATGTCTCATAGTATAATATGTTAATACTGCTTCCTCCATCCATGAGCACCTTGGTGAACTTATAACCCCCCACCTGAGGGTCCACCACTAATGCTAGCTGGCCCGGATTATCAACCCGGGGCGGGTGATCTTCTCGGCTCCACACGATGGGCTGTTCTGACCAGCGTAAGTAGCGTGGTAAGGCCGGTTCAACAGAATTCACCGCTCGCTTGTGGAGTTTTCGTTCGCGCTTATCCAAGCTAGTTGTGAAGACATGGTATTGCCCATTGCTCAACTGCTTTGGCTGGCTCTGATAACCCGACTGCTGTTGCCGCTGCTGGCCGTTTTGATTATTCTGGCTATTGTGACCGCCCTGATTGAAACCTGAACCGGAAGCTCCATCGTGATCCGGACCGTGTAAACCGGATCCTGAACCACCACCTGACCCATGGTCATACTGGAAGGCATTAGAGTTTTTAAACTCCTGCATAATATAACAATCCTTCCAAAGGTGGTTAGCCGGCGACTCCTTCGTCCCGTGCTTTGGGCAAGGCTGATTCAACAAGTAATTCAAACGGCTTGCGTTAGGATTGGGACCCCCATTACGATTTGCCGCTTTACCTCTGCGCCGCTGCCCCCTGTCCTGTGCATTAGTGTTGGTCACAAAATCCATGCTACCATCCGCCTTGTGTTTGCCTCCGTTTCCATGACCCGCCGGTTTATATTGCTGCGGTTTAGAGTTGCTATTCTTTCTTCCTTTCCCTGCTTCATCTTCATCAGGTTCGGGATCCTTGGTACTGTCCGAATCAGCATACTTCACTAAAGCATCCATGAGGGTTCCCATGTCATTACAGAGCCGCTTCATGCGTACCAATTTCAATTTTAAAGGTTCAAACCGGCAGTTGCCTTCCAGAGTTAAGATCGCGGAGTCAGCGTTAATCCTGTCCGACGAGTGCAAAATTTCTGAAACGCGGCGCACCCAACGGGTCGTTGATTCTCCTTCCTCCTAAACACAAGCCGCCAGGTCTACTATGGACTTAGGCTGCTTACATGTATCCTTAAAATTCTGTATAAACCGGGCCCGCAACTGGGCCCATGAGCTGATAGAATTGGGTGGCAGGCTCTTCAACCAAGTACGAGCCGTGCCCTCAAGCATCATGGTGAAGTATTTCGCACACGCGGCCTCATCCACATCCAACATCTCCATGGCCATCTCATAACTCTCTACCCACGCTTCAGGGGATAAATCTGCGGTGTAATTCGGCACCTTGCCCGGACCCTTGAAATCTTTGGGCAGGCGCACATTGCGTAAAGCGGGGATTAAACAAGGCACTCCCAAAGCGGATGTAACTCCTGGTCCGGCGAAGGTGGTAGAGCGAACCGGTGTAATCTGACCTGCATTATCCTGTGTTGCTAACTCGGCCTCCCTTCGTGCCCGGGCCCGGTCCACCACCTCCTGAGCATCGCCGATTCCACCTGCCGGGTTATTGCCACGGGCCGCTTCACGGCCTCGCGCATTGCTTGATATGGCCGGTTCATCCATGCGCCTGCTATAGCTCTGGCTTGGACGGGGCGTAGAATGAATCCGATCACGGCTGTATGAGTATGCCTCCTGCTGAATCAGCGCAGTCCGGAGAAGCTCCTTAACCCGGCGCGTCTCTATCGCTTGCGGGGAGTCTCCTTCGACCGGGATGGCCTCCAACCGTGCAGCGGCCGCAACAAGGTTGTCCATGGGATTCGAATAATGGCCCAGGGGTGTCTGGACCGGCAGAGGGGCCACGATGTTCTGTTGAGGGGGTTCCGTCAAGCGGGGCTGGACCGTCGCTCCTGGCCCCGGTGCTTCAATCCGGTTTGCCTCCAGGTACTGCGGCGGATTACTGGGCCCTGCTCCTGGAGTGTGAAAGAGATTTCGGGGGTCAAACCCTAACGGCAGGTGTGATCTGTGCTTCCGCTTCAAAACCTCCTGCGATGCATTCTGGTCGAGCATAAGTTTGTAGGCCTGGGCGTCCAAAGCGGCCCGCTCTGCAGCCATCCTGTCCCTCTCTGCCGCCAGATCCGCTTTGGCCTGCACGATCTGTTCTTTCACCTTTGCAATCTCTGCGTCATGAGCCTCCTGATCCACCGGTTTGGCTTCCGCCACAAGCGCGGCCAGTGCGTCAAACAGGTCGGATAGGACTTGAACCGGCGGGCGCATAAGGCCTCCAACCCCTGCTGCCGCTGCCGCTGCTGACCCGGAGAGCATTGCTGCGGTGGTCGAAAAAAGATTCGCCGCCTGGGTGCCGGCCATGAATATTGCAACCCGGTTGACCTGGCCTGGGGGGTCCGGAATACTGTCGCCATCGGAACATCCCCTAACATGGTCGTCCTGCAACTGGTATAGCGATTCGGTGTCTCCGGTCGAGGACTCATCGCCGGAATAAACGATGGTCTCACCACCGTGTTCTGATTTGTCCTCACGCTCTCCTCCGCGGATGACCCCAACGAAGGCATGCTTCACGGCCGGTTTAACCTGGGTAGGTCTCGCACGCTGAGCCGTCTCGACAAGGTCGGTGCAGATGTCCGGCTCAGGCCCAGGCTCCCCAATCTTGCCAATGAAAACGTGTATGCCGCCGAAGGGGACCCGGTACCCGTACTCGATTGAATCGGCCTCGGGACCCCATCCCGCGTCGTCGATGTAGATCCTGCCGCGACGACTCTTCGTCATCCGGCCCACAACATAGCCTTCGAGTCCCTTGAGCTTGCCCTCCAAGATCGTCAAACCATCATGCGATAGCCCCACGGTGGGCGCCAACTGTCGTGGATTTGTCACGGCAGATGTCCTAGAGAAAGGACTTAGTCGCGGAGCCATCGCTACGGGTTTACTTGAAGGGGTTAAAGCGGACACAAAGACACGAGGGTTTATACTAGTTCGGCCCCTTCGATGAAGGTAAAGCCTACGTCTAGTTGTGATGGAATTGATGTGGTCTCGATGGCTAGGGAGCAAACAAGCTTCGCCTAGGCTCGAGTTGTTGTTGTCTGCCCTGAACCGCCGTCGGGTCGTCCCCTTATATACACGGGTGACGCCCGTCGGTCCATAGAGTCCCTAACCGGTTCATACTCGTATTCCGGTTGGTATCTCTCTATTCCTAACTTACAATACAAGTCATACACAGGCCGGTTTACAGCTACATGCTCTAACCGACTACAGGCCTTGGGCCTTCATCTGTTTATATCACTAATAAAGTTAACCCGGCCCAAGTAGGCCGGTTTACGCCTGGTGGTAATATCCCCAACATACTGGATTGATACGTTGGTTCTCAAAAACTGAGGGAAATACTTACGCTACTATTGCTGCATCACCCTTTCCTCTTTAAGGAAAACCAACGCAAGCTCAAGAAGTAGCAAGAAGGATTTCTGGTGCCGTTCTCGCGGAGGTCTTCGCTCAAGTCAAGACATACCAAGTACCCATCACAAACCCATCTCCCTCGCATTTACATTATTTTCCATTTGCCTCTCGTTTTGCTCTCCCCCACTTCACCCTTGCCGTTTTATTCGCCCTCTCTTTCCCAATCTCCTCCTCCTTTTCCGCTTGCCCTTTTTCTGTTTGCTTGTGTGCATGTTTGTCCTTATGGCTTTTCCTAAGGGTTCCGACCACCTTCTTAGAAGGTTGGAAGAGATTGAATCAAATATAGAAGCTTTATGAATTTGCAATTTGAGCATAATAATTTCTTCAGAAAAGAGCTTAAGGAACAAAAAGGTTTTTTGGGGTTTATGAACAAAGAGCTTGATGATATGAATAAAGAATTTTATGGTGTGAACTCTCACATTGCCCGGCTTGAAGATGCTATAGCCAAAATTTCTGATAAGCAAGCCACCTTAGTCAATAAGATGGCCGCCAAACCAGAAAAGTTAGACGAAAATAATGATGAAGATCTTAAAGTTATTGATGCGTCTCCTATTTGATCTATGTTTTGCAATATGAATTTTGATAATTATGGGACTGATGATAAACCAACTTTGCCTAGAAGGCGTCCCAAGAATTCGGAATTTTTAGATCTTGATGCTAAATTTGGTAAAAGCAAGATTGGAGAGGTTATGACTTTAAATAGTATTGAACCCACTATCTCGGATTTCAAGGAATTTGATTCTGATAATTGTTCTTTAGAAGGTTGTATTTCCTTGTTGCAATCCATTGTTAATTCTCCCCATGCTTATAGTCAAAACAAAGCTTTTACTAAACATATTGTTGATGCCTTGATGCAATCTTATGATGAAAAACTTGATTTGGAAGTTTCCATACCTAGAAAACTTAATGATGAGTGGGAACCTACTATAAAGATTAGAATTAAAGATCATGAGTGTTTTGCTTTGTGTGATTTGGGTGCTAGTGTTTCCACGATTCCGAAAACTTTATGTGATATTCTAGGTTTCCATGATCTTGATGATTGCTCTTTAAATTTGCACCTTGCGGATTCCACCATTAAAAAGCCAATGGGAAGGATCAATGATGTTATCATTGTTGCTAATAGAAATTTGGTGCCCGTAGATTTTATCGTTCTTGATATAGATTGCAATCTTTCTTGCCCTATTATTCTTGGTAGACCTTTCCTTAGAATGATTGGCGCGATTATTGATATGAAGGAAGGGAATATTAGATTCCAATTTCCATTAAAGAAAGGCATGGAGCACTTTCCAAGAAAGAAAGTCAAATTACCTTATGAATCTATCATGCGGGCTACTTATGAATTTAATGCCAAAGATGGCACCCGTTAGATCTATCTTCACTTTTATGCCTAGCTAGGGGCGTTAAACGATAGCGCTAGTTGGGAGGCAACCCAATTTCCTTTGTCTTTTTTGTTTTTGTTCCTGTTCAGTAAGAAATCTTGCATCTACCTTCTGTTTAGATGTGTTTTTATCTTTTAATTACTGTTTGTGCCAGGTAGAACCTATAGGATAACCTATGATGATAGTTGATTTGATTCTGCTGAAAAACAGAAACTTTGCGCGCACGAAAATAATTTTGTTAAATCACAGAGGCGTTCTTTTGCGTTGATTCTTTTTTCTGCTGATCAATAAAGAGATTGTCCAGGACTTCCTATTTTGGTAGGAGTTTTGGAGTTCCAGAAGGTTGCGTTAGCTCCAGATTGCTACAGACTGTTCTGTTTTTGACAGATTCTGTTTTTCGTGTGTTGTTTGCTCATCTATGGCTATTGGCTAGTAAAATAGTTTATAAACCATAGAGAAGTTGGATTACAGTAGGTTTAACACCAAAAAAAATAAAAAATGAGTTCATTACAGTACTTATGTGGTGGTTTGTTTTCTTTCACTAACGGAGCTTATAAGATTTCCTGTTGAGTTTTGTGTTGTGAAGTTTTCAAGTTTTGGGTAAAGCTTTTATGGACTATGGAATAAAGGGTGGCAAGAGCCTAAGTTTGGGGATGCCCAAGGCACCCCAATACATTCAAGAATAGCCAAAAGCCTAAGCTTGGGGATGCCCCGGGAAGGCATCCCCTCTTTCGTCTTCGTTCATTGGTAACTTTACTTGGAGCTATATTTTTATTCGCCACATGATATGTGTTTTGCTTGGAGCGTCGTGTATTATATTAGTCTTTGCTTGTTAGTTTACCACAATCATCCTTGCTGTACACACCTTTTTGGAGAAGCCTATTTGATTAGAATTTGCTAGAATACTCTATGTGCTTCACTTATATCTTTTGAGCTTGATAGTTTTTGCTCTAGTGCTTCACTTATATTCTTTAGAGCACGGTGGTGACTTAATTTTAAAGAAATTGCTAGTCTCTCATGCTTCACTTATATTATTTTGAGTCTTTTAGAACAGCATGGTATTTGCTATGGTTACAAATTTGGTCCTAGAATGATGAGCATCCAAGTTGGGTATAATAAAAACTATCATAGAAAAGAATTGGATGCTATGATCAATATGATGCTTGATAATTGTTTTGAGATATGGAGGTAGTGATATTAAAGTCATGCTAGTTGAGCTGATTATGAAAAATACTTGTGTTAAGGGTTGTGATTCCCGTAGCATGCACGTATGGTGAACCGCTTTGTGATGAAGCTGGAGCACAATTTTATTTATTGATTGTCTTCCTTATGAGTGGCGGTCGGGGACGAGCGGTGGTCTTTTCCTACCAATCTATCCCCCTAGGAGCATGCGCGTAGTGCTTTGGTTTTTGATGACTTCTAGATTTTTGCAACAAGTACATGAGTTCTTTTGACTAATGTTGAGTCCATAGATTATACGCACCCTTTCACCCTTCCATCATTGCTAGCTTCTCTTGTGCCGCGCAACTTTCACCGGTGCCATACACCCAACATTACCTTCCTCAAAACAGCCACCATACCTACCTATTATGGCATTTCCATAGCCATTCCGAGATATATTGCCATGCAACTTTCCACCGTTCTGTTCATATGACACACATTACTTTTGTCATATTGCTCCTTGCATGATCATGTGGTTGACATTGTATTTGTGGCAAGGCCACCTTCATAATTTTCATGCATGTCACTCTTGATTCATTGCATATCCCGGTACACCGCTGGAGGCATTCATATAGAGTCATATCTTGTTCTAGCTTTGAGTTGTAATTCTTGAGTTGTAAATCCATAAAAGTGTGATGATCTTCATTATTAGAGCATTGTCCTAGTGAGGAAAGGATGATGAAGACTATGATTCCCCCACAAGTCGGGATGAGACTTCGGACTTTACAAAAAAAAGAGAGAAAAAAAGGAAAGAAAAAAAAGAAAGGCCAAAAAGAAAAAGAAAGAAAGAAAAAAGAAGAAAAAATAAAATGATAGAAAATAAGAGAATGGACAATGCTACTATCTCTTTTTCCACACTTGTGCTTTAAAAATAGCACCATGATCTTCATGATAAAGAGTCTCATATGTTGTCACTTTCATATAATAGTGGGAATTTTTCATTATAGAACTTGGCTTGTATATTCCAATGATGGGCTTCCTTAAAGTGCCCTAGGTCTTCGTGAGCAAGCAAGTTGGATGCACACCCACTAAGTTTATTTTGTTGAGCTTTCATATATTTGTAGCTCTAGTGCATCCGTTGCATGGCAATCCCTACCCAGTCACATTGATATCTATTAATGGGCATCTCCATAGCCCGTTGATACGCCTAGTTGATGTGAGACTATCTTGTCCTTTTTTGTCTTCTCCACAACCACCATTCTATCCCACATATAGTGTTATGTCCATGGCTCACGCTCATGTATTGCGTGAAAGTTGAAAGAGTTTGAGATTAATAAAGTATGAAAAAATTGCTTGGCTTGTCATCGGGGTTGTGCATGATTAAATACTTTGTGTGATGAAGATAGAGCAACAGTCAGACTATATGATTTTGTAGGGATAACTTTCTTTAGCCATAGTATTTTGAGAAGACATGATTACTTTGATTAGTATACTTGAAGTATCACCATTTTCATGTTAATATGAACTTTTATTTTGTATCATTCGGATCTGAACATTTATGCCACAATAAAGAAAATTACATTGAGAATTATGCTAGGTAGCATTCCACATCAAAAATTTCTTTTTTTATCATTTACCTACTCGAGGACGAGCAGGAATTAAGCTTGGGGATGCTTGATACGTCTCCAACGTATCTATAATTTTTTATTGTTCCATGGTATTATATTACCCCTTTGGGATGTTTATGGGCTTTATTTTACACATTTATATCATTTTTGGGACTAACCTACTAACCGGAGGCCCAGCCCGTATTGCTGTTTTTTTGCCTATTTCAGTATTTCGAAGAAAAGGAATATCAAATGGAGTCCAAACAGAATGAAACCTTTGGGAGCGTGATTTTTGGAACAAACGTGATCCAAAGGACTTGGAGTGCAAGTCAAGAAGAAACCGAGGCCTCCACGAGATAGGAGGGCGCCCCCCTGTAGGGCGCGCCCCCTGTCTCGTGGGCCCCTCGAGCGTCCACTGACGTACTTCTTCCTCCTATATAAGCCTATGTACCCCGAAAACATCCAGGGAGCCAGCGAAACACAATTTCCACCACCAAAACCTTCTGTATCCGTGTGATCCCATCTTGGAATCTTAGCCGGCGCTCTGCCGGAGGGGAATCAACCACGGAGGGCTTCTAAATCAACATCCTTGCCCCTCCGATGAGTTGTGAGTAGTTTGCCACAGACCTACGGGTCCATAATTATTAGCTAGATAGCTTCTTCTCTCTTTTTGGATCTCAATACAATGTTCTCCCCCTCTCTTGTGGAGATCTATTCGATGTAAACTATTTTTGCGGTGTGTTTGTCGAGATCCGATGAATTGTGGGTTTATGATTGATAACCCACAAGTATAGGGGATCAATTGTAGCCTCTTTAGATAAGTAAGAGTGTCGAACCCAACAACAAGCTAAAGGTAGAACAAATATTCCCTCAAGTTCTATCGACCACCGATACAACTCTATGCACGCTTGACGTTCGCTTTACCTAGAACAAGTATGAAACTAGAAGTACTTTGTAGGTGTTTCTGGATAGGCTTGCAAGAAAGTAAAGAGCGGTAAAATAAAAGCTAGGGGCTGTTTAGATGAAGACACAACTAAATTAGTTTTAGTAAAGAGCTTGTTGTCACGAGAAAGTTATTTGTCCCTAGGCAATCGATAACTAGAGCGGTAATCATTATTGCAATTTTATTTGAGGGAGAGGCATAATGAGGGAGTCCTGGATTAGGGGGTGTCCGGATGGCTGGACTATCACCGTTGGCTGGACTCCTAGACTATGAAGATACAAGATTGAAGACTCCGTCCGGTGTCCGGATGGGACTTTCCTTGGCGTGGAAGGCAAGCTTGGCAATACGGATATGTAGATCTCCTACCATTGTAACTGACTCTGTGTAACCCTAGCCCTCTCCGGTATCTATATAAACCGGAGGATTTTAGTCCGTAGTACGAACAACAATCATACTATAGGCTAGCTTCTAGGGTTTAGCCTCTTTGATCTCGTGGTAGATCTACTCTTTTACTACCCATATCATCAATATTAATCAAGCAGGAGTAGGGTTTTACCTCCATCGAGAGGGCCCGAACCTAGGTAGAAACATCGTGTCCCTTGTCTCCTGTTACCATCCGCCTAGACGCACAGTTCGGGACCCCCTACCCGAGATCCGCCGGTTTTGACACCGACATTGGTGCTTTCATTGAGAGTTCCTCTGTGTCGTCACCTTTAGGCCCGATGGCTCCTTCGATCATCAACAACGACGCGGTCCAGGGTGAGACCTTTCTCCCCAGACAGATCTTCGTATTCGGCGGCTTTGCACTACGGTCCAATTTGCTAGGCCATCTGGAGCAGATCGAAAGCTACGCCCCTGGCCATCAGGTCAGATTCGGGAGTTTGAATTACACGGCCAACATCCGCGGAGACTTGATCTTCGACGGATTCGAGCCACAGCCAAGTGCGCCGCACTGTCTCAACAGGCACGATCTAGCTCTGCCGCCGAACAGTACCCTGGAGGCTGCACCAGAGCCCGCTCCGACCCTTAGCTCGGAGCCGACTTCGCCGATCGAGGATGGGTGGCTGGACACCGCCTCGGGGGCTACGATCTCTACGGCGATCGAGTCGAACACCATCCCTGTCCTTTGCGAAGATCGTGACTCCAAGGTGCCGGACTCCTCTCCGGACTCCGAACCTTCCGCGCCCCTGCCAATCGAATCCGGTTGGGCGCCTGTTATGGAGTTCACTGCCGCAGACATCTTTCAGCACTCGCCCTTCGGCGACATCCTGAACTCGCTAAAGTCTCTCTCTTTATCAGGAGAGCCCTGGCCGAACTATGGTCAGGAGGTTGGGACAAGGACGACGAAGAAATTGAACGCGCACCCACCACCCACTTTGTAGCCATTGTCGATGATTTAACCGACATGCTCGACTTTGACTCCGAAGACATCGACGGTATGGACAACAATGCTGGAGACGACCAAGAACCAGTGCCTACAGGGCACTAGAAGGCCACCTCAACTCATGACGTATATGTAGTGGATACACCTAAACAAAGCGATAACGAGGAACAACGGGACGCTGCGAAGGATAATTCCCTCAAAAAGCAGTCAAAACGGCGACGTAAGCGCCGCTCAAAGTCCCGCCTCGACAAAGACAGCACCCATACAGACCCAGCCATAGAGCAGGGTGAACCGGCAGACGACGAACATGCCATCGAGCAACCATACAGGATAACTTGGATAAACAATCCGTCCCCGGCGAAGATAACAGTCCGGACGATCTCACGCCGGACACATCGTTGGAGCAGAAGAACCTCCACAAAAGGCTCGTCGCCACTGCATGTAGCTGAAAAAGCAGAAGCGGAAGCTCAAAACAGCGGAAGACGCACTCAGAATGAGATGGAGCAAAGTACTCAACTCCGCAGACAAATACGGCGATAGTCGCCAAACAAAGAGCTACCAGAAGCGCAAACTACTGCCCGAATTTGACTAGGAGGCCGTAAAGCCCCCACAATCAAAGAACAAAGAGGCCGCCCAGTCGGATAGACGACCACATGGCAAACATAGAGCGGCAAGCGGCGCCGCACACAAGCCGGCACGCGATCCGCATAAGGATCCGCACCAAAAGGATGGCCCAGTCAGGTCTATCTATGGGCCAAGAAAGCAAGCTCTAGAAAGCAATGCAACACGTCAAGTATTCAAACACCACAGCACACCCAAATACAGGGGTGCCGCACACCCACTATGTTTCACCGATGAGGTACTGGATCATGAATTTTCAGTGGGATTCAAGCCCGTAAACATAGAGGCATACGACGGAACAACAGACCCTGGAGTCTGGATTGAGGATTATATCCTGCACATACACATGGCTAGAGGAGATGACCTCCACGCCATAAAATACTTACCCCTCAAGCTCAAAGGGCCAGCTCGGCATTGGCTCAAAAGCCTCCCGGAAAATACCATTGGAAGTTGGGAAGAGCTCGAGGATGCGTTTCGGGCAAATTTTCAGGGGACTTATGTCTGCCATCCAGATGCAGACGATTTAAGTCACATAACTCAACAGCCCGGAGAGTCAGCCCGCAAATTCTAGAATAGGTTCCTCACCAAAAAGAACCAAATAGTCGACTGTCCGGATGCCGAAGCCTTAGCAGCTTTCAAACACAACGTCCGAGATGAATGGCTCGCCAGACACCTTGTCCAAGAAAAGCCGAGAACAATGGCCGCATTAACACGCCTCATGACCCGCTTTTGCGCAGGAGAGGATAGCTGGCTGGCAAGATGCAGCACCAGCGACCCAAGTACATCCGAGGTCAGGGATGGAAATGGGAAACCACGACGCAACAAGGACCAGCGCCGGACCAAGGGAAATAGTCCGAAGAGCACGACAGTCAACGCCGGATTCAAAAGCTCTCGGCAGAACAATAAAAAACTGCCTCTTAAGGACAACAGCGACGAGCTATCCAAATTAAACAAAATCTTGGACAAGATATGCCAAATCCACAGTACTCCCGGGAAGCCTGCAAACCATACCCACAGAGATTGTTGGGTCTTTAAGCAGTCCGGCCGACTTAACGCCGAACACAAGGGGCTCGACACACCATGTGAGGACGACGACGAACCCCACAAGCAGAGCACCGGAAAACAAAAGAATTTCCCGCAAGCGGTCAAAACAGTAAACTCACTTCAAGTGACAAAAGGGAAAAACAGAACAGCGCCGGCTGAAATACACGCCGCACGGTCTACCCCAGCGGAGTCCCAACACTGGTTGTCAAAACCAATCACCTTCGACCATCAGGACTACTCCGGAAGTATCCGGAACACAGGATGTACTGCCTTGATATTAGATCCTATAATCAACGGACTCCAATTTACACAAGTCCTAATGGACGGCGGCAGTGATCTAAACCTGCTATATCAGGACACAATCCGTAGAATGGGGATAGACCCAACCAAAATTCGCCATAGCAACACTTCCTTTAAAGGAGTGATGCAGGCCCATATGCCCATTGCACGGGCTCTCTACCACTAGAAGTTGTGTTCGGCTCATCCGACAACTTCCGTCGCGAAAAGTTAGTCTTCCACATCGCCCCATTTAAAAATAGCTATCAAGCACTATTGGGAAGCGAAGCTTTCGCCTGCTTTAACGCAATACCGCATTACGCATCTCTTACACTCAAAATGCCCGGTCCACGCGGCATCATCTAATTAAAAGGGAAACTTCGAGTGTTCCTCGAATACGGAAGAACGTGAGACTGCCTTGACAGCCACACACTAATCCGGCTTTGCTGATCAAAGCACCTAAACAGGTCATTCAGACCCCGGACACGGTTAGGCGAGTCTGGCATAAATAAACAAGGGGCTTACTAGCCGCGTACCCCCTTACAAGGGGCTCCACGCATGTACAACAAGAGAAAATAAAGCTCAATTTTATTCATTTATTGAATCATACTCTGTTTATTTTAAAATACATTTTCCGCACGATCTTTTTTTCCCAACTAAGTTCTTCTCTTTTAGAGATGAACACCGTGCTACACCCGTCCAGGATATGGCACAACAGAGACACAGGCGCAGACGTGCAATAGGGACCCGTTGCAATGATTCTTTTCAGACTAAGACCCTGCGTAAACCTTTTTTACTGTCTCTTGTTGATACACATTGTTCGCACACGAACACATCACCGTGTATCTCCAACGCCGAGGGTGATGCACCGCAGCTCACGTTGAAGGAGACCCGGCCGGAAGCGCGGTATGCAGGCAATCCGGCGGGTGCTTTTGAGGACCCGAAACCCCACACGCCCGGGACGGACCCCGTCTGGGCGTGCAGCGGCTATGGGCTGTCCTAGGTCGACCTGACCGCCCCTAGGGCCTCGAGGTTCGCCGCCCTGCAACAAGAAGAACAGACGAAGAACAAGGAAGAAAAAGAACTAGGGTTAACGAGAAAAGATAAAAGATAAAAAGTGGTAGATGAATTGATCGATTGTGTGTTGTTCAATCGGCCGTCACCCCTTAGGTATATAAGAGGCGGCTGGACTTCCCGTGCAAGGAAAAGGCTTGGATTCACGTCCAAAACCCTAGTCAAATTCGGATTGGTTTTGTCCGAACTTTCCAAAACTGTTCAGTTTAAACTGGCTGCACCTTGCGGGTCTTTTTTGTGGTGGTAAACGATCTCGGATGGAAACAAGCCCAAAAGCAATCTTGACCGTTTCGACGAGACGAACAACTTTTATGTTGAACGTTTTTTTATAAGAGATCATCTTGCGGGTCAAAGTGGTCGCGCAAAATAGGCTATCCCTCGCGCTACCCATCAGACAGTGTGTCTGGTGGGGCGCGCCAGTTTTTGCCTCCTGACAGGGCTGTATTCCAATGGCTCTAATTTTTGCATCCGAACTCGGATTGGAACGATTTTTATATCAAAATCGATCGTTTCGACGAGACGAAGACAATACCTGTAGATAATTTTTCCATTTGAGGTCGTCGTGGGGGCTTAATCATCCAAACTGTACTCTGAATATAAGATCTTAGTACTTTGAGCATAGTTTCGGCCTTCGAGATGAAATCGGACTGTGATGACCCAAACTTCAAAGATGTTCATATCCACAATACGGAACTCTTTCATAAAGATCACTTCTCCATTTGAGGCCATCTTAAATAAGTTATTGACCGTGCCAAAATCTGGTGTCAACACATGCCCCCCTGTTTTTCGGCAAAGTTTGTGTGCCAAAAAATAACTTCCGCATAGCTTGTTCTAAGGACGATGTCAACACTCCATCGACCATTTTGCATGTTCTTAGGAAGACAAGTATATATCGGCCATTGCTTGTTTGAACCTCTTGATGCAAACTTGGGTGAAAACTTCTCAACTTCTATAACAATCCGGTGATAAGGTTCCATAGATCTAAACCATCCTCCGAACCATATTGTTCACCCTTTCGCTAGGATTTTGCAGATAATCAAGAATGAACTTCCTTCAATCCTTACTTCGCCTGCATAAAAGTTTCATTAGTGGCCGAAGCGGTAGGCTTCGATTCAGCCTTACCTATGTTGACAAGACCTAGCATCGGCTGTTGATAGAAATGCAATACACGATGGTTAACATAGTAGCCGGACGCAAACCTTCGGCTTAACTGTTTTTGGCTTCCATCCTTCTCTTTCTTCACTTTTGTAACACTTGTTGCAATAGAAGGTTGCACATCACTTTCATTTTGACTGCTCCTCTTCAGAACCCATGCCATGTTCTTCTTTTTCAGCTCTTGTGCACTAAGTTTTTGTAATTCCTTCTTTCGCCAATACGATAAACCGAGTGGGCATCTCGGCTGTGATTTTGTTTCAACAAATGGCAACTCTTTTTGGGCCTTGTGCACCCTCAACTTCTTTTCTTCAGATTTGGCACTCTGATTTTTATCAATTGATTGTTTTGTCTCATTGCCTTTAGTAGCCAATGTCAACACTTTAATTGGCTCTTTTTCATTTGTGATCAAATCTGAAATTGCACTCTTACGAACATCTCTTTTAATGCGGTAAACCTGCTTGACCACCTCTTTCTTCTTCCTTGAGCTCTGGACCGATTCCTTATGATTGAAACGGTCTTTGACGCGTGATTGTTCAAAAGTTGATCTTCTTTGAGCTGCATAGTATTGGTGAGATGGTCTAGGATAAGATGTAGAATGTGCCCTTGTATCATACCTGTCCCGTGATGTATATGTATCTATATGAGCATAGGGAGGTATCCACGGCATTGACATTGACGGCCCAAAATAAGGATATGAATATGTTGCATTAAAATTATCACTTTGCCAATACCAATCCTCATATTTGCACCTTGGGGGTGATCTTGGTTTCTTTGCATGATTTGGCCGATAAGCATTCTTCTCTTCACTCTTCTTTTGATATTTTTCCAATAGTTGTGCGAAAGTGACTTTCGGCTTTTTACCTTTGTGCTTACGTTGTTTTCTTTGATTGTGCTTGCACCGATCTTTGGATTTGCTTGCTGCCCCCCAGTACTTGGTATCTCCATTGTAGCTTTGATGGAATTGTCACCCTCAAGATTACGTTCATTATGCTCTTCAACAACTTCTTTACTTGAAAGCTTGATCCCATCACCTGTAGTTTTTACCTTCTCTTTAAATGTATCGGCTTGAAGCAGCTGTTGCAAAAACTTTTTGCCATCAGGACCAATCGGAATAGACTGGTCATCTCTTGTTGTTTCAACAAACTTCAATCGTCCTTTTTCAATGGCCGATTTAACTATTTGACGGAACATGTTGCAATCCTCAAAATTATGCTTGAACGAATCATGCAACTTACAATACATTCGTCCTTGGATAGATGACTCAACATGGTGACCAAGAATTCTTATGTAATTATTTTTCAGCAATAAATCAAATATTTGGTCACACATGCTTGAATTGAAGGTAAACTTCTTATTTTCTAGCCGATCCTGCTGTGTGAACGGCTTTGGAGATAAGCAAACGAATGGTTCAGATTTGGAATCTCCCCATTCGGCTATACATTGTGTTTTCCACTCTATCTCTGGTGTCTTTGGATAAGATATTATATTAGCATCGGATTTCTCAAAAGAAATTAACCTTGGCTTTAAACTTCTGAAACGAAAATATTAAAGAACACACATGTCTCAATTGAGACGAAGTGCAAGCCAAGTACGAAATAAGCAAAGCTACCCAACTAGATACGAACTTTAGATAAAGCAACGGGAAAAGCTTTGGCTGTAACAATAAGTCATTATCGGTCTTTATAAATGGCGCAATGTGTTGACCGATATGTTCCATAACAAGTTTATTGCTAACAAGTAAATTACCCTTCTTCATTGGTCTTTCAAAATTATTTATGAGAATATTTCTTATAGATGCATCAATAATGAAGTTGCGACCAAATCTGAAAATAGGCAACTTACTCTCTATGCATACCTCTTCAAATATGTTGGGAGAGCATGATGGTGGTGCCACTTGAAGAACATCTTGCTCCGTCTTCGGATGGCTCCACAACACCTTGTCATCATCTTTTTCTTGATTCCATGCATCATTGCTTTGAAGATCCATGTCAGTCGAACTTTGTTCGGCTACTTGTTCTTGTCCTTGAGGCTTGTCAATTTCTATGGCACGAAACTCATAGGGCAGGAAGTAGGTTCCATTGACTTTGGAAAAATCAAGTATGGTTGTTTTGCTATGCTTTCCATGCCCTTTCTCAATAATGCTTGCCTCTTTGGATTTGATGGTCTCAGAATATATACTACTTGATTCGGCTTTTCTAATAACCGAATTTTCTTTGTTACCTGAATCAACAACTTTATCTTTTTGAATTTGCAAGGCTTCTCGCTCTCGTCTAATTTTAGCCCACATCTCAGCTTGGCGAGCTTTAAACTTTTTCATCTCAATTTCCATCCACTCGTCATGAGATTGCCCCCTAATACTTTGAGACTCTTTCGGCAATGAGGTGCCGAAACATTGCGATTTTTTAGGTGGTACACTGGATGGTACAGCACTGGGCGACTGCATCATTTGCACAATTCTAGCTTTTATAGCAGCAAAATCATGAGGCTTCCCGCCTTCTATTAGTTCCTGGCGAATAGAGTTGCACAAATCCCAAGAGAATATAAGCTTGTTCTCAATTACCCAGTCTGGATATGGTTGCCCCCCAATGCTTTTAGACTCTTTCGGCAATGAGATGTTGCCGAAATTCTGTAATTGTGTAGGGGGGACATGATATGCCACGGTAGTTGGTGAAGGAATTTGTGCTCCTGCAGAAGTTTCACTTATTCGGCCATGGCCATGAAGGTGCTGAGCCAAATTATGGACATCAACAGTTGCGTATGGTGCCAACAAATTAGTAGCGTTAGCTGTAGCATATGATGTTTGAGTGTAATTGGCCAAATAACTAGTAGTAACATGCCAATTCCCCTCTCCACCGGCACCTTTGGATTAGCGTACTGCAAGTTATTTGCCGATGAATAAAAACTTGAAACACTTTGTTGCATACCATTGGAAGTTCCTACATAGGGTGTCTCAACTTGATTAACCGAACTCATCATGTTATTCATCAGCATATAAATTTGTGGGGTTGCCGATGCATGGGAGTTGGGATACATATGTTGCATGTTGCTAAAATTATATGAAGTAGAATCATGGAGATTTTGTTGCATCAGCCCTTGCACATAATTAGATGCATGATTGATAAAGCTAGGGCTAGCCGATACATTATGCTCATTAGATGATCTAGCAACAACATATGCACTATTTGCATCATATGTGAATTGGGTATTCATATTACCTTTGTAGATTGCAAACCCTACATGACGATCTCTTCGTAGCAAGAACGGGCCGGAGACCGTTCAAAGATTCGTCCCCAGTGGAGTCGCCAAAAAGTGTGTTCGCACACGAACACGTCACCGTGTACCTCCAACGCCGAGGGTGATGCACAGCAGCTCACGTTGAAGGAGACCCGGCCGGAAGCGCGGTACGCAGGCAATCCGGCGGGTGCTTTTGAGGACCCGAAACCCCACACGCCCGGGAGGGACCCGTCTGGGCGCGCGGCGGCTATGGGCTGCCCTAGGTCGACCTGACCGCCCCTAGGGCCTCGAGGTTCGCCGCCATGCAACAAGAAGAACAGACGAAGAACGAGGAAGAAAAAGAACTAGGGTTAAGGAGAAAAGATAAAAGATAAAAAGTGGTAGATGAATTGATCGATTGTGTGTTGTTCAATATGCCGTCACCCCTTAGGTATATAAGAGGCGGCTGGACTTCCCGTGCAAGGAAAAGGCTAGGATTAACGTCCAAAACCCTAGTCAAATTCGGATTGGTTTTGTCCGAACTTTCCAAAACTGTTCGGTTTAAACTGGCTGCACCTTGCGGGTCTTTTTTGTGGTGGTAAATGATCTCGGATGGAAACGAGCCCAAAAGGAATCTTGACCGTTTCGACGAGACGAAAAACTTTTATGTTGAACGTTTTTTGATCAGAGATCATCTTGAGGTTCAAATCGGTCGCATAAAACAGGCTATCCCTCGCGCTACCCATCAGACAGGGTGTCTGGTGGGGCGCGCCAGTTTTTGCCTCCTGACAGGGCTGTATTCCGATGGCTTTAACTTTTGCATACGAACTCAGATTGTAACGTTTTTTGTATCAAAATCGATCATTTCGACGAGACGAAGACAATCCGTGTAGATAATTTTTCCATTTGATGTCGTCTTGGGGTCTTAATCAGCCAAACTGTACTCTGAATATAAGATCTTAGTACTTTGAGCATAGTTTCGGCCTTCGAGATGAAATCGGACTGCAATGACCCAAACTTCAAAGATGTTCATATCGACAATACAGAACTCTTTCATGAAGATCACTTCTCCATTTGAGGCCATCTTACATAAGTTATTGACCGTGCCAAAATCTGGTGTCAACACACATCCCCCGGTTTCTTGCTATAACCGAGGAGGAGGCTGGCGTTTTGGCATCGGCCGCGTCAGCAATTTTTGCGCGTACCTGGACACTAGGGGCTTAGGGCATTGTTCTGCCCGTTTTCATAAAGAACGAATACCTTAGGGAGTGTTCGGCGTCTTGAGTTAGGCCTTATATGCATCAGCTCTGAATCATGTCTTTGGTCAAATGTTGGGTTTGCCCGGCTCCTGTGTTTTGCTGCCTTACGTTCCGCTCTATCGGCTAACGCTGCACTAGGAGAACTACTGCGATTGTGCCCCGGTTCGGCCTAGTGAGCACCTCAGTAGAGAAAGCCGAAAACTGACTGTCATGATATAGCGTGAGACTGGTCAACCACTCGATGACCCACCGGAATGTTCAGAAATCCTCCGCATTAACGAAGGACCGTTTCCCGGTCAGGCACATACGCGCCCCGAATTCGGAGAGCGTGGTGACCCTAGGGGCTATATAGTAGCCCCACCATCGAACCCCTATGGCTAAGTGAAAGTGATAAAGCATTATACTCCGGTTGCCTAGTTTGCTACGCTATCACCTCCTTCACAGGACCAAGACATTGGATTAAGTGTGAAAATGCGCTTTTTTTGCAAACACCCCCGCACTATGTGCGTGGGGGCTGAAGCCGAAGACTGCCATCTTTCAGGTTATATACACATATACATTAACGGCCGCAGATGAGGTAGCTCAATACTTGAACGCGCAAGTATAGAAAGCCCTTATATTATATTGAAACATCATTTCACAAATCATACATGTCATTAGAACATAATATCCTTCGAGCACTGCGTCTCTATTAAACGAGCGCCCTGCAGGACTTCCTCAAAATAGTGCTCGGCAGGTACTCGGCTTCTGTCCGAATCCTGGAATGCAACGTCGGTGGCCTTCATCTCTGCCCAGTATGTTTTGACACGGGCAAGAGCCATCCGCGCACCCTCTATGCATGCCGACCGCCTCATTGCATCGATATGCGGCACCGCACCAAGGAACTGCTGCACCAAGCTAAATAACTCTTCGGCTCGGGCCTTTTCGGCCACAAATGAGTCACGACATCCTTCATGGCAAGTCCGGACAACCTATTCAGCTGAGCCCATTCGGCCAAACGATCGGTCAATAAAAGCGGACGCTCTGGACTATGGAACTGCGACCAAAAAAGCTATTCCATTCGGTGATCCTTTTGGCCTCGGAAGTGTGTGACTGCGTCTGCGACACTCGCCGCCAAATCCAGATAAGCATCCTCCACACCCCACAGCTGGCCCAACTGAGCATACGTCGGATCCGTGAACTTCCTCCGTAGCAGAAAGGGCTTTCCAGCCGCGATATCCCCGGCTTGACGTAGCTCTTCTCCTTTATAGCTCTCATCGTGGAGCGGGCATCCTTGGCTTCGGTGGTGGCCTTCTTCAGGTCCTCTTGCTCCGCTCGGTGTTCTTTTTCAAGAAACTTGCAGCGGTTGGTAGCATTCTTCAACTTCCCGGCCATCTCGGCCATTTCCTCCGTGCTTCGGCAGTGAACAGCCTGTTCGGCTTTTAGCTCCTCGGCCGCCCTCAAGGCAGCCGCATCACTTTTTCTGGCTTGCTCCTTGACTCGGGCTAGCTCCGCCCGAAGGTTCTCTATAGCAGCGGCACCATCTGCATAAAGCATAGATGTTGTAAGGCATGGGCATCAAGCTCCCTTACCAGGTGTCCGCGGAGAAGTTGCATACCTTGCAACTCGTCAAGCCGCTTATTGACAAGCGCAATGTCCGCATCCGCCACGTCAAGTTGCCGCTTCAGTTCAGCAAATTGATCAGTCTGGCTGGCCACCGGACGCTCCGCCACCTATATAGGACAGGCGACATCTTACAACTGAGATTATGATCCTCGGCGCGCTGTCACTTTCGGGCTACTATCTATACAGGGCGCATTCTATATGCAAAACTGTCATAAGGTATATCATTTTCGCATACCTCAAACCCCGTCAGTAAACTTCTGACGGCTTCATGCAATCCGCTCTCAGCGGATTAAATCCTTTCAATCACCGTACCCATTAACGCACGGTGATCTTCTGAGATAGACGCTCGCCCGAGCAGATCCTTCAGCTCCTCCGACCGTACACCAGTTGGTGCCGGACCTCCCGGCCCCGCCGGACTCGGGGAAACCCTCCGCGACGACACCTCAGGGTCGTCCGCCCCGCATGACGGTGCGGCAGATGGAGGCGTTTCGCTCTTGGTCGTCTCCGGACGAAGATCCCCCGAAGATGAGCTCTACTGAGAAGGGCTGAGATCCGAACTACAAGGTAAAACTTCGGTTATCTTCAGAAATAAAAACAGGGATGTCGCTTATTACAAAACTCCCCTTTCTACTTACGGCTCGCTGGAGGGCTGATTCCCTTGGGGAAATAGTGCGGCCGGGGCTTCTCCTGGTGCAGGACCCTCTAGTGAAGATTCCTTCCCCCGCTTTGAGGCCTTGGCCTCCGGATCTTCAGAAGCGGTCCTCTTCTCCCCCTGGAGGGAGGGATTCTCAATCCCCCCTTTCTTGAAAGCCTCCTTCGCGGAGGCAGTAGCTTCCCTGTTCCCCCCTTTGCCCTCTTCCAAAGGCGCAGCCTCCAGCATCTTGGTTAACACAGGATCCGGCGTGGTCTCAGGGAGGGGGGTCGGACACCTTATTAGTTTTGCTTTCGCTATCCACTCCTATTCAAAGGACAACTCTTTAAAGGGCAAGTTTATGATAAATGTACGGATAGCGTGTCTAGGCACAGGACTACTTACTTGAGTATCCGGGCGATTGCAGCTCAGACCTGCGTCCTCGGTCAAGTCCGGACACATCTCTTGTGATCTGAAGAACAGTTTATACATCTCCACGGTGTCGCACCCATGAAGTGTTGGAGAGCTCGTGGTCCCTCCAGATTAAATTCCCACAGGCGCCGAATCAGCATGACCTGCGCCACTACGACCAGATTGATCTCTCTCTCTTGGAGGTCTTGAATACGGCCCTGCAGCAGAGGTACATCCTTGGACGGCCCCCAGTCGAGCCCTTTGTTGACCCATGACGCCAGCCGCTATGGAGGACCTGAGCGGAAGGCAGGTGGCACCACCCACTTGGTGCCCCTGGGAGCGGTGATGTAAAACAACTCTCGTTGCCATAAACCGAGCACCTCTTGAAAAGAGCCCTCGGGCCATGGAGCGTCAGCATTTTTGCTTATAATAGCCCCTCCGCACTCTGTCTGCTGCCCCTTGATCATCTTTGGCTCCACTTTGAAGGTCTTGAGCCACAATCCGAAGTGAGGGGTAATGCGGAGGAAGGCTTCGCATACGACAATGAACGATGAGATGTGGGGGATGGACTCCGAATCCAAGTCGTGGAATTCCAGCCCATAATAAAACATGAGCCCCCTCATGAAGGGGTCTGTCGGGAAGCCTAAACCCCGAAGGAAGTGAGACACGAACACCACGCTTTCACCAGGCTTGGGAGTGGGAATAACTTGCCCTTGGGCAAGTAGCCTATGCGAAATTTCGCCGGTTAGATACCTGGCGTCTCTCAGCTTTAGCATGTCTTCTTCCGTGATGGAAGAGGCATCCACCGACCTTGCAGGTCGAAGGCGGACATCGTCGAAGGTCCGAAGCGCCTGAATCTGGAGCTTTGGGTGTTGGAACTTGAGGCGAGGGGCGGATTCGATTGAGATTGAAAGAAAGGAGCAGGTCTTGGTCTCGTTATAAAGAGGTTGAATACCAAGAGCCCTCCCCGTGGTTGTTTGGGACTCGCCTTCGATAGAGGGGGCGTGCCAACAGGCACGCTTGGGTTACCCACGCCTGTATTGATGAGGATCCCGGAATAAGGGGGCATGATCTTCGCTTTGATAAGACGTGCCAAGGAAACCGCATCGCTAAATGCGCTGAGGTGGGACAGTAAAAAACGATTCGAATGAAGGCCTGGCCGTGGTGTGATGTCACGCCGCGGAATACGTCAGTAGATCTGTGTAAAGATTATTCTCTCTACGGTGGTATGTGGAACTTGTTTTGCAGAGCCGGACACTATCCTTGTGTTCAAAATCTTCTATGAAGTATTCGGAGGAGGAACCCGCCTTGCAATGCCGAAGATAATATGCGCGCTGGACTCGTCGTCATTGAAGCCTGGTTCAGGGGCTACTGAGGGAGTCCTGGAATAGGGGGTGTCCGGATGGACGGAGTATCACCGTTGGTCGGACTCCTAGACTATAAAGATACAAGACTGAAGTCTCCGTCCCGTGTCCGGATGGGACTTTCCTTGGCGTGGAAGGCAAGCTTGGCAATACGGATATGTAGATCTCCTACCATTGTAACCGACTTTGTGTAACCCTAGCCCTCTCCGGTGTCTATATAAACCGGAGGGTTTTAGTCCATAGGACGAACAACAATCATACCATAGGCTAGCTCTAGGGTTTAGCCTCTTTGATCTCGTGGTAGGTCTACTCTTGTACTACCCATATCATCAATATTAATCAAGCAGGAGTAGGGTTTTACCTCCATCGAGAGGGCCCGAACATGGGTAAAAACATCGTGTCCCTTGTCTCCTGTTACCATCCGCCTAGACACACAGTTCGGGACCCCCTACCCGAGATCCACCGGTTTTGACACCGACACATAAGCTAACATACTTTCTCTACTTGGATCATATGCACTTATGATTGGAACTCTAGCAAGCATCCACAACTACTAAAGATCATTAAGGTAAAACCCAACCATAGCATTAAGGCATCAAGTCCCCTTTATCCCATATGCAAACAACCTACTTACTCGGGTCTGTGCTTCTGTCACTCACGCCACCCACCATAAGCAAATCATGAACATATTGCAAACCCTACAGCGGGAATCCCTCACACTTGCGGGACACGGAGAGCACCATAGGACAGCACCAATAATAAAACATGCAACTCAAACCAATCTTGATCATCAAATAGCCCATAGGACAAAACCGATCTACTCAAACATCATAGTATAGCCATACATCATTGGGAAATAATATATAGCGTTGATCACCATGTTTAAGTAGAGATTACAGTGGGTAAGAGAGAGGTTACACCTCTGCATAGAGGGGGGAAGAGTTGGTGATGATGGCGGTGAAGTTGTTGGTGAAGATTGCGGTGATGATGCTGGCCACGGCGGTGTTCCGGCACCACCAGAAGAGAAGGGGAGAGGGAGCCCCTTTGTCTTCTTCTTCATTGACCTCCTCCCTAGATGGGAGAAGGGTTTTTCCCCTCTGGTCCTTGGCCTCCATGGGGTGGGAGGGGCAAGAGCCCCTCCGAGATTGGATCTATCTCTCTGTTTCTGCGTTCTGTTTCACCGTTTCGTGTATATATGGAGATCCGTAACTCCAATTGGCCTGAAACTTTCGCCATGATTTTTTTTCAAAAATTAGCTTCCTTGCGGCAAAAGAAGAGCGTCAAACGCCTTACAGGTGGGTCACGAGGGTCAGGGACGTGCCCTAGGGGGGGCACGCCCCCCTACCTCGTGCCCACCTCGGACACTGGTTCGTGTTGATTTTTCATCCAGATTTTCCAAATATTCTGAAAAGTATCTCCGTCCCTTTTTATCCCGTTTGGACTCCGTTTGATATGGATATTCTGCGAAACCAAAAACATGCAACAGACAGAAACTGGCACTGGGCACTGGATCAATATGTTAGTCCCAAAAATAGTATAAAAATTTGCCAAAAAGTATTGAAAGTTGAATAATATTGGCATGGAACAATCAAAAATTATAGATACGACGGAGACGTATCAGCATCCCCAAGCTTAATTCCTGCTTGTCCTCGAGTAGGTAAATGATAAAAAAGATAATTTTTTGATGTGGAATGCTGCCTAGCATAATCTTGATAATATATCTAATCACGGCATGAATATTAAGACACGAGTGATTCAAAGCAATAATCTATCTTTTGACATAAAAACAATAATACTTCAAGCATACCAACCAAGCAATTCTGTCTTATTGAAATAACATAGCCAAAGAAAGCTCATCTCTACAAAATCATATAGTCTGGCTATGCTCCATCTTCACCACACAAAATATTCACATCATGCACAACCCCGATGACAAGCCAAGCAATTGTTTCATACTTTTGACATTTCTCAAACCTTTTCAACTTTCACGCAATACATGAGCGTGAGCCATGGACATAGCACTATAGGTGGAATAGAGTATGATGATGGGGGTTATGTGGAGAAGACAAAAAAGGAAAGTCTCACATCAACTAGGCGTATCAACGAGCTATGGAGATGCCCATTAATAGATATCAATGTGAGGAGTAGGGATTGCCATGCAACGAATGCACCAGAGCTATAAGTGTATGAAAGCTCAAACTGAAACTAAGTGGGTGTGCATCCAACTTGCTTTCTCATGAAGATCTAGGGCATTTGAGGAAGCCCATCGTTGGAATATACAAGCCAAGTTCTATAATGAAAATTCCCACTAGTATATGAAAGTGATAACTCAAGAGACTCTCTATATGAAGAACATGGTGCTACTTTGAAGCACAAATGTGGTAAAAGGTTAGTAACATTGCCCCTTTTTTTCTTTTTTTTGCGGGCTTCTTTGGCCCCATTTGTTATTTAGGCTTATTTGGCCTCTCTCTTTTTGGATGGGGCAATGCTCCAATAATGATGATCATCACACTTTTATTTACTTACAACTCGATATTACAACTCGATACTAGAACAAAGATATGACTCTATATGAATGCCTCCGGCGGTGTACCGGGATGTGCAATGATCTAGCGTAGCAATGACATCAAAAAACGGACAAGCCATGAAAACATCATGCTAGCTATGTTACGATCATGCAAA
This sequence comes from Triticum aestivum, assembly GCF_018294505.1. Taxonomy (NCBI): domain Eukaryota; kingdom Viridiplantae; phylum Streptophyta; class Magnoliopsida; order Poales; family Poaceae; genus Triticum; species Triticum aestivum. The sequence continues at coordinate 750,990,823 of NC_057803.1, forward strand.
GCAATATGACAATGAATGCTCAAGTCATGTATATGATGATGATGGAAGTTGCATGGCAATATATCTCGGAATGGCTATGGAAATGCCATGATAGGTAGGTATGGTGGCTGTTTTGAGGAAGATATAATGAGGCTTATGTGTCACAGAGCGTATCGTATCACGGCGTTTGGATGCACCGGCGAAGTTTGCTCCAACTCTCGAGGTGAGAAAGGGCAATGCACGGTACCGAAGAGGCTAGCAATGATGGAAGGGTGAGAGTGCGTATAATCCATGGACTCAACATTAGTCATAAAGAACTTACATACTTATTGCAAAAATCTATTAGTCATCGAAACAAAGTACTACGCGCATGCTCCTAGGGGGATCTATTGGTAGGAAAAGACCATCGCTCGTCCCCGACCGCCACTCATAAGGAAGGCAATCAATAAACACCTCATGCTCCGACTTCTTTACATAACGGTTCACCATACGTGCATGCTACGGGACATGCAAACCTTAACACAAGTATTTCTCAATTTCACAATTACTCAACTAGCACGACTCTAATATCACCACTTTTATATCGCAAAACTATTGCAAGGAATCAAACATATCATATTCAGCGATCTACAAGTTTTAAGTAGGGTTTTATGACTAACCATGTGGATGACCAGTTCCTGTCATCTCTCTAAATAGATATAAGTGAAGCAAGAGAGTTTAATTCTTTGTACAAAAGATATGCCCATTCTCTAACAAATATAAGTGAAGCAAAAGAGCATTCTACAAATGGCGGTTGTCTATGTAAAGATAAACAGGCAATCCAAACTTCAAAAGATATAAGTGAAGCACATGAAGCATTCTATAAAGCCATACTCAAAGAATATAAGTGAAGTGCGTAGAGCATTCTATAAATCAACCAAGGACCATCTCATACCAGCATGTTGCATAAAAGAAAAATGAAAGCTAAATGCAAAAGACGGTCCAAGACTTGCATATATCACATGAATGAAACGAATCCGAAAACATACCGATACTTGTTGAAGAAAGAGGGGATGCCTTCCCAGCATCCCCAAGCTTAGACGCTTGAGTCTCCTTGAATATTTACTTGGGGTGCCTCGGGCATCCCCAAGCTTGAGCTCTTGCCTCTCTTCCTTCTTCTCACATCGAAACCTTCTCAATCATCGAACACTTCATCCACACAAAACTTCAACAGAAAACTCGGTAAGATCCGTTAGTATAATAAAGCAAATCACTACTCTAAGTACAGTTGCAAACCAATTAATATTTTATTTTTGCATTGTTTTTACTGTAATATAACTTTTTCATGGCTTAATCCACTGATATAAATCGATAGTTTCATCAAAACAAACAAACTATGCATCAAAAAAAGAATCTGTCTAAAACAGAACAGTCTGTAACAATCTGAACATTCACCATACTTCTGTTACTTGAAAAATTCTGCGAAAATTTGGAAAAATAAAAAATTTGTATATCAAGACAGTGCAAAGAGAATCAGAACCATTTGATGTTCCAGTAAAAAAGTAAAATTCGCGCACTACAGCCAAAGTTTCTGTCCTGCACCGCACAAACCAACAAGCATGGTAAACATCCTAAAGGCAAACCTTGGCACATTATTTTTATAATATAATGGAATTGTACAAGGGGAAAATTATTTTTGTTGAAAATTTTCTGTAATCAAGATTCACAAAGTTGCCGTGAGCATGAACAAAGTTCAAGGAGCTCTCCCACTTCAACAATGCTTATCTTTCTCACTTTCGCTTTCCTTTTTGAAAAAGTTTTGGGTTCCCCTCTTTATTTTTGTTGTTTTTAAACTATATGAAAGAACTCAACAGAAATAAATGACCCTCTAAAACTTCTGGTTTGTCTCCCTGGCAGCGCTTTCTTTAAAGCCATTAAGCTAGGCATCAATCGTTTGGACGTGGTAAAGGTTGTCGCAGCACCTGTAGTAGGACAGAGGACTTATCGCGATGCCCGCGGACCAATTTACTATGTCTCTGTCGCTGACGTTGGTCAAAGAGGCCACGTGGATTGGCCTGGGTCTTCTTCGGCTAATGAGACCTCGATCCCAAAGCCTTCGGAGTGCTCAAGTAATGAATCGACCCGGATCCCAAGGTATATCAAAGTCAATTTTAATTAGCAATGATTTGTAATTTAGTAGTGAGCAAAAAGCAACATATATCATGTAACAACAGAGTCTAACTCTCTTCCTATGCATCGGCATGTCATAAAATAACAATTCATGCACACAAAGTAAAGGCCAATGCATAGTATAAACAGTTTCTTGCAATTTTATCGTGTTGGAAACATAGAGAGGTGGAGATATAGTTCCTATCTCATAATAATTGCAAGTATGAGCAGCAAGCACATGCATATTATATTCATCAAAATCATCATGTGCAACGGTAAAAGGCAACCCATCAATATAATCATTAATAAAAGCAAACTTCTCCGATGTAGTGTAGTTGGGAGAATTCAAAAAGATAATAGGACTATCATGCGTGGGTGCAATAGCAACAATTTCATGTTTAACATAAGGAACTATAGCAATTTCATCTCCATAAGCATAATTCATATTGGCATCTTGGCCACAAGCACAGCAAGCATCATCAAAAAGGGATATTTCAAAAGAATCAAAGGGATCATAAAAGTCATCATAGCAATCATCCTTCAGCACTACAAATAAAATACACTTCGGTGATGATACGTGTTTGTCACAGTAGGTCGCGTTTTTTGTAATGCATGTACATCCATGACGATTTTATGACAGAATCAAGATAGTCATACCTGTGCTGTCGTAGAAGTGTTCCATGACATTACCAAAATTATCATCACAGAAGTGTCCACTTCCATGACGATAAATCGCGCATCACAGAAGTGCTTTCGTCAAGGGTGACCGACACGTGGCATCCACCGTAACGGAACGCCGTTAAGCTATCGGGTCGGGTTTTGGATCCGATAACCCGTTAACAGCCCCGACCAATGGGGATTTTCCACGTGTAAAATCATCATTGGTTGGAGGAAACACGTGTCGACTCATCGTTGGGACAGATGTCATCCACTCATTGGACAAAAGGCGCCTATGATACGTCGACATGTGGCACGGCCCAACAGAGGCCCATTCCTGTGAAAAGGCCGGCCCGTTTGACTTGGTCAAAAGGTGGCAGGCCGGCCCATGGAAAGACTGTTAACGGCCTGTTCGCAGCCCATTTATAGCCCACTAACCCAAGGCCTGTTACGCCCTATCCGAATTAGGCCCAGTAGCATCATCTGGGCCATCCAATATGACTCCAGCCCATTTTCACTTCTGGCCCATGTATGGCCCATGACGTCTTTCGGCCCATATGAGGCCCTATGTAACTCTTGGCCTATTAACGGCCCGTGGTGAAACTAGCCCGCAATGAACAGTGTATCACTTTACACCCATTAACGGCCCGTGGTGAAACTGGCCCGTAATGAACACTGTATCACTTTATACCCATTAAGGGCCCGTTATTCAGTTGGGCCGTTTCAAGCCCATGTTATCTTTCGGCCTTCTTAGAGCCCATTTATTCTTGGGCTCATTTCCAGCATTCGTTTACTTATGGCCAGTTACTGTCATTTTTTGCTTGTGGGCCAAATTCAGCTCGTGGTTACAATCGGCCCGTTTGTGGTTCGTTAATATGTTGGGCCGTTTTCATAGCGTCATCAAATGCGGCCTATTAACGATGGCCCGTTATGGTCGGCCCATGAATGGGCGATTCCAACTCTAGCTCGTTTACGACCATAATGCGGCCTGTTATTGGCCCATGTTTGGCGAATCGATCATACGGCCCGTATAAGGCCCATTGATGATACGGCCCGTAGAAGGCCCATTGTTTCTACGGCCCGTAGAAGGCCCATTGTTTCTACGGCCCATAGAAGGCCTACTGTTTATATGGCCCGTAGAAGGCCCACTATTTCTACGGCCCATGGGAGGCCCACTATTTCTACGGCCCGTGGGAGGCCCAGTGTCACTACAGTAAATATTAGCCCATGGTTATTGTGGCCTAGTTTTAAAAAATAGGTTATTGCAGCCACTAGCAAACCGCGGAAAAAGAACTGCACTGACTACAGGCAAACAAAAAGCAAGTCAACAAGGAAATAAATAAGCAAGCAACTTATGCTAGGCTATCACGGCTATTACACATATTACATCCACTGGGCATCAAAGTTATTCACCAGTGCAAATATAGGGAACAAAGCAGCATATCATATACACTGGTTGTCAAAGTTGGCGACCAGCGCAAATAAATGCCGCAGCAAAACAAATCCAGAACTGAAACCACTTCAGAAGATCTCAAGAAACAATATCCTGGGGACCCATAATGCTGTCAAGATGCTTAGCAAGCTTATTAACTTTCTCTTATTTGGCGCTTAAATCCTCCAGTGCTTGCTGTTGCGCCAGAAAATATGCATCTGAATTCTGCAGGGACTTCCTCAGTCCTTCAGCTTCCTGTCACAGCACATCTGATCGATGTCTTTCAACTTGAAGTTGAGACTCAAGAAGATGAACTGATTCAGGCAGTGAGTTCGAAGAGCTTGTGCCAGCAGTAGTGGCCATTAACTCGAACACTACAGCAAGACAGGACTTTTGGGTTCCCTCACTGTCGTCAAGATAGTTTTGGATAACGCGGTACTGTTCCCTCACTGTCGTCAAGATAGTGGCCAGTAACCTTATCTGCATTACTTCCTTTACCATTGGATAACGCGGTACTGTTCTCCAATATTTTGTCCGAATTCTAAAAGAGAAACAAGAAGACACATCACATTTTTACCATGTTGTATATGAAACTCATTTTGGTAAATGAGTTCAGTAGTAAAGTGGACAGGATAACAGCATGAAACAAACATATATCTATGTACCATGGTCACTTTATGGTCTATATCATTCTAGTTTTTGTTGCCAAATCAAGATAGAGACACAGTTCAAATAATATTTGTCAAGACAAAGCAGAATAGACAGAATATAAGTGTGGGTAACTATAGAGCAATAACAACACTTGTAATGTGCATGCCATGAGAACATAAGTGTTTATTCAATTGAAACCGAAATCAACATAGAGCAGGTTACAACAGCAAACCAGTTAAAGAAACAGGTTTAAAACATACCTGTTGCACCATTGGAGTTTCAATTCCATCCTTCAAATTTGAAAATAGTTGGTATTAGTAAATACAGTAATGCAACAACAAAGGAGTATGAACCATAGCTACAGAACCAGACCTGAGAACAAATCTTCTTCTCCTTTAAGCATTGAGTTGGGATTCAGAGTGGTGGTCCTCGTGCTTTGGGCAATACAGTTCCCTTACTAACTGCTCGTGTTTGGGTGCTCTGTGGTGGAGACGGTGCTATGTCAACTGGAACTGGGTTACTATCTGCCAGGGTTGGGGTTAGAAAGGGTGTAGCTGGTTCTCTGTCCAACTGGGTAGGGGTACAATCTGTGAGAGTCTGGGTTATGTGTGGTGGATCTGGTCCTTGGGCAAGTACAACCGTGGTTCTATCTGCATCACCTGGTAGCACTATCTTTTCTGAAGACCGTGTTGTTACTCCCATAGATACTGCCATCACGCTCTCCAATTCAAATGGCTGATAAACAAGAAAAGTAATTGAAAGTATAGACATTGTATGATACACAGGTGCAATGGATAGTGGGGAATGAAATAATTCATATTTATGTTGTCTAACCAAACAGGATAGCGTGACACAATTTCACATATATGATGGCTAACTAAACAGGATAGCATGACACAATTTCACATTATGATGGCTAACTAAAAAAGATGGAAAGACATAGTTCAAAATATGAGACTATGTAAATAGGATGACATGACATAACTATATAATGTGTCTATTAAATAGGTTGGCATGCCATAATTCACATAAATTCACGGATAGAATGCCATAATTCAAAATATGATGCGTGTAAACACTAAACAGGATGAGATGATATAACTATATGATGTCTTTATTAAATGGGTTGCCATGCCATAATTCAGATAGATGATGTCTATGTACTATGTAAACATGATGGCATGATATAATTCAAATATATGATTTATATTTTAAGCAAGTAAGCAGATGGCAATCCATATATGATGTAAAAACTAAGCAATGCAAGACAACATGCATGACATGGGTAATATAACCTTGTCAGTTTGACAATAGACCTCAGGGGGGAAATAGGACTGGTTATCAGTCTCTGAATCATCCTCTGAGGAGCTATCTGTAACCAGCAAGATGTCTGCTTCAGCAGGTAGCATAGTCTGCTGTGAATACCTTGTTTTCACTCTAGATACTTCCATCACCGCTTTAAATTGCTGATGCATAGGAAGAGTAGTTGGATATACAAACGTTGTCGATAAATGGAACACGTAATACAAAAAAATGATAGCATGATATAATTCACATACATGATGATTGGCTAAACAGCATGGCATTGCATAATTCACATATATAATGCCTTTGCAACACGATAGCATTGTATAATTCACATATATAATGTCTTGCAACAAGATGGCAATGCATAATTCACATATATGGTAATTAGACACTGAACAGGTGGCATTCACACAAATCATGTCTAAACTAATCAAATGACATAGCAATGCGAGACACCATACGCATGATATGAGAACCATAACCCTGCCAAGTTAGAGCATACACCTCGGGGGGGGGGGGGAATAGGACTGGTCATCTGTCTCTGGATCCTCCTCTGAGGAGCTATCCGTAACCAGCGAGATATGCGCTTCGTCGGATAGCATAGTCTGCTTTGAAGACCTTGTTTTCACTCCAGAATTTGCCATCACCGTGTCAAATGGCTGATGCACACGAAGAGCAGTTGAATGTACTAACATTGTTGACAAACGTAATATGTAACGCAAAAAAAAGGATGGCCTGATATAATTTACATATAAGATGACTGGCTAAGCAGGATGCCATTGCAAAAATTCACAAATATGAAGCCTGGCTAAACAAGATGGTGTTGCATAATTCACATAAACGATGAATAAACTAAACAGATGGCATTTACACAAAGGATGTCTAAACTAAGCAGATGACATATTTGATGTATAAAGTAAGCAATGCAAGAGACCATATGCATGATATAACCAACATCAGCATGCCAAGTTAGAGCGAAGACCTCGGGGGGTAAATAGGAGTTGTCTTCTCCTTCTAAATCCCCCTCAGAACAGATATCTTCCTCTCGATTACAATCCAAAATGCATGGAGGGGGGATGCCTTTGCACCTACCATGGAGCGATGTCTGCATGAAATTTTATTTCCATGCAAGGCTCGTCTCTTTTGCTCTACATGTTCAGTTCCATTGTTTACAATAACTGTCATGCATAGGAACAAAACATAGTGATATTATTTAAGGAGTGCATGCAGAAATCCAGAGTGATGGTAGCAACCTGTGGATAGACGCAAAACCAATAATAGCAGGCAGATAATGGTTTCAGTTAAAAAATACAGATAATGGCTTCTTTACTGTTTGTTTCCCACCCAACATGAAACTCATAGTAGACACCGGAGATTAACCAGATAATAGATATATACTATTGATAGCGGCCCCGATATGTACCGCACAACCATTTATAAACTCAAGTTTGACCATTAGTTTGGAGCTGACTTAGAGTCTAATCGGTGAACAGGACGATAAAGTAGCATGTAATATTAAGCGATGCATAACGTAAGCAGACACGAAACAGTGCGACCTCTCTTGCGAACCCGTGTAGTCCTCGAGGTCATCTGCTCAGTCGATGATGGTAATACAGTTTTCATGGCTGCCAGCAGCGGGGAAGAAGATCTGAGGCGGCGAAAGACAGTCTGGAGGCCGGATCCCTGCTATGCTGGACCCTTCTGTCGTTGGAGCAACTGAGTTGGGGTGGACGACGGAGCAGCAGGAGCGGGACAAACCACGCAAGGTTTTCTTTGACAACTATCTGTAAGAGAAGTAATTCTGTAAGTGCTCGTTTGAATTGGAGGATTCCAACAATGCAGGGATAGGGAATAGAAATGAATAGGATTGGAATACACGTGCAAAACAGAGAATTTAAAAACACAGAATTTCTGCCAATCTGGGTGTTTGATTCACAATAATTGGAAGATCACAGCATGCAAAGAAGCATGGTGAGATTAAGTCAAACCACAAGAAAATGTACGGTTATAATGCTATTATGCTACTATCTCTTAGTCTTCTGCTTCATGAATAGGAATTTGAAAAGGAGGACACGCAAAAATTAATTCCTACGTTTTTTCTTTCAAGGAGACACTAAAGGAACAAATTCGTATGCTCAGTGGACAATATATATAACATGTAGAGTAAAAAAGAGATGCAACAAGTGTACGGCCTCTTTGGCGAAGCCATGTCGATCTCAGCGTGATTGAGTTGGCCGGTGAGGATGCTCCGGCTGATTTTGCTGTCGGAGGAGGGGAAGAAGATCATTGGCGTCTGGAGATGGAGCCTGAGGTACTGCTCCGCTGTGATGGAGGGTTTCATCGTTGGAGCAGCTCCGGTGAGTTGTACAATGCTTACGCTGAAGTAGGACAAGAGAGACAACGAACAACGTTAACCCGAGTGGAATTCTAATAGCATCTCCAATACATGACGTAAAATACATAACCACAACGTGCTAGATGTAAAATACATCAGACGCTCATCTCTGAACTTAACTGTCGAAACTGAACTTAACTGTCGAAACTGAACTTAACTCTCGAAACTGAACTTTGCTGTCGAAACTGAATTTTGCTATCGAAACTGAACGCACTAGCAAGGTGAGGCTACACATCGGTCGACTGACTTTTTCATCTCTGGTCAGTCGATTTTGCAGTCGTTGGATACGAAATCAAGGGCATGCGGTTCATCTTCAACCTCCACCCCCTTGAGCCGCCAGCCACCACCGGCCAAACAGCAGCCCCCCGCCGCCCGCGGCCGGCGGTGCGCTGCCCCGCCCGCTCCGAAAACACTCCCCACCACCGGTCCGCCGCCGCCCCGGCCACCCCTCTAGGCCCCCACGTGCTGAGATTTTTCTCCGGCGATCCCCACGCCACCGCCCTGCCAACGCCCCACCACCGCTGGCGACCACCGCTCCCATCCTGAACCCTAAGATAGATAGTGGGGTACCCCCCCGGCGAGCCCCCTCCCCGCTGTGACTAGTTCTTCCTTCACCCCGGCGAGCCCCCCCCCACCCCCTGAAAATCGACTGACCCAAAAATCGCTTCAGTCGACTGAAGTGTAGCTAAATCAGAGCAGCATCGCAAGCAAGAGCAAGAGCGAGAGCAGCAGCGCGAGCAAGAGCAATAGCAGGAGCAGAGTAGGAAGGGGACCGAGAGCAAGAGCAGAGCAGCAGCGCGAGCGAGAGCTAAAGTAGCAGCAGCTCGTACTGATGTGGATGTCGCCGCCGAGGGAGCGACGCCGTGGAGGAAGTGGCTGGCGACGCCGCCGTGGATGGAGCCGCGCCGTGTCGGCTCCGGACCGAGCGCCGGCAGCACCATGAGATCGAATCAAGAAGAAAATGCGGCGATTAGTGTACAACCTCTTTGGTGGCGCCGATTAGGCTGCAGCTTCATCCGAGGAAACGGTGATGATGATGCTCTTCCGGTGGTGCAGGTGAAGACGGCGGTGTGGGAATGGAGGTGGCGCGAAAATGAGGGGAACGTCGGGGCAGCTCCTTAGAGGTGGAGGACGGGGTGGCTGAACTGGTGGGACGATGAGATTGACGATGGATCCTCATCCGGTACGGTGGATGAGGGACGTCGAGGTGTTGTTGTGGACGACGTCGTCGAGGAAGAGGCTCCGGCTGGGTGGCGGACGGAGCAGGGTGTGGGGTTTCGTCGCGGGTTTTCGCGGCCTCGGTGTACGAATGGATGGGCGGATGGGATGGTAGTGGGGAACCATGGCTTGAAGACGCGCTTATCCGAAATGTGGGCTGATTTAGAAAGTACCCCCCACCGATTTGAGGCGGTTCTTTCGGTTCAAGGGTACCACGGGCATTTCGCGTGTCGGGATTTCACAGGAGGTGGGAGTTTTCGCGCGCGTTGTAATTTCGGAATAGCAAGGCGCGGGTTGAGATGGAGGGAGTTGTCGGAGCACAACGAGACAAAGATATATCTTAAATATTTCGGGCTAACAAGGTGCGGGTTGAAATTTCCGGACAAGCCTAACGTGTACTGTACCAAATCAATGCGCACTACAAATGTCATTCAAAACTTTGAAGCCATGTTATGTTCAATTAAAATATTCCGCTACGTGTATAATGCATGCAACCTACTACTCAAATGAACATCTTAGTGCATTCCAAACGTATATACTACCGCTTCAATATGAACTAAATTTGAATTCGTTTCTCTACTTGAATAAGATCTACAGTAATGATTGTTGTGAAGTCAAAGCATTTGAATTTGTTTCTCTATTTTAATAAGATCTACAATCATCGTTATTGTGAAGTTAAACCATCGTTTGTGTATTATCTTCACAGCACACCACATGATTAGTCTCGAGTTACATATGAACTATGTGTACTATATGAACTCGAACTAGATTTTTTGAATCCACTTTATTTTGATTTCAAATAACATTACATTTCTAGCTGTAGCTAGATCTTCATAATCTAAACCATGTCTCATATGTATAATGTGTTTATCACATTATGTATGGTGCCCCGCCCCCTACGCCTACAAGTATTTAGATGTGAGTTGCAAACACCACACATTACAAAAAATTCAAATGAAATGTGAGAATGTTCGATATATAGTATTGTTTAGATTGTTCGATATTTAGTTGTAAGCTGCAAACGCCACACATTATCACAAATTCAAATAAAATGTGAGATTGTTTGATGTATAGTATGGTTTAGATTGTTCGGCATTTAGTTGTGGGTTGCAAACGCCATGCATTATCACATTTTGGTATAACATGTGCACAACACGTCTATCACCTCTATATTCATGCATGCAATGTTTAAAACACTATGTTCTCCTGTTCAAATATACGAATCCGCTTTCATATCAAATTATGATCTTTGTTAGTCTCTTACACCCACACAATCCTCTAACCTTTGTAGCTACCACTAACTTTCTCTCATGCATGCACACGCCCTCCTCGCCCTCCCCCTCCCTCGGCATTCTATCCACCAGGCACATTCATTTTTTTCTTTAGGTCGTTCTCCCAGAGTCTCCACAACTCCTTTCCGACACACACCGGTCGATAAACCTCTCCAGCGATGCCTGCCTACAACATACACACACACCTTCAATCTCCTCCTTTATGTGTCCTTGCCTCGTGTCTCTCATACGGTCAGACACACGTGTAAACTCTCGCCCCTCCTTTCATCGATCTCACAACAGCACACTCCTCCCCCTATCTAGCTAGTAGTTGGGCCTCTCGCACCACCTCCTAGCTCCATTCTCTCTGTCTATCCATCTCGCTGGGCCTTATTTGCCTCTAACAAATGGACGTACACCGACCGGTCTCTCGCTATACATATAGCTAGCTAGGTCCTAGTAACTCGTTTTTACCCACATGTCGATCGATCTACCTAATTAGTTGTGTCTCTCCCTTCATCAGACAAACAACAATTGTTCTACCGATCTAGTTAGGTTTGCTTACCAAACACATGGTTCCCCTTCATCATCCATGGATGCGTCCCGACAGATCTATCACGCACAGGCACACACAGAAACACATCCCCACTCTTATTGATAACATTGCAGTTCCACCCTTAGTTTGTCTAGTAGGCCTCTCCCACCATTTCCGAGAAGCAACTCCATCACCCTTCCAGCACTCTACCCCTCTCCCTCCCTCTCCATCCCTTTCTCTCTCTCCTCTCTCTCTCTCTCTCTCTCTCTCTGTCCCATCATATTTCTCGTCCTTCATTTATGTATGGATGTCGACTGATCTCCCTCAAGACATAGCTGGGTCTCTCCTTCTCAACACATATATGAGTCGTTCTACCTCTATAGTTAGGCCTCGCCCTCCCCCTCGCCCCCCCCCACACACACACACCGATACATCGAGCACTCTAGTCATGTCTCCCTGCCACACACAAACTTGACATGTGCCCTCTACCGTTCCGGTAGGCCAGTCGCCCTATATCTTTGACTTGCACACACACACAATTTCGATGGCTCTCTTCATCGATCTCGCACCCACCCACTTGATCCTCTCTTCAACTCTATCGATAGCTATGACCCCTCCCTCTCTTCTCGTGGATTGCCCAACCCTCTATGTATGATATGGATAGGCCTCCATTTCACACACATTGCATGCAAAATTTTGTTTGAGATGTCATCAACACATATTCCCACAAATAATTCACGAAATCAACCCCCACCCCAAAACAAAAAACACTCACGAACGCGGTTCATATCTCTCACACACACCCACGTAGGTGGGGGACGTGCAGGAAGAGAAGAGGTGCATGCACGGCGCACGTACTCCCGCCTCTTTCCCAACCACACCCGCGCGGGTACACGGTGGAGCTCAATTCTGTACGAAAAAGGCAGCCCACGTGGTAATTTGGCACGTGTACTGGTTGTCCACTTGGTGGAGGGAGGATCGTCTACCACGGGTGAACAAACAAATTGCGACTTGACGTGTTATGTCAAAAAAAGAGGCAAACCATGTGGGGCCTACCTTAGAGGCAAGACTTTTGATGTGTCCCGTCAACTCGCAGAATGAGGAGAAGCTTGCTTAGTACGCCGTCTCCCCCGCCCACGGGCGCGGTGGCTCGCAGGATGAGGTGAAGCTTGCTCCGCCTTGCGCCCGCTCCCTCGCCCATGCGTGCGGTGGCTCGCAGGATGAGGAGAAAATTTTACTACTCCCTCCATTTACTCCTCGTCCCTACCAGCTTTGTTATAGAGATTATATCATGTTGTTTGGAATATATATGTCCTTTAGTAGATTTGAATATGAACTACTAGTACATACTCCAAACACTGATGTATATAGACGTATTTTAGAGTGTAGATTCACTCATTTTGCTTCGTATGTAGCACTCTCCCTCGCCCCTCGACCCTCGCCCACGTGGTGGACGTGCAGCAATTCATTCGGTCTCATATAGCCAGAACGATATATACTGCACTACCATTATTGCTCAACTTCCCGAAGAGGCGAAGAGCCAATCGCAAGGTTAATATTTAGGAGATGCCAAGCACAAGGTTATAGGAGAACGAGTAGTAGGTCCGTGTCATTTATAAATAAAGTTTTTTTTCTTCAGTGGCACGTACGCAATATGATAGGTTCATATGGAGAGAAAAGGAAACCGCTCCACTATATACATAGTCAGGACGGGCCAGCCTACACGGTTGCTTGCTGGGGTTGCTCTCTTCACACTCTCTCGCACAAAACGACTGTGGCCACATATCTAACATCCTGGCGGATCACGTCCGCTTGGGGAAGGGGTGTATGCTTAGTGTAGATGCGGTGGCCGTCGCCGACGGTGAAAACCCACTGTCGGCACGTCCCGATCAGGGGTCCCCGCCGTTCTCTCTCACAAAGCCGGTGAGATTGCCTTCGTCCCTTGCTCACTGCCGCGACGTGGGCAGTTGCCGCCTCCCGCCGCCCTCCTCAAGGTTGAGCTACGTCCCTCAATTACAACTCCCTTTACAGCCGGCTTGCACCACTACTCCAGCTGCCCACATCACTCCCTGTGGATATTTCTCTACTTCTTTGCCCCGCACATACCTCTACTGGCTTCTACGTACTGTATTTGTGATGAGTTTATGTCTCATCAACTAGTCCTAGTAATCTTATTCTAATCACGCTTCTTCAATTTCTTTGCCACAGGGATGCTCATCTCGATTTTGGTGAAACTGCACAAAATGATCCGATGGTCAAAAGGTTGCAAACTTCATTTATTAGGAAGCTCGAACATTGCCAGCAAATTGAAGGCCGGTCAGGGTTCACGGTTCAAGGGCTAGGGACTGCATGGATCATTTTTTTCTTTAGCTGCCTCTATTCCAAAATAAGTGTCAACTTTACTAGTAGTACAACTTTGTAGATGATGATGTGGCTCAAAATTAGATGATGGATTATTTTGTAGATTATTTTGATGATGTGGCTCAAAATTGATGATGATCGGGCTAGACGTTGAACTAAATCAGTCCATAATAGCCGTCTGATCTAGACGTTGAGAGGCTCCGCACTAAGCCACATGCAAGCATGCAGAAATACCGTAGCACATGCATGTGAGTGGGTTTTAAATCACATCAACATGTCTGCATGCAAGCATGCACCGGTAGCATGCATGTAAGTGAGCTTTTAAGTCCCATTAACATGTCAAAAAGAAAAATATAATCCCATTATGCAGTAGGAGTTGGCTGATCTTTTTTCCTTACGTGGGATGATCTAAATGATGATGGGAGTTTATTTAGTTTGGCTACCACATTTGTCATGCGGTTATAGAGTTTTTTTAGTTCTATGAAATCGATAATTTTGTGCAGAGAGATATACCGCTGTTCCGCGGCAACGCGCGGGGACTCATCTAGTAATATTTAGGAACGGAGGGAGTACTATGTAAAGAGTTAGCTGTCGCACGGTGATAGTGTGAGGTTGGCCATGTAATCACTGAGCCTGTGTGTTTTCGCTGCTCTTGCACTCCTCCGCTGTAAGAATGGAGAAAATTGTAATCTAGTACGCCGAAAGCATGGGACATCCAGCAGTCCTACCACCTCAGTAATAAAGACCAATAAGCCGTCAAATCACATAGACCCAGCAGTAAGTTGGAAGGGCAAAGCAACCATCACTCTTGCGCCAGTGAGAGGTCGCGTCCGCTCTGCCCAGGCATGCATGCAGCACCGATTCTTTGGAGCGACGCTGACCATTTCGGGCGGGAAGCACGCGCGGGCGATGGAGGGGCTTTGGGTGGGCCAGGCTGGTCAGGAGCGGGCGTGGCAGCTGTCCGCATGTCCCTACCGGACACACCCGGAAACGAGAGGATGCACCGACTCTTGCGGCTAAAATCGTACACTACACACCATCTCTCTGTAGGAGTAGGTCGATCTGTCGCACTCTCTAACACACACATGTTGTTAAACACACACACGCACCTTGGTCCCGTTGCACCTTCTGACGTGACTTATTACACCTAGACGGAGGGAGTAGTAAGTATACGAGATACGGTGGCACACTGACTTAAGTCGAATACAAGTGCCCAAAATTTGTGTGCATGTTATAATAAGGATTCACTTAAAATAGTACGTGAGCGAACAGAGGGATCAATTGGACAGTGTTCCCGAGTAGTAGCGAGATGTGTGAGGTAAGATACACCGCTGGCGCTTTTAATTTTTCTTATTAATTTATCTGTTTCACCCTCTGACTGGTGGGACCCAATGTACTACGTGGAGAGAGGTAAGGTGACTAAGGCTTCATTATTTCTGCACCACTGTGGATAGTCTTACCACCAAAGCCACATGACACGATTATGATTGAAATCTCAATGACTCCCACACACACAAAAAAACACGGCATGCTTGTCACACAAATGCAGGAACGTATAAAAGGTTATTTTCCTCTCTTTGAACATAACGGGGGGGTTGTGTAGCTGGTTAGCCTGTTCGCTCATCAAACTTGAGGTCTCGGGTTCGATAACTACACTTGAGCATAATCCTTGCCAGGAGGATTCTTTGACTGGTCAAAATGTTTTCTAGGGTTTGCACGCTTCACACTCTCTCTCCAGTATATATATACACGCTGGAGCCTCAGCGCTTGTTGTTGCTCTCTTCACACTCTCTCGCCCTCTCCCGCAAGAGCCTCAGTGCTTGTAGTTTCTCTCTTCACACTCTCTCGCCCTCTCCAGATCTAAACAAGACTTCGTTGGCCTCTCTCTCTCCCCTCACTGCTGCTCAAAGAGCCGGCAGGATCCGTCCACCGGGAAGGGAAGGAGGCTTAACGCTGTTGCTGTCGGCGAGGGAGGGAATCCACTACCGGTGCAGTTGTTCACTTTCCACCCAGCGACAATGCGGGAGGGCCTCCGACCCCTTCTTCTTCGCTGCCATCCCGTCGCCCACCGAACCAGGCCCCAAGAACCTTAAGGTACAATTTACTTACTACACATGCATTGCTCTAGCTGCATGTATACCATGAATATAGGACGTGGTTCAAAGAGGAAAGGAGTGGGGGAAAGTAGTGGGAAAAGTTGTATATATAGCATAGATCGAGGATGTGGTTCAAAGAGGAAACGAAGGGGGAAAGTTGTATAGCATGAATCTAGGACGTGTTTCAAAGAGGAAAGGAATGTGGGAAAGTTGTGGGGAAAGTTGTATCGCATAAATCTAGGACGTGGTTCAAAGAGGAAAGGAAGGGACAAGGCTGAAGAGTTTGAGCAGGACTAGATTTGCTACGCTCACATAGGGAAGCACTGTTTCGGAAGCTGACCTGTGGGCCTACTAAGTTGACGTACCAAGGGATTTGTCAACTTAGTCAATATAAACGATTCTAGCAGCAGTGACCGCACGATGTCCATCCAACGTCCGTCGTGCTTCTTCAACCTCTGGTCTTCTTGCTCCAGCCGCCCAAAGCAGCGCCGGTCGTGCCGCCTGCTCCTCCCTCCCATGGCCGGCTGTGCTGCCGCGGAGGCCTCACCGCCCCCTACTACTCCCACCGCTGGCCAGGCCATCCCTCCACTCACCCACACCCCCTGTTATTCTATGGCGACGACAGTGCAGCTGAACCAGTGAACCCTCGTACTCCTCTCCGTGTGTGCATCCACTGCCGCATCTTCCCCGGCTCCGTGTCGTCCCCTTCCTAGGCCTCGCCGTCGTCCACCGCCGTGGTGCTCTCGGCGCGGCATGGTCAACGTGGTCAAGGAAGGACTTCCATCGAACATGGACTGTACGTGGAGAGGCTGGCAGCTGGGTCCACGGCAACCGCAAGGAAGTGCCTCCTTATTACGTGCAAAATAATTATTCCTACACCTGACAGCGGGGACCCACCGGACGGGCCATCGTATTTCGCAAAAAAAATGATTCGCCCCCTGACTTCTGGGACCCACGAGCTACATCTTCGCACGCAAGGAAGTGCGTCCGGGAAAAAAACGATTCGCCCCCCTAACTGCTAGGACCCACCAGCTACATCTTCGCACGTAAGGAAGTGCGTCCGAAAAAAACGATTTGCCCCCCGACTGCTGGGACCCACCTGCTACACCATCGCACGCAAGGAAGTGTGTCCGGGCAAAAAAACGATTCGCCCCCCTGACTGCTGGGACCTAGCAGCTACACCTTCGCACGCAAGGAAGTGCGTCCGGGCAAAAAAAAACAAAACGATTCGCTCCCCTGACTGCTGGGACCCACCAACTGCATCTTCACACGCAAGGAAGTGCGTCCGGGCAAAAAAACGATTCGCCCCCTGACTGCTGGGACCCACCGGCTACATCTTCGCACGCAAGGAAGTGCGTCCGGGCAAAAAAATGATTCGCCCCCCTGACTGCTGGGACCCACCAGCTACATCTTTGCACGCAAGGAAGTGCCCGATAGTCGGGACCCACCTGGTCTGAGCGTACGTGGCGTTGTCATTCTGGTCGTGAACGTGTACGTACATACTGGTCGTTGTAGAGGCGCGCATGATAACCCACAAGTATAGGGGATAGTTGTAGCCTCTTTCAATAAGTAAGAGTGTCGAACCCAACGAGGAGCTAAAGGTAGAACAAATACTCTCTCAAGTCCTATCGGCCACTGATACAACTCTACGCACGCTTGACGTTCGCTTTACCTAGAACAAGTATGAAACTAGAAGTACTTTATAGGTGATAGGATAGGCTTGCAAGAAAGTAAAGAACACGTAAATATAAACTAGGGGCTGTTTAGATAAAGACACAACTAAATTAGTAAAAGAGCTTGTTGTCACGAGAAAGTTATTTGTCCCTAGGCAATCGATAACTAGAAAGGTAATCATTATTGCAATTTTATTTGAGGGAGAGGCATAAGCTAACATACTTTCTCTACTTGGATCATATGCACTTATGATTGGAACTCTAGCAAGCATCCGCAACTACTAAAGATTCATTAAAGTAAAACCCAACCATAGCATTAAAGCATCAAGTCCCCTTTATCCCATACGCAACAATCCCTCTTACTCGGGTTTGTGTTTCAGTCACTCACCAACCCACTATAAGCGAATCATGAACGTATTGCAACACCCTACAGCGGGAATCCCTCACGCTTGCGCGACACGGAGGGCACCATAGGACAGCACTAATAATAAAACATAAAACTCAAACCAATCACGATCATCAAATAGCCATTAGGACAAAACAGATCTACTCAAACATCATAGGATAGCCATACATCATTGGGAAATAATATATAGCGTTGCGCACCATGTTTAAGTAGATATTACAGCGGGTAAGAGAGAGGTTACACCGCTGCATAGAGGGGGGAAGAGTTGGTGATGATGGCAGTGAAGTTGTTGGTGAAGATCGCGGTGATGATGATGGCCCCCGGCGGCGTTCCGGCGCCACCGGAAGCAAGGGGGAGAGGGGCCCCCTTCTTCTTCTTCTTCCTTGACCTCCTCCCTAGATGGGAGAAGGGTTTCCCCTCTGTTCCTTGGCTCCCATGGCTTGGGAGGGGCGAGAGCCCCTTCGAGATTGGATCTATCTCTCTGTTTCTGCGTTCCCTGATTCTACCCCTTCACCGTTTCTTTTATATCCGGAGATCCGTAACTCCGATTGGGGTGAATCTTTTGCTCAGATCTTCCTTGTAAAATTAGCTTTCTTGCGCCAGAAGGAGAGCATCAACGGCCTTACGGGTGGATCACGAGGGTCAGGGGCATGCCTAGGGGGTAGGGCGCGCCCCCCTACCTCGTGACCACCTCGGATACCGTTTCGCGTCGATTTTACTTCCCAAAAATCATAAATATTCCAAAAAAAAATCTCCGTCCGTTTTTATCCTGTTTGGACTCCGTTTGATATTGGGTTTCTGCGAAACAAAAAACATGCAACAGACAGGAACTGGCACTGGGCACTGGATCAATATGTTAGTCCCAAAAATAATATAAAAAGTTGCCAAAAAGTATATGAAAGTGAATAATATTGGCATGGTACAATCAAAAATTATAGATATGACGGAGACGTGTCAGCGCACGTGTCGTAGTAGAGGCGCGCACGTAGCATGTACACGTACGTATAGCGGCCAGGGTGCAAGAAAGAAAATACGGCCACGTATGTGTACATACTGGCGGGGTCTCGAATGCCTACTCGCGCATACGTACGGCCAGGACTCGTGTACATGGCTGGGTCGGAACGGAGAAACAGCGTTATCGTCGTGTTCATGGGGAGGCAACGGAGTGCGTCGTGTTAATGGGGAGGCAACGGAATGCGTCGTGTTCATCGGGAGGCAACAGAACGCGTGGGAGCCAACCGGCTTGGTTGGAACATGCGACGGAAACGAGGCCTGGCGTACCGCACAATGGAGGAAACGGACCTCCTACGTTCGAAACGTGGTCCTGTTGATCAAGAGGGGTGTGGCGTACTGCAAAACGGAGGAAACGGACCTCCTACGGTCGAAACGGGGGTCCTGTTGATCGGGAGAGGTGTGGCGTACCGCAAAACGGACGAAACGGACCTCCTACGGTCGAAACGGGGGTCCTGTTGATCGGGAGGGGTGTGGCGTACCGCAAAACAGATGAAATGGACTTATGTTGGAGCGCTACGGTCAAAACGGGGGTCCTGTTCATCAGGAGGGGTGTGGCGTACTGCAAAATGGGACTCCACGGGATACTGTTCATCTCCACCGTCGACCTCCTCCAGCCTCCACGGGCTACCATCGACCTCCTCCAGCCTCCACGGGCTCCTGTTCATCTAGCCTCCACTGCGCGCTACTCCACCGGCTACTGTTCAACCACCCCCTCCACGGGCACCCCTCCACCGTCTACTGTTCATCCAGCCCTCCACACCATGGGGTCTTGTTCAACCACCCCTCCACGGCCACCCCTCCACCGTCTATTGTTCATTCAGCCCTCCACACCACGGGGTCCTGTTCATCCAGAGGCAACGCCACCGCTCACTGTTCATCCAACCCCCCCCCCTCCCCCGCAACGCTCACTGTTCATCCAATTGATCGGCTTCAGTTAGCAGCAGTAGCGAAAGAATCGCTCCATCGGGTTCAGTTAACAGCCATTGATCGATCGCTCGGGTTTAGTAACGTGTAGCCTGCAGTGCAATCGCTCGGGTTCAGTTAGAGCCCAACGCCTCGCTCGGTTCAGTTAGAGCCAATGCCTCGCACACACGCGCGTATGTGTACGAGAGAAACGCGCATCGCGGCCCCCAACCTCCCACCGTAACCGGCAACTCCCTGAAATTTTCCTCGCCCTCGCTTCCACCACGGTTTTTTCCATCATGGACGGCCCAAAGAATGTCATACAACTATGTCTCCGGCCCGCCCAGGACGAAAAGCTCATTTTCTGTCATGATTTTTTGTCATAGAAGTAGGAGCCCACCACATCTATGATGATACCGGGTTTTGTCACAATTATCGTCACAGAAGTGTTATATGTATGACAGAAATTTTTTTCGTTCGGCCCAAAATGTCACGGATGTGTCTTTTTTTTGTAGTGCAGTAAGCACGAAGGGGAATTAAACAATGTATGAGTTGAAGAGTTACTCTCATTAGAAGGTGGGCACAGGTGATCAATCCGTTCTTCCTCCTTTTGTTCTTCACTCTCCTCCTCATCTTTTTCATCCAATGAGCTCACAGTTTCATCAACTTCTTCTTCCATAGATTCCTGCAAAATATTAGTCTCTCCTTGGACAGCAGAGACTTTCTCAATAAGTGCATTAATTTCGTAATTGTATTCATAATTCTTATAACAATATTTGAGGATAGCTAAATTTTTAGGTCTATAAACAGCATCATCAAAATCTTCAAACTCTTTAAACATAGATTCAATTTCATAAGCACCCATAAAAGCAACAAATTCTTCTATTTGTTCCACATCATAATAATCATATATACCATTAGCATAAAAAGCTAAGGTTTTATTATCATTAAATTTGCATGAAAAGGGAAGGTGTGGAGCCTTCATCCTAGAGCAACAAGTATAATCATAACTCAAGCATACTTGCCGAGCATACCACTTCAATATATGAATTTGATCCCATAATAGTTTCCCTTTTTGTGTCAAGCGGTAATCCCTAAAGTATTCACATTGATCCAACGTTACTCCCATTACATAATTGAATGGGGTTTTCTCAGGATTATCAAAGTAGTACATAATATCTTTCACATAACCAGCATCGAGGGTTCTAGGAGGTTCCCCATCTCCATGGGTAGCAAGTACACCTAATTTTTTTGGTATTTCGTGTTCCATATCCATAACAAAAGATAGATAACAACTAAGAACAACAAATAAAAATTACTTAGTGGTAAAGCAAACAAGCACACACGAGAATATTCACCCCACGCTATGACTCCCCGGCAACGGCGCAAGAAAAAGGTCTTGATAACCCACAAGTATAGGGGATAAATTGTAGCCTCTTTCGATAAGTAAGAGTGTCGAACCCAACGAGGAGCTAAAGGTAGAACAAATATTCCCTCAAGTTCTATCGACCACCGATACAACTCTACGCATGCTTGACGTTCGCTTTACATAGAACAAGTATGAAACTAGAAGTACTTTGTAGGTGTTTTTGGATAGGCTTGCAAGAAAGTAAAGAGCGAGAAAATAAAAGCTAGGGGTTGTTTAGATGAAGACACAACTAAATTAGTTTTAGTAAAGAGCTTTTTGTCACGAGAAAGTTATTTGTTCCTAGGCAATCGATAACTAGACCCGTAATCATTATTGCAATTTTATTTGAGGAAGGGGCATAAGTTAACATACTTTCTCTACTTGGATCATATGCACTTATGATTGGAACTCCAGCAAGCATCCGCAACTACTAAAGATCATTAAGGTAAAACCCAACCATAGCATTGCTACGTCTCGAGCTTGCTTTGGTTTTCCCCGAAGAGGAGAGGATGATGCAGCACACTAGCGTAAGTATTTCCCTCTGTTTTTGAGAACCAAGGTATCAATCCAGTAGGAGGTCACGCGCAAGTCCCTCATACCTGCACAACACGATAGCAACTCGCAACCAACGCTTAGGGGTTGTCAATCCCTTCACGGTTACTTACGAGAGTGAGATATGATAGAGATAATATTTTTGGTATTTTTGATAGATAGATGCAAAGTAAAAAGTAAAGGAAAAGTAAAAGCAAAGCAAGTAAATAAAGTGATATAGAATGATATGATGAGAATAGACCCGGGGGCCATAGGTTTCACTAGTGGCTTCTCCCAAGAGCATAAGTATTCTACGGTGGGTGAACAAATTACTGTTAAGCAATTGACAGAATTGAGCATAGTTATGAGTATATCTAGGCAATGATCATGTATATAGGCATCACATCCGTGACAAGTAGATCGAAACGATTCTGCATCTACTACTATTACTCCACTCATCGACCGCTATCCAGCATGCATCTAGAGTATTAAGTTAAAAACAGAGTAACGCCTTAAGCAAGATGACATGATGTAGAGGGATAAATTCATGCAATATGATAAAAAAACCATCTTGTTATCCTCGATGGCAACAATACAATACGTGCCTTGCAACTCTTTCTGTCACTGAGTAAGGACACCACAAGATTGAACCCAAAGCCATGCACTTCTCCCATTGCAAGAACTACCAATCTAGTTGGCCAAACCAAATGGATAATTCGAAGAGACTTGCAAAGATAACTCAATCATACATAAAAGAATTCAGAGAAGAATCAAATATTTTCCATAGATAATACTGGATCATAAACCCACAATTCATCGGTCTCAACAAACACACCGCAAAAACAAGATTACATCGAATAGATCTCCATGAGAGAGGGGGAGAACATTGTATTGAGATCCAAAAAGAGAGAAGAAGCCATCTAGCTACTAGATATGGACCCGAAGGTCTGAAGTAAACTACTCACACTTCATCGGAGGGGCTATGGTGATGATGTAGAAGCCCTGCATGGTGGATGCCCCCTCTGTCGGAGCTCCGGAACAGGCCCCAAGATGGGATCTCGTGGATATAGAAGGTTGCGGTGGTGGAATTAGGATTTTGGCTCCGTTTCTGGTCTATTGGGGATACGTAGGTATATATAGGAGGAAGGAGTACATCGGTGGAGCTCCGAGGGGCCCACGAGGTAGGGGGCGCGCCCAGGGGGCGCGCCCTCCACACTCGTGACCTCCTTGGAAGCTTCTTGGAGTAGGGTATAAGTCTCCTGGATCACGTTCAGTGAGAAAATCACGTTCCCGAAGGTTTCATTCCGTTTGGACTCCGTTTGATATTCCGTTTCTTCGAAATACTGAAATAGGCAAAAAACAGCAATTCTGAGCTGGGCCTCCGGTTAATAGGTTAGTCCCAAAAATAATATGAAAGTGTAAAATAAAGCCCAATATAGTCCAAAACAGTAGATAAAGTAGCATGGAGCAATCAAAAATTATAGATACGTTGGAGACGTATCAAGCATCGCCAAGCTTAATTCCTGCTCGTCCTCGAGTAGGTAAATGATAAAAAAGAATTTTTGATGCGGAGTGATACTTTGGCATAATTTCAATGTAAATCTTCTTAATCATGGTATGAATATTCAGATCCGAAAGATTCAAGATAAAAGTTCATATTGACATAAAAATAATAATACTTCAAGCATACTAATCAAAGCAATTATGTCTTCTCAAAATAACATGGACAAAGAAAGTTCATCCCTACAAAATCATATAGTTAGGCTATGCTTCATTTTCATTACACAAAGATGTTCCCAACTTCTATACCCCCGATGACAAGCCAAGCAATTGTTTCATACTCAAATAATCTCAAACTTTTTCAACCTTCACGCAATACATGAGCGCGAGCCATGGATATAGCACTATGGGTGGAATAGAATATGATGATGGGGATTGTGTGGAGAAGACAAAAAGGAGAAAGTCTCACATTGACGAGGCTAATCAACGGGCTATGGAGATGCCCATCAATTGATGTCAACATGAGGAGTAGGGATTGCCATGCAACGGATGCACTAGAGCTATGAATGCACAACAAAAGAAAACTAGTGGGTGTGCATCCAACTTGCTTGCTCATGAAGACCTAGGGCATTTGAGGAAGCCCATCGTAGGAATATACAAGCCAAGTTCTATAATGAAAAATTCCCACTAGTATAAAAAGACAACTTATGAGACTCACTACATGAAGAACAAGGTGCTACTTTGAAGCACAATATATGAGACTCACTACATGAAGAACAAGGTGCTACTTTGAAGCACAAGTGTGGTAAAAGGATAGTAACATTGTCCCTTCTCTCTTTTTCTCTCATTTTTTTATTTGGGCCTTTTCTCTTTTTTATGGCCTCTTTTTTTTATTATTATTTGGGCTTCTTTGGCCTCTTTTTTTTCGTCCGGAGTCTCATCCCGACTTGTGCGGGAATCACAGTCTCCATCATCCTTTCCTCACTTGGGACAATGCTCTAATAATGATGATCATCACACTTTTATTTTTCTTACAACTCAACAATTACAACTCGAAACTAGAACAAGACATGACTCTATATGAATGCCTCCGGCGGTGTACCGGGATGGTGCGATGAATCAAAAGTGACATGTATGAAAAATAATGCATGGTAGCTTTGCCACAAATACGATGTCAACTACAAGATCATGCAATGGCAATATGACAAAAGTAAAGTATGTCATGATGAACGGAACAGTGGAAAGTTGCATGGCAATATATCTGGGAATGGATATGGAAATGCCATAATAGGTAGGTATGGTGGCCGTTTTGAGGAAGATATAAGGAGGTTTATGTGTGAAAGAGTGTATCATATCACGGGGTTTGGATGCACCGGCGAAGTTTGCACCAACTCTCAATGTGAGAAAGGGCAATGCACGGTACCGAAGAGGCTAGCAAAGGCGGAAAGGTGAGAGTGCGTATAATCCATGGACTCAACATTAGTCAAAAGAACTCATATACTTATTGCAAAAATTTAGAAGCCATCAAAAATCAAGTACTATGCACAACGCTCCTAGGGGGATAGATTGGTAGGAAAAGACCATCGCTCGTCCCCGACCGCCACTCATAAGGATGCACAAGCCAGGTACACTTCATGCTTCAAATTTGTTACACAACTTTATCCATATGTGCATGCTACGGGACTTACAAACTTCAACACAAGTATTTCTCAATTTCACAACTACTCAACTAGCACGACTTTGATATTATTACCTCCATATCTCAAAACAATTGCTAAGCATTGAATTTATCTTAGTATTCAATTCACTCAAAAGAAAGTTTCACATATCTTGAACACTAAGTATATTAACATTAAGCAAATTACCATGCTAATAATGACTCTCAAAATAATCTAAGTGAAGCATGAGAGATCAAGTTTCTTTAAAACAAATCCACCACCGTGCTCTAAAAGATCTAAATAAAGCACTAGAGCAAAAACTATCAAACTCAAAAGATATATGTGAAGCACATAGAGTATTCTAACAAATTCCAAATCATGTATGGCTCTCTCAAAAGGTGTGTACAGCAAGGATGATTGCGGTAGACTAACAAGCAAAGACACAAATAATACAAGACGCTCCAAGCAAAACACATATCATGTTGGTGAATAAAAATATAGCTCCAAGTAAATTACCGATGGAAGTGGACGAAAGAGGGGATGCCTTCCGGGGCATCCCCAAGCTTTGACTTTTTGGTGTCCTTGTATTATCTTGGGGGTGCCATGTTCATCCCCAAGCTTAGGCTCTTGCCACTCCTTGTTCCATAATCCATCAAAAGAATTCACCCAAAACTTGAAAACTTCACAACACAAAACTCAACAGAAATCTCGTGAGCTCCATTAGAGAAAGAAAACAAAAGACTACTTCAAGGTACTGTAATGAAGTCATTCTTTATTTATATTGGTTTTAAGCCTACTGTATTCCAACTTCTATATGGTTTATAAACTAATTTACTAGCCATAGATTCATCAAAATAAGCAAACAACACACGAAAAACAGAATCTGTCAAAAACAGAACAGTCTGTAGTAATCTGTAACTAACGCAAACTTCTGGAACTCTACAATTTCTACAAAAATAGGAAGTCCTGGAAAATCTGTTTATTGATCAGAAGCAAAAAGAATCAACGCAAAAGCACTCTCCAGTAAAAAATGACAACTAATCTCGGTAGCGCTAAAGTTTCTGTTTTTCAGCAGAATCAAATCAACTATCATCGTAGGTTATCCTATAGGTCTTACTTGGCACAAACACTAATTAAAACATAAAACCACATCCAAACAGAAGGTAGATGGATTATTTATTACTAATCATAAGCAAAAACAAAAAACACAAAATAAAATTGGGTTGCCTCCCAACAAGCGCTATCGTTTAACGCCCCTAGCTAGGCATAAAAGCAAGGATAGATCTAGGTTGTGCCGTAATAATAAGATAGATCTTGAAAGCTCATCTCGTATTCCCTATGTTCGGCAGCAAGTTTCCTTTGAGGCAAGAAAAAATAATCAAAAGGGCTAAATTTAGCGGGACAAAAATCCCCAAGATCAATCACGGGAGGAACGGGTTCCTCCCTTGGCCCTTCATAGTGCACAACTATTTCATCACTGAAAGCATTCTTTTGGCAAAATATTGTGAGCTTATACTCGAGAGAGTATCCTAGCTCATTATTTCTAAGGGCAAAATCATTATTAAGCTCGTTAATGCAATCAACTAAGACATTGATAGGGACCTTTTTTCTAAGGTTTTCATTGAAAGTGACATAGTCCGAAGATTGAAAACGTCTAATTTCCTCTTGATCATAGAGGATTGCTTATATGGGTGGACGACCGGCGTCCACCCTATAGTGCGAAAAGATTTCTTTGGCTTCTCTTATGATAAATCTAAATTCATGAGCCAAAAAGATAGTAACTACGCGCTAAATAGAATAGTGCTCAATATTAGAGAATTCTAAGAAAATTCTCTGTATGCAAGGGTGCATATGCATAAATTGTCTTTCAAGTTCAACCACAAGCATAGCTATAGCATCCGCAAGGCTACTGGTTCTATGAAGAATAGAACAGCCCATGGAAGGTAAAGCACCGACACAAGTAAAAAATCTTGAATAACGCCTTTGCCAATGATGTTACCACTACCGATTCGAAACTTTTTGGTATGCAAGATGGGAGGTTCATCGGCCGGAGCCTTGGGATTTTCTGTATTATCCTTATTGTCCATATCGACGATAATCTCCCCAATTTCAGACATAGCGGTAGAAAAAGTAAGGCGGAAGAAACCAAACAAAAGGGAAAGGAGGAGGAGATTGGGAAAGAGAGCGCGAATAAAACGGCAAGGGTGAAGTGGGGGAGAGGAAAACGAGAGGCAAATGGCAAATAATATAATGCGAGAGATAGGGATTGCGATGGGTACTTGGTATGTTGACTTTTGCGTAAGCCTCCTGGGCAACGGCGCCAGAAATTCTTCTTGCTACGTCTCGAGCTTGCGTTGGTTTTCCCCGAAGAGGAGAGGATGATGCAGCACAATAGCGTAAGTATTTCCTTCAGTTTTTGAGAACCAAGGTATCAATCCAGTAGGAGGTCACGCGCAAGTCCCTCGTACCTGCACAACACGATAGCAACTCGCAACCAACGCTTAGGGGTTGTCAATCCCTTCACGGTTACTTACAAGAGTGAGATATGATAGAGATCATATTTTTGGTATTTTTGATAGATAGATGCAACGTAAAAAGTAAAGGCAAAGTAAAAGCAAACCAAGTAAATAAATTGATATAGATTGATATGATGAGAATAGACCCGAGGGCCATAGGTTTCACTAGTGGCTTCTCCAAGAGCAT
This sequence comes from Triticum aestivum, assembly GCF_018294505.1. Taxonomy (NCBI): domain Eukaryota; kingdom Viridiplantae; phylum Streptophyta; class Magnoliopsida; order Poales; family Poaceae; genus Triticum; species Triticum aestivum. The sequence goes on from NC_057803.1 coordinate 751,018,670, forward strand.
AAGTATTCTACGGTGGGTGAACAAATTACTGTTGAGCAATTGACAGAATTGAGAATAGTTATGAGTATATCTAGGCAATGATCATGTATATAGGCATCATGTCTGTGACAAGTAGATCGAAACGATTCTGCATCTACTACTATTACTCCACTCATCGACCGCTATCCAGCATGCATCTAGAGTATTAAGTTAAAAACAGAGTAACGCCTTAAGCAAGATGACATGATGTAGAGGGATAAATTCATGCAATATGATAAATAAAACCATCTTGTTATCCTCGATGGCAACAATACAATACGTGCCTTGAAACTCTTTCTGTCACTGAGTAAGGACACCGCAAGATTGAACCCAAAGCCATGCACTTCTCCCATTGCAAGAACTACCAATCTAGTTGGCCAAACCAAACGGATAATTCGAAGAGACTTGCAAAGATAACTCAATCATACATAAAAGAATTCAGAGAAGAATCAAATACTTTCCATAGATAATACTGGATCATAAACCCACAATTCATCGATCTCAACAAACACACCGCAAAAAGAAGATTGCATCGAATAGATCTCCACGAGAGAGGGGGAGAACATTGTATTGAGATCCAAAAAGAGAGAAGAAGCCATCTAGCTACTAGCTATGGACCCGAAGGTCTGAAGTAAACTACTCACACTTCATCGGAGGGGCTATGATGATGATGTAGAAGCCCTCCGTGGTGGATGCCCCCTCCGGCGGAGCTCCGAAACAGGCCCCAAGATGGGATCTCGTGGATACAGAAGGTTGCGGCGGTGGAATTAGGTTTTTGGCTCCATTTCTGGTCTATTGGGGATACGTAGGTATATATAGGAGGAAGGAGTATGTCGGTGGAGCACCGAGGGGCCCACAAGGTAGGTGGGCGCGCCCAGGGGGCGCGCCCTCCACCCTCGTGACCTCCTCGGAAGGTTCTTGGAGTAGGGTCCAAGTCTCTTGGATCACGTTCGGTGAGAAAATCACGTCCCCGAAGGTTTCATTCCGTTTGGACTCCGTTTGATATTCCGTTTCTTCGAAATACTGAAATAGGCAAAAAAACAACAATTCTGGGCTGGGCCTCCGGTTAATAGGTTAGTCCCAAAAATAATATAAAAGTGGAAAATAAAGCCCAATATATTCCAAAACAGTAGATAAAGTAGCATGGAGCAATCAAAAATTATAGATACGTTGGAGACGTATCAAGCATTAAGGCAGCAAGTCCCCTTTATCCCAACAACCTACTTACTCGGGTCTGTGCTTCTGTCACTCACGCCACCCACCATAAGCAAATCATGAACATATTGCAAATCCTACAGCGGGAATCCCTCACGCTTGCGCGACACGGAGAGCACCATAGGACAGCACCAATAATAAAACATGCAACTCAAACAATTCTTGATCATCAAATAGCCCATAGGACAAAACGGATCTAGTCAAACATCATAGGATAGCCATACATCATTGGGAAATAATATATAGCATTGAGCACCATGTTTAAGTAGAGATTACAGCGGGTAAGAGAGAGGTTACACCGCTGCATAGAGGGGCGAAGAGTTGGTGATGATGGTGGTGAAGTTGTTGGTGAAGATTGCGGTGATAATGCTGGCCACGGCGGTGTTCCGGCGCCACTGGAAGAGAAGGGGAGAGGGGGCCCCTTCGTCTTCTTCTTCCTTGACCTCCTCCCTAGATGGGAGAAGGGTTTCCCCTCTGGTCCTTGGCCTCCATGGCGTGGGAGGGGCGAGAGCCCCTCCGAGATTGGATCTATCTCTCTGTTTCTCTCTGTTTCTGCGTTCTGTTTCACCGTTTCGTGTATATATGGAGATCCGTAACTCCGATTGGCCTGAAACCTTCGCCGTGATTTTTTTTCCGAAAATTAGCTTTCTTGCGGCGAAAGAAGAGCGTCAACCGCCTTACAAGTGGGTCATGAGGGTCAGGGGCGTGCCCTAGGGGGGGCCTACCTCGTGCCCACCTCGGACACTGGTTCGCGTTGATTTTTCCTCCAGATTTTCCAAATGTTCCGAAAAGTATCTCCGTCCGTTTTTATCCCGTTTGGACTCCGTTTGATATGGATATTCTGCAAAACCAAAAACATGCAACAGACAGGAATTGGCACTAGGCACTGGATCAATATGTTAGTCCCAAAAATAGTATAAAAAGTTGCCAAAAAGTATATGAAAGTTGAATAATATTGGCATGGAACAATCAAAAATTATAGATACGACGGAGACGTATCAATGATCAAGTTTATCTATGAATAATATTTGAATCTTCTCTGAATTCTTTTATGTATGATTGAGTTATCTTTGCAAGTCTCTTCGAATTATCAGTTTGGTTTGGCCAACTAGATTGATCTTTCTTGCCATGGGAGAAGTGCTTAGCTTTGGGTTCAATCTTGCGGTGTCCTTACCCAATGATAGAAAGGGTTGCAAGGCACGTATTGTATTGTTGCCATCGAGGATCACAAGATGGGGTTTATATCATATAGCTTGAATTTATCCCTCTACATCATGTCATCTTGCTAAATGCGTTACTCTGTTCTTTATGAACATAATACTCTAGATGCAGGAAGTAGTCGGCCGATGTGTAGAGTAATAGTAGTAGATGCAGGCAGGAGTCGGTCTACTTGTTGCGGACGTGATGCCTATATACATGATCATGCCTAGATAATCTCATAATTATTCGCTTTTCTATCAATTGCTCGACAGTAATTTGTTCACCCACCGTAATACGCACCCACCGTAATACTTATGCTATCTTGAGAGAAGACACTAGTGAAACCTATGACCCCCGGGTCTATCTTTTATCATATTTGCTTCCAATCTACTTTTATTTGCATCTTTACTTTTTGCATCTATATTATAAAATACCAAAAATATATTTATCTTATCTTACTATCTTTATTAGATCTCACTTTCGTAAGTGGCCGTGAAGGGATTGACAACCCCTTTATTGCATTGGTTGCGAGTTCTTTGTTTGTTTGTGTAAGTGAGTGGGACTTTTGAGGAGCCTCCTACTGGATTGATACCTTGGTTCTCAAAAACTGAGGAAAATACTTACGCTACTATTGCCGCATCACCCTTTCCTCTTCAAGGAAAACCAACGCAAGCTCAAGACGTAGCATGCTCGGTGACGAGATCTAGAGGGATAGGATCGAACAGGAGGTGGAGATGCAGCTGCCAGTACCCATTGTCGGTGTCAAAACCAGCGGATCTCGGGTAGGGGGGGCAGAACTGTGCATCTAAGGCTAATGGTAACATGAGGCAGGGGACACAATGTTTACCCAGGTTCGGGCCCTCTCGACGTAGGTAATACCCTACTTCCTGCTTGGTTGATCTAGATGATATGAGTATTACAAGAGTTGATCTACCACGAGATCATAGAGGCTAAACCCTAGAAGCTAGCCTATGATTATGATTGTTCTTGTCCAACGGACTAAACCCTTCGGTTTATATAGACACCAGAGGGGCTAGGGTTACACAGAGTCGGTTACAGAGAAGGAGATCTATATATACGAATTGCCAAGCTTTCCTTCCATGCAAAGGAGAGTCCCACCCGGACACGGGACGAAGTCTTCAACCTTGTATCTTCATAGTCCAACAGTACGGCCAAAGTATATAGTCCGGTTGTCCGAGGACCCCCTAATCCAGGACTCCCTCAGTAGCCCCTGAACTAGGCTTCAATGACGATGAGTCCAGCGCGCAGATTGTCTTCGGCATTGCAAGGCGGGTTCCTTCTTCGAATACTCCATAGAAGATTTTGAACACAAGGATCGTGTCCGGCTCTGCAAAAGAAATTCCACATACTACCGTAGAGAGTACAATATTCCAAAAATCTAATCTGCTGACAACTTTTCATAGCGTGACATCACGCTGCGGCCTGGTCATTATCCGAACCGTTTTCCAACCTACTATCGCACATATCACGAGGCGGTTTATCGGCACGTCTTGTCGAAGCAGAGATCGTGTCCCCTTATCACGGGATTTTCATCAATACGGGTTTGGGTAACCCAACCGTGCCATCAACGCGGCGCTTGGGGAACAAGCGAGTTTACCGGGCAACTGGGGAGGCGCAGGATCCCTGCCGCCTTTATAAAGAGATAAGGGCTCCCCTTTTTCACCCATGCCTTCTTCTTCCTCTGCTTATCCATTCTATCTCGCCCGAGCTCTAGCGCCCAAGCATTCGTCTTCTCTGCCCACAAAGGCCCTCCGGAAATGTCCGGATCCGGAGCAGGAGGCAAGTGGATGGCCTCTACCATCCGGGAAAAGGATATCAAAAAGCTTCGGGAGGCTGGGTATCTGGCTAATAACATCAGGCATCGTCTCCCGATGGCGGGACAGATCGTCCCAACCTCGGAACCCCATGAGAGGGTTGTATTCCTCCCTCACTTTGTCCGCGGGTGAGGGAGTCCTGGATTAGGGGGTATCCGGACGGCCGGACTATATTCTTCGTCCGAACTATTGTAGCGTGAAGATACAAGACTCAAGACTACGCCCCCTTTCCGGATGGGACTCTCCTTTGTGTGGAAGACAAGCTTGGCGATCCGAATATTATATTTCCTTCCTTGTAATCGACTCAATGTAAACCCTAGCCCTCTCCGGTGTCTATATAAACCAGAGAGGTTGGTCCTTAGAAGGACGATCAGAATCATACACATCATAGACTAGCTTCTAGGGTTTAGCCTCTACGATCTCGTGGTAGATCAACTCTTGTACTACTCATATCATCAATATCAATCAAGTAGGAAGTAGGGTTTTACCTCCATCGAGAGGGCCCGAACCTGGGTAAACATTGTGTCCCTTGCCTCATGTTACCATTAGCCTAAGACGCACAGATCGGGACCCCCTACCCGAGATCCGCCGGTTTTGACACCGACATTGGTGCTTTCATTGAGAGTTCCTTTGTGTCGTTGCTGCAAGGCTCGATGGCTCCTTCAATCATTGTCAACAACATGGTCCAGGGTGAGACTTTTCTTCCGGGATAGATCTTCGTGTTCGGCGGCTTCGCACTGCGGGCCAATTCGCTTGGACAACTGGAGCAGATCGACAGCTACGCCCCTGGTCACCAGGTCAGATTCAGAAACCTGAACTACACGGCCAATATCCGCGGAGACTTGATCTTCAACGGGTTCAGGCCTGCGCCAGGAGCGCCGGACAATCACGATGAGCACGGCTTAGACCTGCTGTCGGATAACGCTCGGGATATCACCCCTGTAGTAGCCCCGGACCTAAATCCGGAGCAGATTGTGTTGCCCAAGGACGGGTGGATGGACCCCGTCCTGCAAGACGCACACTCATCGGCGGTAGAGCCGAACACAGGCCTCACCCCTAAAGAAGCCTGTGACACTGGACCCCCGGACTCGTATCCGGCTGTAGGTTCCAGTCTGCGCGCTCCCGAGCCCGCCGAACCTGGTTGGGCTCCAGTAATGGAGTTCACCGCCGCGGAGATCTTCCAGCACTCGCCCCTTGGCGACGTACTGAACTCCTTAAAATCCCTCTCTTAGTCAGGAGAATCTCGGCCAAACTATGTCCGGCTCGAGTGGCAAGCAGGCGACGAAGGAATTCGTTGCCAACCCACCACCAACTTCATTGCCACGGTCGATGATTTAACTGACGTGCTTGACTTCGACTCTGAAGACATCGATGGTATGGACGACGATGCAGGAGAAGAACAGGAACCACCGCTCATGGGGCAGTGGACAGCCACCTCCTCATATGATATGTATATATGGTGGACACTCCGACGAAAACCAATGGCGACGAGGCAATGGAGGATAACCCCTCGGGGAAGAAAGCTAAGCATGGGCGGCGTCAACGCCACTCCAAGCCCCGCCACAACAATACCGGCATAGGAAACGAGAACAATCTGAATGGTGCCAAAGATGAATACAACCCTGATCAACCTGCCTTCAAGCAGGCCGGACTGGCCATGGTCGGATACTTAGAGAGGAACAACAATATGCCCTTCTCCGAAGACGAGGTAAGCCTTGCCGATGATGAATTCGGCGTGCCTGAGGATCCCGTGGAACAAGTTCGCTTCAAGCAACGGCTCACGGCCACTGCGAGGAGCCTGCAAGGAAAGCAACAGCAGCTCAAAGTTAACCAAGATTTGCTCATGGACAGATGGACCAAGGTCCTGGCCACCGAGGAACACGGACTCGACCGCCCCGACAAAGGGCACACACGGCACAATTTTCTACCTCAACCTAAGAAGGAGAACCTAAGGCACATACCCCGACGTCAACATACCACCACGATCCAAGACAATACGAAGGAAACACGAGGAGGCATCCTCAAGCCTCGGCGCAATCGTCATAAATGTCAAGTCAGGGAAGTTGGTGCCGAATTCCGCGCCCCCAGTCCGGTCAGCGGAAAAAGAACAGCTCGGGCCAATTCGGCCCTTGCAGGCATACTAGATCAACCATGTGAAATTCATGGTACCCCCAGAAGGGCGACCAAGCATACCAATAGAGAATGTCGGATCTTCCAAACAAAACGGCCGATCTTGCCCCCGAAACAATGAAGGGAGGTCTCAAACAACAAAAGACCATTCAAACATGGTGAGGAAGATCCCCTCACAGTACAAAAATACGGCCGATCGTCCCTTATCACATCGATCGTCCGGACAACACCAGCCATAGCAATTTTATTGCACTCACTATCTACCCAGTGGCTTGGGGGCTCCATTTTACATGAGCCCCCACAGGCATAAAACTATTAATAACATCTCCTCAAAGATGCAAGGTGCAAAGGCCAGGTTTTAACTGACTCACCATATTAATGGTTGTCTTCGAATCACCAAACAAATACCACACTGAAGAATAAGTCTTCAGCATTATCCCCTTATATAGTGATTACCACATACTACCGGGACAAACCACGTTGGCTAGATTCAACGAGGTACAACATCAGGCCAGTCCCGCATGACATAGTCACAGCTATGGGCAAGGCCGAACCCCACCATTAGAGTGGCAATCATACCGCCGCTGGAATAGCGAGTCGTGCATGTTTATCAAATTTTTATTTGGCAGCCAAACACCCGGACACCAATTCAGGAATCGGAACTACTTTATGGCATGGTTCAGCCAGGCTCCGCTCAGGCACCCGCGATTCAACCACAACGGTATATGCAGATGCCTTTAAAGCATTTGTCTTTACAGACTAACTTTGGCGCAGAACAAGACTGGCGGCGCGGAATCAGCTTGGACGCACAAGGCAGGCAGTCCGGATACACCTCAGATCCACACACAGCCTCCTCCAGTCCGGTCACGACAGGTTCTGCCAAAAACACTCCCTTTCATAAGCATAAAACGCACTCATATGCATAGACATGCCATTTTACTACAATGCGTAGACTTAAATAACATTTACGGTTTCTCATTGACGCCTCTTTTTCACAAACAGCACCCACGCCTTGTGTTATGCCCGATTATGCCAGGGGCTTCATAGTACGGCAATAAAGTCCGACCACCTTTTCGGTCGCTCGGCACCCCAAACATATAGCACTATATGCATCAGCTCCGAATCATGTCTTGGGTCATTAGTTGGGTTTGCCCGGCTCCCATGTTTTGGTACCTTACGTTCCGCCCAATCGGCTAAGGTAGCGCTGGGAGAACTACTGCGATTGTGTCCTGGTTCTTCCGGACGAGCACCTCAGTAGAGAAAGCCGAAAACTGACTGTCATGATATAGCGAGAGCTGGTCAGCTGTTCGAGAGGTTGTAAAATCTTTAAGGATTTATTCCGCATAATGCCATTATAAATGCAAAGTGCGATGGATCAGTCTTCCGACCAAGCGCCGATAGAGCCCCTAGTTCGGCCTTCCGAACACTAGGGGCTGCTGAGGGAGTCTTGGATTAGGGGGTATCCGGACAGTCGAACTGTATACATCGTCCGGACTATTGAAGCGTGAAGATACAAGACTCAAGACTTCATCTCGTGTCCGGATGGAATTCTCCTTGGCGTGGAAGGCAAGCTTGGCGATCCGGATATTATATTTCCTTCCTTGTAACCGACTCCGTGTAAACCCTAGCCTTCTCCGAGTCTATATAAACCGGAGAGGTTGGTCCTTAGAAGGCCGATCACAATTACAATCATACCATCACAGGCTAGCTTCTAGGGTTTAGCCTCTACGATCTCGTGGTAGATCTACTCTTGTACTACCCATATCTTCAATATTAATCAAGCAGGAAGTAGGGTTTTACCTCCATCGAGAGGGCCCGAACCTGGGTAAATATTGTGTCCCTTGCTTCCTGTTACCATCAGCCTAAGACACACAGATCGGGACCCCCTACCCGAGATCCGCCGGTTTTGACACCGACATTGGTGCTTCCATTGAGAGTTCCTCTGTGTCGTCGCTACAGGGCTCGATGGCTCCTCCAGTCATCGTCAACAACACGATCCCAGGTGAGACCTTTCTCCCCGGACAGATCTTCGTGTTCGGCGGCTTCGCCCTGCGGGCCAACTCGCTTGGCCATTTGGAGCAGATCGACAGCTACGCCCCTGGCCACCAGATGAAGTTCGGAAACCTGAACTACACGACGGACATTCGCAGAGACTTGATCTTCGACGGATTCGGACCTATGCCAGGAGCACCGGACAGTCACGACGAGCACGGCTTAGACCTGCTGTCGGACAAAGCTCGGGGTATCACCCCCGCAGTAGCCCCGGACCTAAATCCGGAGTAGGCTGCGCTACCTAAGGATGGAGGGATGGACCCCGCCCCACAGGTCGCACACTCATCAGCGGTGGAGCCGAACACGGGTCTTACCTCTGTGGTGGCCTATGACTCCGGACCCCCGGATTCGTATCTGGACGTTGGTTCCAGTCCGCGCACTCCCGAGCCAGTCGAGCCAGGTTGGGCTCCGGTAATGGAGTTCACCGTTGCGGATATCTTCCAGCACTCGCCCTTTGGCGACATGCTGGACTCATTAAAGTCTCTCTCTTTGTCAGGAGGCTCTTGGCCGAACTATGTCTGGCTCGAGTGGGAGGCAGGCGATGAAGGAATTTGTTGCCCACCCACCACCCACTTCATTGCCACGGTCGATGATTTAACCGAGGTACTGGACTTCGAATCCGAAGACATATGGACAACGATGCAGGAGAAGAACATGAACCACCGCTCACTAGGCGGTGGACAGCCACCTCTTCCTATGATATATATATATATATATATATATATATATATATATATATATATATATATATATATATATATATATATATATATGGTGGACACTCCGAAGGAAACAAATGGCGATGAGGCAACGGAGGATAAAACCTCAGGGAAAAAAGCAAAGAATGGGCGTCGTCGGCGCCACTCCAAGCCCCGCCACAGCAATACAGGCCCAGGAGACGAAAACAATCCGAATGGTGCCAAAGAAGAATACAACCCTGATCAGCCCGCCTTTGAGCAGGCCGAATAGGAAGATGAGCAGGTCAACCCAGAAGAATAGGCGACGGACGAATACCTAGAGGAGGACAACTACATGCCCCCCTCCGAAGACGAGATTAGCCTCGGCGACGACAAGTTTGGCGTGCCTGAGGATCCCGTAGAGCAGGAGCGCTTCAAGCATCGACTTATAGCCACTGTGAGGAGCCTGAAAAAGAAGCAGCATCAACTCCAAGCTGATCAAGACCTGCTCACAGACAGATAGACTGAAGTCCTGGCAGCCGAGGAATATGGACTCGAGTGCCATACGGCTGACCGGCCACCTCGTGGCCGGGATAAAACGGCATATCAGCCCGCATACCAGCCAGCACCCCCACGCCAACATACCACGGCCCAGGGCAATAGGCAGGACCTGCAAGATATACTGGAAAACAGAGCAGGACAGCCAAGATCGATCTACGGATCGCAAGGGCCTGCCTCAGCACGCGACGATGACCGTCACGCCGGATACACCTTCAACAAGTCCGGCCGGGCCGGACATAGCCACCCAGAGCAATTCAAACTGCGTAGCCACATAGCCCGGCACAGAGGCGCATCGCACCCCCTCTGCTTCACCGACGAAGTGATGGATCATGAATTCCCAGAAGGGTTCAAACCCGTAAACATTGAATCATACAATGACACAACAGACCCGCGGTATGGATCGAAGATTTCCTTCTCCACATTCACATGGCCCGCGGAGACGATCTACACACCATCAAGTATCTCCTCCTTAAGCTCAAAGGACCAGCCAGGCACTGGCTAAACAGTTTGCCAGCAGATTCCATTGGCTGCTGGGAAAACCTGGAAGACGCATTCCTCAACAAATTCCACGGCACATATGTGTGACCACCAGATTCTGATGACCTGAGCCACATTACTCAAAAACCCGGAGAGTCAACCAGGAAATTCTGGACTCGGTTCCTAACTAAAAAGAACCAAACAGTTGACTGTCCGGACGCCGAAGCCCTGGCGGCTTTTAAGCACAATATCCGTGACGAGTGGCTTGCCCGACACCTCGGCCAGGAAAAACCCAAGTCAATGGCAGCTCTCACAACACTAATGACCCGCTTTTGCGTGGGCGAGGACAGCTGATTGGCTCGCAGCAGCACTACGCCACATTCTGGCACTCCGGACGGCCGCGGCAATAACGACAAGCCATGGCGTAATAGACATAAGCGACAGAACAACGATGACAGCACTGAAGACACGGCAGTCAACGCCAGATTCAGCGGATCCAAGTCTGGTCAGCGGAAGAAGCCGTTCAAAAGAAATAATCAGGGATTGTCTAGTCTAAACCGTATACTGGAGCGCTCATGCCAAATTCATGGCACCCCGGACAAGCCAGCCAACCACACCAATAGAGACTGCTGGGTGTTCAAACAGGCCGGCAAAATAAACGCCAAAAACAAGGACAAGGGGCTACACAGCGACGATGACGAAGAGCCCCGGCGTCCGAACATGGGGGGACAGAAGAAATTTCCCCCCTAGGTGAAAACGGTCAACATGATTTATGCCACACACATTCCCAAGCGGGAACGGAAGCGAGCACTACGAGACGTCTATGCAATGGAGCCAGTCGCCCTCAAATTTAACCCATGGTCAGCTTGCCCGATCACCTTTGACCGTAGGGATCACCCTACTAGCATCCGTCATGGCGGCTCAACCGCATTGGTCCTAGACCCAATCATCGACGGATTCCACCTCACGCAAGTCCTTATGGATGGTGGCAGCAGCCTGAACCTGCTTTATCAGGACACAGTGTGCAAAATGGGCATTGACCCTTCAAGGATCAAGGCCACCAAAACCACCTTTAAAGGTGTGATTCCTGGAGTAGAGGCCCGTTGCACGGGCTCTATAACATTGGAAGTGGTCTTCGGATCTCCGGATAACTTTCGAGGCGAAGAGTTAATCTTCGATATCGTCCCTTTCCGCAGTGGTTACCACGCACTGCTCGGACGAACTGCATTCGCTAGATTCAATGCGGTACCACACTACGCATACCTCAAGCTCAAGATGCCAGGACCACGCGGGGTCATAACAGTGAATGGAAATATGGACCGCTCTCTCCAAACAGAAGAGCATACTGCAGCCCTCGCGGTGGAAGTACAATGCGGCCTCCTCCGACAAACCCATCCGGCAACAACAACTTCAAGCACCGTCAAGAGAGTCCGGAGCACCCCGCAACAGGATCATCAGGCACGCCAAGAGCGCGACTAGTAGTCCGGCCTCCGCTTAAGCCCCATCAAAGCAGCATTCGTGCCACGCGTACACAATTACGCACTCAAGATACCATGGGCGTAGGCGGAGGCGCAACAACGACTCAGTCAACAGTGCGGGATAACCGCCACATACCTTCATAACCTGTCCTTATTCTTTTTCAGGACATTGCTTTAGAGCAGCCTCTTCAGAAGAGCCGGATTGTCGGACTTACATAGGAGAGAAACCAAGGAGGCAACAGGCTTCGCACACAGAAGGAAACACCCAGGTGGAATCTATTTACGATCGTTATACCTGTTTTATACATCCTTACGCGGCCTGCCCCTGGATAGGACATGTTAAATAGTCCTATTTATCTCCGCTTAATGCATTCATTGTAAACATACGCTTAAACGTATTTTCATCAATGGGAGATTATATATAGCGTCAGCTCACTATTCTTATTTGAACATTTTCTTACAAATGTCTCTTTGATATTGCATCCGTACACTTTGGTACGGTCCGTTTGCCAGGGGGCTTCCTATGGTGCCCCGTTCTACGGCAAATAAAGTCCGAACACTTTAAACAGTGCGGCACCCCGAACTTATAGCACTATATGCATCAGCTCCGAATCATGTCTTGGGTCTACAGTTGGGTTAGCCCGGCTCTCTTGTTTTGGTACCTTACGTTCCATTATATCGGCTAAGGTAGCGCAGGGAGAACTACTGCGATTGTGTCCCGGTTCTTCCGGATGAGCACCTCAGTAGAGAAAGCCGAAAACTGACCGGCATGATGAGGCAAGAGCTGGTCGCTGTTCGAGAGGTCTTAAAATCCTTAAAGATTTTTTCCGCTTTAGGCTATGAATCGGCCTTGTCCGATTTAGGCGTATATAGCGCCCCAATTCGACCCTCTGAATTCTAGGGGCTTCGCCAAAAATTAAAATTATAGACTTCTATGGCTAAGTGAAAGTTATAAAGCCACATAGTCCGATTGCCTTGTTCGCTGCGCCGGATACCTCCTTAAGGGACTAAACATTTGGATAAAGAGTATCCGGGTTTTTCCAGGAACACCCCGGTACTAGGTACGCGATGGTGGAAGCCGACGACTGGCCTACTTTCAGAATTTTTATAAACAGCCGCACAGATGGTAATATTTTAAATCAAAACAGTGCTACATAGCACAGGCAACTCCGTCCTTAATTACAACAGCGGCAGAGGTACATTTAGTCAAAGATCTTGTCTTTAGTACATTCGTCGGCCACGAGACGAGCGCCCTTCATAACGCCATCATAGTACTTCTCGGGATGGCGATGCACCTTGCCCTCCGGCGGCCCGTCCTTCACTAGCTTCTCTGCATCCCACTACTAGGGAAAAGCCTAGCAGCAGCGCGGGTACCGCGCTACTAATAAGGCGCTACAGCTAACTTATAGCAGTAGCGCGGGTGCCACCCGCGCTACAGCTAACGTATAGCAGTAGCGTGGGTAAAAACCCGTGCTACTACTAATCTGTAATCTCTCGAAAAAATTGAACTTTTTCGAAAAAAAATTTGATTTTTTTTTCGAAATTTTCAAATTTATGAATTATTTTAACCTCAAATCTCTAATCACCCCTCATTGCTGCTCAATTTAATCTCTAATCACCCCTCATCATTCCAAATCATCTAACTTCCCGGACGGTCACCCATCCTCTCACTACTCCAGCCTGGGCACGCTTAACTTCCGGGTTCTATTCTCCCTCATTTCCAAGTCTGCACTTGTTGTTTTCCTAACAATAGTAAGATGTCAATCCTATTAACCTCAGGAATTTAGCTTGAGCATGAAGTCACACATTTCACTGTTTGAGTTTGAAACTATTGTTCTAAAAATAATCAAAAGGGCTAAATTTAGCGGGACAAAAATCCCCAAGATCAATCACGGGAGGAACGGGTTCCTCCCTTGGCCCTTCATAGTGCACAACTATTTCATCACTGAAAGCATTCTTTTGGCAAAATATTGTGAGCTTATACTCGAGAGAGTATCCTAGCTCATTATTTCTAAGGGCAAAATCATTATTAAGCTCGTTAATGCAATCAACTAAGACATTGATAGGGACCTTTTTTCTAAGGTTTTCATTGAAAGCGACATAGTCCGAAGATTGAAAACGTCTAATTTCCTCTTGATCATAGAGGATTGCTTCTATGGGTGGACGACCGGCGTCCACCCTATAGTGCGAAAAGATTTCTTTGGCTTCTCTTATGATAAATCTAAATTCATGAGCCAAAAAGATAGTAACTGCGTGCTTAATAGAATAGTGCTCAATATTAGAGAATTCTAAGAAAATTCTCTGTATGCAAGGGTGCATATGCATAAATTGTCTTTCAAGTTCAACCACAAGCATAGCTATAGCATCCGCAAGGCTACTGGTTCTATGAAGAATAGAACAGCCCATGGAAGGTAAAGCACCGACACAAGTAAAAAAATCTTGAATAACGCCTTTGCCAATGATGTTACCACTACCGATTCGAAACTTTTTGGTATGCAAGATGGGAGGTTCATCGGCCGGAGCCTTGGGATTTTCTGTATTATCCTTATTGTCCATATCGACGATAATCTCCCCAATTTCAGACATAGCGGTAGAAAAAGTAAGGCGGAAGAAACCAAACAAAAGGGAAAGGAGGAGGAGATTGGGAAAGAGAGCGCGAATAAAACGGCAAGGGTGAAGTGGGGGAGAGGAAAACGAGAGGCAAATGGAAAATAATATAATGCGAGAGATAGGGATTGCGATGGGTACTTGGTATGTTGACTTTTGCGTAAGCCTCCTGGGCAACGGCGCCAGAAATTCTTCTTGCTACGTCTCGAGCTTGCGTTGGTTTTCCCCGAAGAGGAGAGGATGATGCAGCACAATAGCGTAAGTATTTCCTTCAGTTTTTGAGAACCAAGGTATCAATCCAGTAGGAGGTCACGCGCAAGTCCCTCGTACCTGCACAACACGATAGCAACTCGCAACCAACGCTTAGGGGTTGTCAATCCCTTCACGGTTACTTACAAGAGTGAGATATGATAGAGATCATATTTTTGGTATTTTTGATAGATAGATGCAACGTAAAAAGTAAAGGCAAAGTAAAAGCAAACCAAGTAAATAAATTGATATAGATTGATATGATGAGAATAGACCCGAGGGCCATAGGTTTCACTAGTGGCTTCTCCAAGAGCATAAGTATTCTACGGTGGGTGAACAAATTACTGTTGAGCAATTGACAGAATTGAGAATAGTTATGAGTATATCTAGGCAATGATCATGTATATAGGCATCACGTCTGTGACAAGTAGATCGAAACGATTCTGCATCTACTACTATTACTCCACTCATCGACCGCTATCCAGCATGCATCTAGAGTATTAAGTTAAAACAGAGTAACGCCTTAAGCAAGATGACATGATGTAGAGGGATAAATTCATGCAATATGATAAATAAAACCATCTTGTTATCCTCGATGGCAACAATACAATACGTGCCTTGAAACTCTTTCTGTCACTGAGTAAGGACACCGCAAGATTGAACCCAAAGCCATGCACTTCTCCCATTGCAAGAACTACCAATCTAGTTGGCCAAACCAAATGGATAATTCGAAGAGACTTGCAAAGATAACTCAATCATACATAAAAGAATTCAGAGAAGAATCAAATACTTTCCATAGATAATACTGGATCATAAACCCACAATTCATCGATCTCAACAAACACACCGCAAAAAGAAGATTGCATCGAATAGATCTCCACGAGAGAGGGGGAGAACATTGTATTGAGATCCAAAAAGAGAGAAGAATCCATCTAGCTACTAGCTATGGACCCGAAGGTCTGAAGTAAACTACTCACACTTCATCGGAGGGGCTATGATGATGATGTAGAAGCCTTCCGTGGTGGATGCCCCCTCCGGCGGAGCTCCGAAACAGGCCCCAAGATGGGATCTCGTGGATACAGAAGGTTGCGGCGGTGGAATTAGGTTTTTGGCTCCATTTCTGGTCTATTGGGGATACGTAGGTATATATAGGAGGAAGGAGTATGTCGGTGGAGCACCGAGGGGCCCACAAGGTAGGTGGGCGCGCCCAGGGGGCGCGCCCTCCACCCTCGTGACCTCCTCGGAAGGTTCTTGGAGTAGGGTCCAAGTCTCTTGGATCACGTTCGGTGAGAAAATCACGTCCCCGAAGGTTTCATTCCGTTTGGACTCCGTTTGATATTCCGTTTCTTCGAAATACTGAAATAGGCAAAAAAAACAACAATTCTGGGCTGGGCCTCCGGTTAATAGGTTAGTCCCAAAAATAATATAAAAGTGGAAAATAAAGCCCAATATATTCCAAAACAGTAGATAAAGTAGCATGGAGCAATCAAAAATTATAGATACGGTGGAGACGTATCAAGCATTAAGGCATCAAGTCCCCTTTATCCCATATGCAAACAACCTACTTACTCGGGTCTGTGCTTCTGTCACTCACGCCACCCACCATAAGCAAATCATGAACATATTGCAAATCCTACAGCGGGAATCCCTCACGCTTGCGCGACACGGAGAGCACCATAGGACAGCACCAATAATAAAACATGCAACTCAAACAATTCTTGATCATCAAATAGCCCATAGGACAAAACGGATCTAGTCAAACATCATAGGATAGCCATACATCATTGGGAAATAATATATAGCATTGAGCACCATGTTTAAGTAGAGATTACAGCGGGTAAGAGAGAGGTTACACCGCTGCATAGAGGGGCGAAGAGTTGGTGATGATGGTGGTGAAGTTGTTGGTGAAGATTGCGGTGATAATGCTGGCCACGGCGGTGTTCCGGCGCCACTGGAAGAGAAGGGGAGAGGGGGCCCCTTCGTCTTCTTCTTCCTTGACCTCCTCCCTAGATGGGAGAAGGGTTTCCCCTCTGGTCCTTGGCCTCCATGGCGTGGGAGGGGCGAGAGCCCCTCCGAGATTGGATCTATCTCTCTGTTTCTCTCTGTTTCTGCGTTCTGTTTCACCGTTTCGTGTATATATGGAGATCCGTAACTCCGATTGGCCTGAAACCTTCGCCGTGATTTTTTTTCCGAAAATTAGCTTTCTTGCGGCGAAAGAAGAGCGTCAACCGCCTTACAAGTGGGTCATGAGGGTCAGGGGCGTGCCCTAGGGGGGGCCTACCTCGTGCCCACCTCGGACACTGGTTCGCGTTGATTTTTCCTCCAGATTTTCCAAATGTTCCGAAAAGTATCTCCGTCCGTTTTATCCCGTTTGGACTCCGTTTGATATGGATATTCTGCAAAACCAAAAACATGCAACAGACAGGAATTGGCACTAGGCACTGGATCAATATGTTAGTCCCAAAAATAGTATAAAAAGTTGCCAAAAAGTATATGAAAGTTGAATAATATTGGCATGGAACAATCAAAAATTATAGATACGACGGAGACGTATCAATGATCAAGTTTATCTATGAATAATATTTGAATCTTCTCTGAATTCTTTTATGTATGATTGAGTTATCTTTGCAAGTCTCTTCGAATTATCAGTTTGGTTTGGCCAACTAGATTGATCTTTCTTGCCATGGGAGAAGTGCTTAGCTTTGGGTTCAATCTTGCGGTGTCCTTACCCAATGATAGAAAGGGTTGCAAGGCACGTATTGTATTGTTGCCATCGAGGATCACAAGATGGGGTTTATATCATATAGCTTGAATTTATCCCTCTACATCATGTCATCTTGCTAAATGCGTTACTCTGTTCTTTATGAACATAATACTCTAGATGCAGGAAGTAGTCGGCCGATGTGTAGAGTAATAGTAGTAGATGCAGGCAGGAGTCGGTCTACTTGTTGCGGACGTGATGCCTATATACATGATCATGCCTAGATAATCTCATAATTATTCGCTTTTCTATCAATTGCTCGACAGTAATTTGTTCACCCACCGTAATACGCACCCACCGTAATACTTATGCTATCTTGAGAGAAGACACTAGTGAAACCTATGACCCCCGGGTCTATCTTTTATCATATTTGCTTCCAATCTACTTTTATTTGCATCTTTACTTTTTGCATCTATATTATAAAATACCAAAAATATATTTATCTTATCTTACTATCTTTATTAGATCTCACTTTCGTAAGTGGCCGTGAAGGGATTGACAACCCCTTTATTGCATTGGTTGCGAGTTCTTTGTTTGTTTGTGTAAGTGAGTGGGACTTTTGAGGAGCCTCCTACTGGATTGATACCTTGGTTCTCAAAAACTGAGGAAAATACTTACGCTACTATTGCCGCATCACCCTTTCCTCTTCAAGGAAAACCAACGCAAGCTCAAGACGTAGCATGCTCGGTGACGAGATCTAGAGGGATAGGATCGAACAGGAGGTGGAGATGCAGCTGCCAGTACCCATTGTCGGTGTCAAAACCAGCGGATCTCGGGTAGGGGGGGCAGAACTGTGCATCTAAGGCTAATGGTCACATGAGGCAGGGGACACAATGTTTACCCAGGTTCGGGCCCTCTCGACGTAGGTAATACCCTACTTCCTGCTTGGTTGATCTAGATGATATGAGTATTACAAGAGTTGATCTACCACGAGATCATAGAGGCTAAACCCTAGAAGCTAGCCTATGATTATGATTGTTCTTGTCCAACGGACTAAACCCTTCGGTTTATATAGACATCAGAGGGGCTAGGGTTACACAGAGTCGGTTACAGAGAAGGAGATCTATATATACGAATTGCCAAGCTTTCCTTCCATGCAAAGGAGAGTCCCACCCGGACACGGGACGAAGTCTTCAACCTTGTATCTTCATAGTCCAACAGTACGGCCAAAGTATATAGTCCGGTTGTCCGAGGACCCCCTAATCCAGGACTCCCTCAGTAGCCCCTGAACTAGGCTTCAATGACGATGAGTCCAGCGCGCAGATTGTCTTCGGCATTGCAAGGCGGGTTCCTTCTTCGAATACTCCATAGAAGATTTTGAACACAAGGATCGTGTCCGGCTCTGCAAAAGAAATTCCACATACTACCGTAGAGAGTACAATATTCCAAAAATCTAATTTGCTGACAACTTTTCATAGCGTGACATCATGCTGCGGCCTGGTCATTATCCGAACCGTTTTCCAACCTACTATCGCACATATCACGAGGCGGTTTATCGGCACGTCTTGTCGAAGCAGAGATCGTGTCCCCTTATCACGGGATTTTCATCAATACGGGTTTGGGTAACCCAACCGTGCCATCAACGCGGCGCTTGGGGAACAAGCGAGTTTACCGGGCAACTGGGGAGGCGCAGGATCCCTGCCGCCTTTATAAAGAGATAAGGGCTCCCCTTTTTCACCCACGCCTTCTTCTTCCTCTGCTTATCCATTCTATCTCGCCCGAGCTCTAGCGCCCAAGCATTCGTCTTCTCTGCCCACAAAGGCCCTCCGGAAATGTCCGGATCCGGAGCAGGAGGCAAGTGGATGGCCTCTACCATCCGGGAAAAGGATATCAAAAAGCTTCGGGAGGCTGGGTATCTGGCTAATAACATCAGGCATCGTCTCCCGATGGCGGGACAGATCGTCCCAACCTCGGAACCCCATGAGAGGGTTGTATTCCTCCCTCACTTTGTCCGCGGGTGAGGGAGTCCTGGATTAGGGGGTATCCGGACGGCCGGACTATATTCTTCGTCCGAACTATTGTAGCGTGAAGATACAAGACTCAAGACTACGCCCCCTTTCCGGATGGGACTCTCCTTTGTGTGGAAGACAAGCTTGGCGATCCGAATATTATATTTCCTTCCTTGTAATCGACTCAATGTAAACCCTAGCCCTCTCCGGTGTCTATATAAACCAGAGAGGTTGGTCCTTAGAAGGACGATCAGAATCATACACATCATAGACTAGCTTCTAGGGTTTAGCCTCTACGATCTCGTGGTAGATCAACTCTTGTACTACTCATATCATCAATATCAATCAAGTAGGAAGTAGGGTTTTACCTCCATCGAGAGGGCCCGAACCTGGGTAAACATTGTGTCCCTTGCCTCCTGTTACCATTAGCCTAAGACGCACAGATCGGGACCCCCTACCCGAGATCCGCCGGTTTTGACACCAACATTGGTGCTTTCATTGAGAGTTCCTTTGTGTCGTTGCTGCAAGGCTCGATGGCTCCTTCAATCATTGTCAACAACATGGTCCAGGGTGAGACTTTTCTTCCGGGATAGATCTTTGTGTTCGGCGGCTTCGCACTGCGGGCCAATTCGCTTGGACAACTGGAGCAGATCGACAGCTACGCCCCTGGCCACCAGGTCAGATTCAGAAACCTGAACTACACGGCCAATATCCGCGGAGACTTGATCTTCAACGGGTTCAGGCCTGCGCCAGGAGCGCCGGACAATCACGATGAGCACGGCTTAGACCTGCTGTCGGATAACGCTCGGGATATCACCCCTGTAGTAGCCCCGGACCTAAATCCGGAGCAGATTGTGTTGCCCAAGGACGGGTGGATGGACCCCGTCCTGCAAGACGCACACTCATCGGCGGTAGAGCCGAACACAGGCCTCACCCCTAAAGAAGCCTTTGACACTGGACCCCCGGACTCGTATCCGGCTGTAGGTTCCAGTCTACGCGCTCCCGAGCCCGCCGAACCTGGTTGGGCTCCAGTAATGGAGTTCACCGCCGCGGAGATCTTCCAGCACTCGCCCCTTGGCGACGTACTGAACTCCTTAAAATCCCTCTCTTAGTCAGGAGAATCTCGGCCAAACTATGTCCGGCTCGAGTGGCAAGCAGGCGACGAAGGAATTCGTTGCCAACCCACCACCAACTTCATTGCCACGGTCGATGATTTAACTGACGTGCTTGACTTCGACTCTGAAGACATCGATGGTATGGACGACGATGCAGGAGAAGAACAGGAACCACCGCTCATGGGGCAGTGGACAGCCACCTCCTCATATGATATGTATATATGGTGGACACTCCGACGAAAACCAATGGCGACGAGGCAATGGAGGATAACCCCTCGGGGAAGAAAGCTAAGCATGGGCGGCGTCAACGCCACTCCAAGCCCCGCCACAACAATACCGGCATAGGAAACGAGAACAATCTGAATGGTGCCAAAGATGAATACAACCCTGATCAACCTGCCTTCAAGCAGGCCGGACTGGCCACGGTCGGATACTTAGAGAGGAACAACAATATGCCCCCTCCGAAGACGAGGTAAGCCTTGCCGATGATGAATTCGGCGTGCCTGAGGATCCCGTGGAACAAGTTCGCTTCAACCAACGGCTCACGGCCACTGCGAGGAGCCTGCAAGGAAAGCAACAGCAGCTCAAAGTTAACCAAGATTTGCTCATGGACAGATGGACCAAGGTCCTGGCCACCGAGGAACACGGACTCGACCGCCCCGACAAAGGGCACACACGGCACAATTTGCTACCTCAACCTAAGAAGGAGAACCTAAGGCACATACCCCGACGTCAACATACCACCACGATCCAAGACAATACGAAGGAAACACGAGGAGGCATCCTCAAGCCTCGGCGCAATCGTCATAAACGTCAAGTCAGGGAAGTTGGTGCCGAATTCCGCGGCCCCCAGTCCGGTCAGCGGAAAAAGAACAGCTCGGGCCAATTCGGCCCTTGCAGCATACTAGATCAACCATGTGAAATTCATGGTACCCCCAGAAGGGCGACCAAGCATACCAATAGAGAATGTCGGATCTTCCAAACAAAACGGCCGATCTTGCCCCCGAAACAATGAAGGGAGGTCTCAAACAACAAAAGACCATTCAAACATGGTGAGGAAGATCCCCTCACAGTACAAAAATACGGCCGATCGTCCCTTATCACATCGATCGTCCGGACAACACCAGCCATAGCAATTTTATTGCACTCACTATCTACCCAGTGGCTTGGGGGCTCCATTTTACATGAGCCCCCACAGGCATAAAACTATTAATAACATCTCCTCAAAGATGCAAGGTGCAAAGGCCAGGTTTTAACTGACTCACCATATTAATGGTTCTCTTCGAATCACCAAACAAATACCACACTGAAGAATAAGTCTTCAGCATTATCCACTTATATAGTGATTACCACATACTACCGGGACAAACCACGTTGGCTAGATTCAACGAGGTACAACATCAGGCCAGTCCCGCATGACATAGTCACAGCTATGGGCAAGGCCGAACCCCACCATTAGAGTGGCAATCATACCGCCGCTGGAATAGCGAGTCGTGCATGTTTATCAAATTTTTATTTGGCAGCCAAACACCCGGACACCAATTCAGGAATCGGAACTACTTTATGGCATGGTTCAGCCAGGCTCCGCTCAGGCACCCGCGATTCAACCACAACGGTATATGCAGATGCCTTTAAAGCATTTGTCTTTACAGACTAACTTTGGCGCAGAACAAGACTGGCGGCGCGGAATCAGCTTGGACGCACAAGGCAGGCAGTCCGGATACACCTCAGATCCACACACAGCCTCCTCCAGTCCGGTCACGACAAGTTCTGCCAAAAACACTCCCTTTCATAAGCATAAAACGCACTCATATGCATAGACATGCCATTTTACTACAATGCGTAGACTTAAATAACATTTACCGGTTTCTCATTGACGCCTCTTTTTCACAAACAGCACCCACGCCTTGTGTTATGCCCGATTATGCCAGGGGCTTCATAGTACGGCAATAAAGTCCGACCACCTTTTCGGTCGCTCGGCACCCCAAACATATAGCACTATATGCATCAGCTCCGAATCATGTCTTGGGTCATTAGTTGGGTTTGCCCGGCTCCCATGTTTTGGTACCTTACGTTCCGCCCAATCGGCTAAGGTAGCGCTGGGAGAACTACTGCGATTGTGTCCTGGTTCTTCCGGACGAGCACCTCAGTAGAGAAAGCCGAAAACTGACTGTCATGATATAGCGAGAGCTGGTCAGCTGTTCGAGAGGTTGTAAAATCTTTAAGGATTTATTCCGCATAATGCCATTATAAATGCAAAGTGCGATGGATCAGTCTTCCGACCAAGCGCCGATAGAGCCCTTAGTTCGGCCTTCCGAACACTAGGGGCTGCTGAGGGAGTCTTGGATTAGGGGGTATCCGGATAGTCGAACTGTATACATCGTCCGGACTATTGAAGCGTGAAGATACAAGACTCAAGACTTCATCTCGTGTCCGGATGGAATTCTCCTTGGCGTGGAAGGCAAGCTTGGCGATCCGGATATTATATTTCCTTCCTTGTAACCGACTCCGTGTAAACCCTAGCCTTCTCCGAGTCTATATAAACCGGAGAGGTTGGTCCTTAGAAGGCCGATCACAATTACAATCATACCATCACAGGCTAGCTTCTAGGGTTTAGCCTCTACGATCTCGTGGTAGATCTACTCTTGTACTACCCATATCTTCAATATTAATCAAGCAGGAAGTAGGGTTTTACCTCCATCGAGAGGGCCCGAACCTGGGTAAATATTGTGTCCCTTGCTTCCTGTTACCATCAGCCTAAGACACACAGATCGGGACCCCCTACCCGAGATCCGCCGGTTTTGACACCGACATTGGTGCTTCCATTGAGAGTTCCTCTGTGTCGTCGCTACAGGGCTCGATGGCTCCTCCAGTCATCGTCAACAACACGATCCCAGGTGAGACCTTTCTCCCCGGACAGATCTTCGTGTTCGGCGGCTTCGCCCTGCGGGCCAACTCGCTTGGCCATTTGGAGCAGATCGGCAGCTACGCCCCTGGCCACCAGATCAGGTTCGGAAACCTGAACTACACGACGGACATTCGCAGAGACTTGATCTTCGACGGATTCGGACCTATGCCAGGAGCACCGGACAGTCACGACGAGCACGGCTTAGACCTGCTGTCAGACAAAGCTCAGGGTATCACCCCCGCAGTAGCCCCGGACCTAAATCCGGAGTAGGCTGCGCTGCCTAAGGATGGATGGATGGACCCCGCCCCACAGGTCGCACACTCATCAGCGGTGGAGCCGAACACGGGTCTTACCTCTGTGGTGGCCTATGACTCCGGACCCCCGGATTCTTATCTGGACGTTGGTTCCAGTCCGCGCACTCCCGAGCCAGTCGAGCCAGGTTGGGCTCCGGTAATGGAGTTCACCGTTGCGGATATCTTCCAGCACTCGCCCTTTGGCGACTTGCTGGACTCATTAAAGTCTCTCTCTTTGTCAGGAGGCTCTTGGCCGAACTATGTCTGGCTCGAGTGGGAGGCAGGCGATGAAGGAATTTGTTGCCCACCCACCACCCACTTCATTGCCACGGTCGATGATTTAACCGAGGTACTGGACTTCGACTCCGAAGACATATGGACAACGATGCAGGAGAAGAACATGAACCACCGCTCACTAGGCGGTGGACAGCCACCTCTTCCTATGATATATATATATATATATATATATATATATATATATATATATATATATATATATATATATATATGGTGGACACTCCGAAGGAAACAAATGGCGATGAGGCAACGGAGGATAAAACCTCAGGGAAAAAAGCAAAGAATGGGCGTCGTCGGCGCCACTCCAAGCCCCGCCACAGCAATACAGGCCCAGGAGACGAAAACAATCCGAATGGTGCCAAAGAAGAATACAACCCTGATCAGCCCGCCTTTGAGCAGGCCGAATAGGAAGATGAGCAGGTCAACCCAGAAGAATAGGCGACGGACGAATACCTAGAGGAGGACAACTACATGCCCCCCTCCGAAGACGAGATTAGCCTCGGCGACGACAAGTTTGGCGTGCCTGAGGATCCCGTAGAGCAGGAGCGCTTCAAGCATCGACTTATAGCCACTGTGAGGAGCCTGAAAAAGAAGCAGCATCAACTCCAAGCTGATCAAGACCTGCTCACAGACAGATAGACTGAAGTCCTGGCAGCCGAGGAATATGGACTCGAGTGCCATACGGCTGACCGGCCACCTCGTGGCCGGGATAAAACGGCATATCAGCCTGCATACCAGCCAGCACCCCCACGCCAACATACCACGGCCCAGGGCAATAGGCAGGACCTGCAAGATATACTGGAAAACAGAGCAGGACAGCCAAGATCGATCTACGGATCGCAAGGGCCTGCCTCAGCACGCGACGATGACCGTCACGCCGGATACACCTTCAACAAGTCCGGCCGGGCCGGACATAGCCACCCAGAGCAATTCAAACTGCGTAGCCACATAGTCCGGCACAGAGGCGCAGCGCACCCCCTCTGCTTCACCGACGAAGTGATGGATCATGAATTCCCAGAAGGGTTCAAACCCGTAAACATTGAATCATACAATGACACAACAGACCCCGCGGTATGGATCGAAGATTTCCTTCTCCACATTCACATGGCCCGCGGAGACGATCTACACACCATCAAGTATCTCCTCCTTAAGCTCAAAGGACCAGCCAGGCACTGGCTAAACAGTTTGCCAGCAGATTCCATTGGCTGCTGGGAAAACCTGGAAGACGCATTCCTCAACAAATTCCACGGCACATATGTGTGACCACCAGATTCTGATGACCTGAGCCACATTACTCAAAAACCCGGAGAGTCAACCAGGAAATTCTGGACTCGGTTCCTAACTAAAAAGAACCAAACAGTTGACTGTCCGGACGCCGAACCCCTGGCGGCTTTTAAGCACAATATCCGTGACGAGTGGCTTGCCCGACACCTCGGCCAGGAAAAACCCAAGTCAATGGCAGCTCTCACAACACTAATGACCCGCTTTTGCGTGGGCGAGGACAGCTGATTGGCTCGCAGCAGCACTACGCCACATTCTGGCACTCCGGACGGCCGCGGCAATAACGACAAGCCATGGCGTAATAGACATAAGCGACAGAACAACGGTGACAGCACTGAAGACACGGCAGTCAACGCCAGATTCAGCGGATCCAAGTCTGGTCAGCGGAAGAAGCCGTTCAAAATAAATAATCAGGGATTGTCTAGTCTAGACCGTATACTGGAGCGCTCGTGCCAAATTCATGGCACCCCGGACAAGCCAGCCAACCACACCAATAGAGACTGCTGGGTGTTCAAACAGGCCGGCAAAATAAACGCCAAAAACAAGGACAAGGGGCTACACAGCGACGATGACGAAGAGCCCCGGCGTCCGAACATGGGGGGACAGAAGAAATTTCCCCCCTAGGTGAAAACGGTCAACATGATTTATGCCACACACATTCCCAAGCGGGAACGGAAGCGAGCACTACGAGACGTCTATGCAATGGAGCCAGTCGCCCTCAAATTTAACCCATGGTCAGCTTGCCCGATCACCTTTGACCGTAGGGATCACCCTACTAGCATCCGTCACGGCGGCTCAATCGCATTGGTCCTAGACCCAATCATCGACGGATTCCACCTCACGCAAGTCCTTATGGACGGTGGCAGCAGCCTGAACCTGCTTTATCAGGACACAGTGCGCAAAATGGGCATTGACCCTTCAAGGATCAAGGCCACCAAAACCACCTTTAAAGGTGTGATTCCTGGAGTAGAGGCCCGTTGCACGGGCTCTATAACATTGGAAGTGGTCTTCGGATCTCCGGATAACTTTCGAGGCGAAGAGTTAATCTTCGATATCGTCCCTTTCCGCAGTGGTTACCACGCACTGCTCGGACGAACTGCATTCGCTAGATTCAATGCGGTACCACACTACGCATACCTCAAGCTCAAGATGCCAGGACCACGCGGGGTCATAATAGTGAATGGAAATATGGACCGCTCTCTCCAAACAGAAGAGCATACTGCAGCCCTCGCGGTGGAAGTACAATGCGGCCTCCTCCGACAAACCCATCCGGCAACAACAACTTCAAGCACCGTCAAGAGAGTCCGGAGCACCCCGCAACAGGATCATCAGGCACGCCAAGAGCGCGACTAGTAGTCCGGCCTCCGCTTAAGCCCCATCAAAGCAGCATTCGTGCCACGCGTACACAATTACGCACTCAAGATACCATGGGCGTAGGCGGAGGCGCAACAACGACTCAGTCAACAGTGCGGGATAACCGCCACATACCTTCATAACCTGTCCTTATTCTTTTTCAGGACATTGCTTTAGAGCAGCCTCTTCAGAAGAGCCGGATTGTCGGACTTACATAGGAGAGAAAACCAAGGAGGCAACAGGCTTCGCACACAGAAGGAAACACCCAGGTGGAATCTATTTACGATCGTTATACCTGTTTTATACATCCTTACGCGGCCTGCCCCTGGATAGGACATGTTAAATAGTCCTATTTATCTCCGCTTAATGCATTCATTGTAAACATACGCTTAAACGTATTTTCATCAATGGGAGATTATATATAGCGTCAGCTCACTATTCTTATTTGAACATTTTTCTTACAAATGTCTCTTTGATATTGCATCCGTACACTTTGGTACGGTCCGTTTGCCAGGGGGCTTCCTATGGTGCCCCGTTCTACGGCAAATAAAGTCCGAACACTTTAAACAGTGCGGCACCCCGAACTTATAGCACTATATGCATCAGCTCCGAATCATGTCTTGGGTCTACAGTTGGGTTAGCCCGGCTCTCTTGTTTTGGTACCTTACGTTCCATTATATCGGCTAAGGTAGCGCAGGGAGAACTACTGCGATTGTGTCCCGGTTCTTCCGGACGAGCACCTCAGTAGAGAAAGCCGAAAACTGACCGGCATGATGAGGCAAGAGCTGGTCGCTGTTCGAGAGGTCTTAAAATCCTTAAAGATTTTTTCCGCTTTAGGCTATGAATCGGCCTTGTCCGATTTAGGCGTATATAGCGCCCCAATTCGACCTTCTGAATTCTAGGGGCTTCGCCAAAAATTAAAATTATAGACTTCTATGGCTAAGTGAAAGTTATAAAGCCACATAGTCCGATTGCCTTGTTCGCTGCGCCGGATACCTCCTTAAGGGACTAAACATTTGGATAAAGAGTATCCGGGTTTTTCCAGGAACACCCCGGTACTAGGTACGCGATGGTGGAAGCCGACGACTGGCCTACTTTCAGAATTTTATAAACAGCCGCACAGATGGTAATATTTTAAATCAAAACAGTGCTACATAGCACAGGCAACTCCGTCCTTAAATTACAACAGCGGCAGAGGTACATTTAGTCAAAGATCTTGTCTTTAGTACATTCGTCGGCCACGAGACGAGCGCCCTTCATAACGCCATCATAGTACTTCTCGGGATGGCGATGCGCCTTGCCCTCCGGCGGCCCGTCCTTCACTAGCTTCTCTGCATCCCACTACTAGGGAAAAGCCTAGCAGCAGCGCGGGTACCCGCGCTACTAATAAGGCGCTACAGCTAACTTATAGCAGTAGCGCGGGTGCCACCCGCGCTACAGCTAACGTATAGCAGTAGCGTGGGTAAAAACCCGCGCTACTACTAATCTGTAATCTCTCGAAAAAATTGAACTTTTTCGAAATTTTTTTTGATTTTTTTTCGAAATTTTCAAATTTATGAATTATTTTAACCTCAAATCTCTAATCACCCCTCATTGCTGCTCAATTTAATCTCTAATCACCCCTCATCATTCCAAATCATCTAACTTCCCGGACGGTCACCCATCCTCTCACTACTCCAGCATGGGCACGCTTAACTTCCGGGTTCTATTCTCCCTCATTTCCAAGTCTGCACTTGTTGTTTTCCTAACAATAGTAAGATGTCAATCCTATTAACCTCAGGAATTTAGCTTGAGCATGAAGTCACACATTTCACTGTTTGAGTTTGAAACTATTGTTCTAAAAAATTAGTAACACTAATATTTCTTGAATAATTAGTTTGACCATAGTTTGACCACAGTTTGACCAGATTTGACCACAGTTTGACCAGATTTGACCAAAATTCAAAAAAACTAAAATAATTATTTAGTAACACTAATATTATTGAATAATTAGTTTGACCATAGTTTGACCAGATTTAACAAAAATTAGAAAAAACTAATTTTTTTTTGAATTTTTTTGCCTCTAGATCTTAAAAGCATCGTAGCTTTTTTTTGTTAGGTTTTTGAGGATTTTAAAAATGTTTAACGGGGTTCTCCCCGTTAAATTCGGATGTAACTTTTCGAGTAGATGATTTTTCATATAAAAAACTTTTTCATCCGAGTTCGTATGCAAAAGTTATGGCCATTTTACAAATTTCCAGAGAGATTTTGCAAATAAAGTCGAAATTCATATTTGTAAATTTTCCCAACAACTAGACCACATATCACATGGGAAACTTATTTTCTTTTATTTTTTTTGACATTTTTATCATTTTCTTTTATTTTTTTTAAACTGAAAAGGCGGTCCACGGGGGGGGGGGGGTAGACTTTGAAAAATAGGCCATACCCTGCGCTACTACTATGACAGACGATTAGCAGCAGCGCGGGTTTTTAACCCTCGCTACTACTAAGTTGATAGCAGTAGCGCGGGTTTATAACCATCGCTACTACTATGGCATGGTCCAGGGGCCACTTAGTAGTAGCGAGGGTTAAAAACCCGCGCTACTGCTATCAACTTAGTAGTAGCGATGTTTAAAAACCCGCGCTACTACTATGGCATATCCCGGGGGGCACGGTAGAGACCGCTTAGTAGTAGCGAGGGTTACAAACTCGCGCTGCTGCTATCAACTTAGTAGTAGCGAGGTTTAAAAACCTGCGCTGCTAGTAAGTAGCAGTAGCGAGGGTTTTTAACCCTCGCTGCTGCTAAGATTCTGTGTATAGCCTTTTCCCTAGTAGTGTCCAGCTTGCCCCAATGCACCTTCGCACGGGCAAAGGCCCGGAAGGCACCCTCAATGCAAACGTATCGCTTGATTACTTCAAGCCGCGGACAGGCATTCACCATCCGCTTGATCAGGCCAAAGTAGCTAGTGGGCAGGGGCTCACCAGGCCACATCTGGACTATGAAATCTTTCATAGGCACTTCGGCCGCCCTGTGGAGTTCGACCAACTGCTTCAGTCGGTCACTCAGAGGCATCGGATGTTCTGCCCCAGCATACTGGGACCAGAACAACTTCTTCGTTGAGCTCCCCTCCTCGGCACGGTAGAACACCGCGGCGTCAGAGACGCTGCATGGCAGATCTGCGAATGCCCCTGGAGAGCTCCGAATTCGGGTAAGTAAAAGAAACGCCTCCTACACATGTTTGCTTTGCATAAAGAATTTCTTACCCGACGTTATCTTCTTGGCGTCCTGGATTTCCTGCTGTGCCTTCTCGGCTTCGGCCTTGGCATCTCTCATACTCACAAGGGCCTTCGCAAGCTTGCCTTCTTTCATCATCAGATCATGCTCCACGGACTCGAACTTCTTGCCGAGGTCCTGGAGCTCTTGCTGTACCTCGCCCACTCTAGCACTTTGCTTCTCGCGCTCCTTGCATTCCAAGGCCGCCTTGTTTTCAGCCTCGGATAGCGATTTCTTCAGGGACGCCACTTCGGCGGTGGACCCTATTGCACAGTCACGATGCTTCGTCGTCAGACTAAACAATTTCATCTATCTTTACATACATAAGAGCGGATAATCACTCACCTTTGCTCTCTTCGAGCCGCCTCTTCGTGAGGTCGAGCTCTCCCTGCGCCTGCTCCAGGTCCTGCTTTAGTTCGGTATCCTCGGCTGTGCGGGCAGCAGCGGCAAGCAGCACGGCCTGCTTATTCACATAAAAGCTTATTAGACTCCTGCGGATTATAATTGACCCTCCATTTGGCTTTTCTTTCCAACACCAAACAGAGTATCAGGGGCTACTACCTATCGGGAGGTAATTTCACACATTTTTATTACTTACCTCGAAGCCCGTCAGGAGGCTTGTGCAGGCTTTGGTTAGTCCGCTTTTGGCGGACAGAACCTTTTGAATCACGCACTCATAAGAGTATGGTGCTCGTCATCCATGGAAGCGCCTCGAAGCGCTTCCACCAGACTATCCGGCACCACTGGCGCGACGGAAGTCCTCGGCACGGAAGGCTCGCCCTCCCTAATGAGGGGCTTTACACCTAAATCCGGAACCGTCAAGGGTTCCGGAACAGTGTTCGGTCGAGAGGCCGCCTTGCTGCGGCTCTCATCGACGCGGTCCGCGGGGATCTTGAACCCCGCGTGTCCGACATCTGGAACTCCGCCTTGGGGCGTCTCCAGGGTCACCTCCCCCCGCTCGGGGAACCTTCGGGACAACACCTCCGTGTCATCCGTAGGCTGAGGAGTGGTGGCCGTCGGGAGCGAGTCCATCTCTGAAGCGCTCAGAGACCCATCTGAAGACGACACCTCCGGATAAGTCCTGGCCGGACTGCATATATGTTCGGCGTTATTAAACAACTATGAAGTAAAATCACGATAGAGTGCGGACACTTACGATCGCGCTAGGGGCTTCCCCCTGGGCAGCCACTCTTCCTCGCTATGAGTGGTCGTGGTGGAGTAGTCCGGAAGGGACGTCTTTCCCTTCTTGGGCGTCCCAGCCTCCCCCTCCGGGGCGGCTTTCCTCTTTTTCTCCTCCCCAGTGCGTGGAGGTAGAGTTTCTTCTTGCTTTCCCCCGCCTCCACGGGAGGAATCTGTTTCGTCGTCATCGGACAACGTGGGTATGACGGCCTTGTGTAGAGGGCCTCTCCCGGCCCCATGGCCCGTCTCTCCTTTCCGGATGGGGCGGCTTATTCTTCTTCCTCCTCCTCTTCGGGGGAGGAGTGTACCTCGTCATCTTCGGACGAGGCTTCCAGCACGACCTTACGCCGGAGACCCTTCCTGGTCCCCGGGGCCTTCTTTTCGGCCTTCTTCTCCGGTGCCTTATAGGGCGCCAGGATCAGCATCTCCGTCAGGAGAGCATTAGCTGGATCTTCTGGCAGTGGAGCCGGACAGTCAATCTGCTCCGCTGTCTCCACATAGTCCTGATCAAATATACACAAATACTTAAGACTCCCCCATGAATGTATTGGGAAAAACCGAATCCGATGGTAGTCCCAAAACTCACCGGACGCGGGGGCCGCGCTGCATGGAGTCCGCGGTCCTCAGATGAGGGAGGAGGTACTTCAGAGATCTTGAACAACACCTTCCATGTGCCCTTATGCGTCATGTCATAAAGCCTCCGAAGCGTCTGGTGTTCGGCCGGAACGAACTCCCACAGATTGAATGCCCGCCTTTGGCACGGCAGGATCCGGCGAACGAGCATGACCTGGATCACATTGACAAGCTTGATGTTCTTGTCCTTCATGCTCTTGATGCAGTTTTGGAGTCCGGTCAGCTCTGTAGGTTCACCCCAGGCCAGGCCCTTCTTTTCCCAGGAGGTGAGCCGCATGGGGGTTCCGGATCGGAACTCGGGGGCCGCTGCCCAATTGGCGCCGCGCGGCTCGGTGATGTAGAACCACCCCGATTGCCACCCTTTGACGGTCTCCGCAAAGGAGTCGTCAAGCCATGTGACATTAGGCATCCTGCCCACCATGGCCCCTCCGCACTCCGCTTGCTGGCCGCTCGCGATCTTCGGCTTAACGCAGAAGATTTGCAGCCACAGGCCAAAGTGAGGCCTGATGCGGAGGAAGGCCTCACATACGACGATGAACACCGAGATGTTGAGGACGAAATTCGGGGCTAGATCATGGAAATCTAGCACGTAGTAGAACATGAGCCCGCGGACGAAGGGGTGAAGTGGAAACCCCGGTCCGCGGACGAAGTGGGCGACGAACATGACCCTCTCGTGGGGTCCCGGGGTCGGAATGACCTGCCCAGCATCCGGTAGCCAGTGTGCAATGTCTGCGGCCAAGTATCCAGCCGCCCGAAGATTTGTGATGTGCTTCTCCCTCACGGTGGAAGCCACCCACTTGCCTCCTGCTTCGGACATGTTTAGCTGTGCGGAGAAGACTTGGGCTTGGGCGCTGGAGCTCAAGGGGGCAAGAGTGGGCAAAGGAGGAAGAAGGCGTGGGTAAAAATGGGGAACTCTTATCCCTTTATAGAGGCGATGAAAGCGGTGTGCCTCCCCACTTGCTCGTTGGGAATCGCTTGCTTCCCAAGCGCCATGATTGATGGCGTGGTGGGATTTCCCATACTCGTATTGATGAGAATCCCGTGATAAGGGGACACGATCTCTGCTTTGACAAGACGTGTCAAGGAAACCGCCTCGCAATATGCGTTGTGGCCGGTTGTGGGAAAACGGTTCGAATAATGACCCGACCGTAATGACACGTCGCGTTGCCTAAAAAGTTGTCAGCAGATTGCATTTGTGAAATACCATTCTCTCTACGGTGGCATGTGAAGATCATTTGTTGGATCCGGACACGCTTCAAGTGTTCGATAATTACTTTGGAGTACACGGAGAAGGAACCCGCCCTACAATGCCGAAGACAATACTGCGTGCCGGACTCATCGTCATTGAAGCCTGGTTCAGGGGCTACTGAGGGAGTCCTGGATTAGGGGGTATCCGGACAGCCGGACTGTATACATCCTCCGGACTATTGAAGCGTGAAGATACAAGACTCAAGACGTCATCCCGTGTCCGGATGGAATTCTCTTTGGCGTGGAAGGCAAGCTTGGCGATCCGGATATTATATTTCCTTCCTTTTAACCGACTCCGTGTAAACCCTAGCCTTCTCCAGTGTCTATATAAACCATAGAGGTTGGTCCTTAGAAGGCCGATCACAATTACAATTATACCATCATAGGCTAGCTTCTAGGGTTTAGCCTCTACGATCTCGTGATAGATCTACTCTTGTACTACCCATATCTTCAATATTAATCAAGCAGGAAGTAGGGTTTTACCTCCATCGAGAGGGCCCGAACCTAGGTAAACATTGTGTCCCTTGCTTCCTATTACCATCAGCCTAAGACGCACAGATCGGGACCCCCTACCCGAGATCCGCCGGTTTTGACACCGACAGCTGCGCCCACCATACTCGAATTCCTATGGCTAAGTGAGAGTGACAAATCCCTATAGTCTGATTGCCTAGTTCATGGTGACAAACACCTCCTTAAAAGGACCCAACAATGGGATAAAGAGTGTTCAGGTATGTCCCAAACACCCCCGTACCTTTTACATGGGGGCAGAAGCCGACGACTGGCCAACTCTCAGGATTTACATACACTAAACAGCCGCACAGGAAGAACAAACGTTCAAACAAAACAGGCAACAAATAATAAAATTGCCATTATCCCGCATTACAAAGAATGGCACGACTGCCTTCAGGGAAATATAATGTCTTTGGTACACTTATCCGCCACAAGGCGGGCTCCTTTTAGTACACCTTCATAGTACAACTCGGGCTTGCGATGCTCCTTACCCTCCGGCGGCCCCTCAGTCATCAGCTTCTCAGCATCACACTTCCCCCAATGCACCTTCGCACGGGCAAACACCATGCGCGCACCCTCTATACAGACCGATCGCTTAATGACATCAAGCCGAGGGCAAGCGCCAACAATCCGCTTCACGAGTCCGAAGTAACTGCTTGGAATGGGCTCCGCGGGCCACAGTCGGACAACCAAGTCCTTCATGGCCAGTTCGGTTGCCTGGTGCAGTTCGACCAGCTGCTTCAGCTGATCGATAAAGGGCACCGGATAATTCGGTGCCAAATACTGCGACCAGAAATCCCTCTCCGCAGACTTCTTCTCCTCGGTCCGGTAGAATTGAGCAGCATCTGATATGCTGCGAGGCAAATCCGCAAACGCCCATGGAAAGACAAGCATTCAGCTCGTCGCTTAGCGCCCCTATTACTATGCAAAAAAATGGCTTTGAGTACAAAAGGCCTTACCAGCCGCAACCTTCCGTGCCTCCTGAATGTCCTTCAGAGCACCTCGGGCTTTCTTCCCGAGCATCCTCCGCGGCTTGGAGAGCTTGGGCGAGTTCGATTTCTTTCCCTATTAAACTCTGCTCCAAGGCCTCACTCTTCTTCACAGCCTCCTGGAGCTCTCGCTCAGCTTCGATGACCCTGGCCTCGTGTTTCTCACAAAGAGCCTGTTCGGCGGCAGCCTTCTTGTTGGCTTCAGCCAGAGTCTTCTTCAGTGCCTCAAATTCGGCACTCGCTCCTAAAGCATACAATACAAATACTTTTCATCAGGCACAATTACTCATTCGTGCCGAATTTAGGACAAAGTTTTAACATACCTTGCTTGTCCCACAATTGCTTCTTCACACGGCAAGTCCCTCTTCGGCCCGTTCCAGACTCTGCTTCAGTCCGGACACCTCCGCATTATGAGCGGCGGTCTTCTCTGCAGACGCCTGTTTTCAAACAAAGGGATATCTTGATGCCCCTTGAGTGAAGATTGATTCTGCATAATAGAGTAAGATCAACTAAATATTAGAATATCCATCGTTGTTGCCTTGGCGTTTAGGGTAATCCCTATTTGATGTGGCAAATCCTATTCGGCGCTTAGCACGCCGAATATAGGCTAACTGGACAACGCCCCCCCCCCCCCCATCCACCTTGGGCTGGCCATGACATCCTTTTTTCTTCTTCTGTAAAAGTCCAAAAAAGCATGATTCAACAAAAGATCGAAGTCGCTTCCTCGATTAATTGTACTAACCACGGTAACCAACTTTCTTTTAAAAACGGCGATCCTTTTCTTCATACACGTGAACTTTTTTCAAATTCAAACACCATTTTTTCATCCATGAACTTATTTATTAAAAATTAGTGAAATATATTTCTCGAAACATGTGCACTTTTTTTCAAATTCATGAACTTTTTCCTTAAATCCATTAACTTTTTTCAAAAACCGTGCACATTTTTCAAAACCTATGAAGTATTTTTCAAAATTGGTGCTTTATTTTTTCAAAATGAATGAACTCTTTTTAGTTTGGTGAACTTTTTTTTAGAATTCGTTTACCATTTTCCACAATTAATGAACTTTTTTTCAAAATCAATGAACTCTTTTTAACTGGGTGAACTTTAAAAAATATGGTTGAACATTTTTCAAAATCGATGAACTTATTATCTAATTCGTTGAATTTTTAAACAAACTATGAAATATTTCAAAATTTTGAATTTTTGTAAAAGTTAATGAACTATTTTAAAATTTGGGGAGAGGTTTTTTAAAATATATTAACATTTTTTCAAATTCGATTTTTTTTGTAAATTCATAAATTTATTCCAAATTTCGTTAACATTTTCCTAAATTTCATTAACATTCTCAAAATTCCTGAACTTTTTTCAACTCGATGATTTTTTTTCTTAATTCGTGAAATTTTCTCAGATCGATTTTTTATTTCCTTGAAAATTTTCCAATTTGTATAAGCCTTTCCAAATTCGTGGTTGTTTTCACTAGTGATCTGTGTTTCAGAGCACCATACTGGGCCGGCCCGCTACAGGTCGCCTGTGACGCGGAGGGTGCCGGCAAAGGTGCTGAAGGTGCCCGCAAACTGCTCGCACACGTCAAACTGCTACGCTTTTGCTGAAGGGCGCAAACTTCGAGCGTTCAAGCACTGCCAAGCATGCCACTTTTGTGTTCCCTCAACCAGTTTTTTATATTTTTCTATTTTGCCATTTCCCCACTTTTTCTGTTTTTTATCTTTTGCTTTTGCTTTTTATTTTGTATTTTGTATTTTTTTCTTTTTTCCTTTTCTTTTCTTTTATATTTTTTCGCTTTTATTTTTATCCTTTGTATTTGAAAAAGTATGAAATTCCAAAAAAAATCATGTTCAAAAATTATTCATGGTTTTCAAATTTTGTTCAATTTTAGAAAATTTGTGCACAATTAAAAAAATCAGCGTATATCACAAAAATATTCAATGTGTATTTAAATGTTGTTCATCGTTTAGCTAGAAATTGTTCAGTGTATATTACGAAAATGTTCATAATGTACCACAAAAATGTTGAATGTGCTTTAAATATTGTTTTGCGTATATCACAAAAATGTTCACTGTGTAGTTAAAATTGTTCAGCTTTATTACAAAATTGTTTAATTTATATTTGAACAAAATTGTTCAGCCTTTTCCTTCTCCCCACACAAGGTGTTGGCTTTTGTAACTGGACATGAAAAAGAGCAGAGCCGGCTTGTGTTACTGGTTCAGTGGGGAGATGGAAAAGGGGGCATTTGTTGCCTGAAAAACTAACCTGTGTCACTGTGTGTGTGTGCTGCTGCCCTGTTTTAACTCGTGTCCATTTGCTGGAACACCTTGTGTGCGTGTGAGCATCCACTGAGACCAAGGCGAGAGGAAGACAGGAGAGGCAGGTTGGATGAGAACGGCCGAGCAAGCATCAGCGCCAACAGCCCTGTTCATCTACGTCGTCGTCCTTCTTCAGTGACCAGCTCCAACAGCAATTTTGGTGCAGCCTGCAGGAAGTTGCTGCTGTTCTTTGCCCATTTCTCGTGTCACCTATTCATGTCTCAGTTAATGACCACTTCACATGCAATCCACAGTAATTTCTTCAGGTTCCTATGCAGGCTGTTTGTAACTTGCAAGGGCAAAGCACTGTCAGTACCCTAATTTTTACTGTCAGAAAAATGTCTGAGTCTGACCGATGTTGCCCACAAAGCAAAATCTTCAGCCATCAAACAAGCTCATCTTTTGAATCAGCCAAAGTGTCTATGGTTCAATTGGCGATGAGGCATAAGCCGCCTGTTACAACACTTTTGTCCACCAAGGCAGTAAATCCCTGAAACGTGATGCAAATCCAAGGTTGAGCTATGAACCAGAATGTGAATCCACTTCAGTTGTTGAGCGAGAATCTATCTTCTCTTTCTCGTTGATTGATGTGGTATGGCCTCACACTGAATTAGGATCTCCTCGGTAGAAGTATTCTTCAGTACTATGTAGGCTGTAACTGAAACTTGCGACATCAAACTTGTCATCAGGCAATTTCCTTCGACATCTGCATTACTTTCATATACATATTCTTTTTCCTTCAGCAAAAGTGAAAGCTAATTTTATTTCTCTATAATGCAGATATGTTGATTGGGAAGGGAGAATTACAAGGCACAGTTTTCATGGCAACTTATAGATACTGCAAATAAGATTCTGAAACCTTGAGTTAATGCAACAAGCGTTCATCTCGCAGAGAATGAGATGGTAACCAGCTTGCAGCATGAGAATATTCTCTCCATAATTGATTCAACTTTGATGCAGTCTTGTCTTGGTGTACGATTATATGCACCAGGGAAGCTTACAGTGTTTTATGGTAAAAGCATCAAGATGAAATATGCCTTCTATTTGATTCCTAATCTCTTAGTAAGTAGCCTAATACTCCCTCCGTCTCAAAATAATTGACTCAACTTTTAATAAGTGCTTATTTTGTGCTAACTTTATAAAGTTAGTACAAAGTTGAGTCAGTTATTTTGGGACAGAGGGAGTACTATGTAACTCCAACTATTCTTCAGGCGAGTGTGAGAATATTCAGTCTGAATTGTTTCTTCACATCACAAAAGGTGCCTGAATTTCTGCATCAAGTTGGTGTTACTCGATCTGTGATCTCATGGTAAGTTATCCACGGTATGCGTCATTGTAGATGCACCTGGTTTTGATGTTATCAAAAATAAAAGTGAGAATTTTGAATTGCCTTTCGCACATTGTCCGCCTTTTGCATGGTTTGCACATAGACGACTATTTATCCTGAAAGACCGCAGCTTGAGGAATACACCTGCACCCCCATGACATCATGGTGGAGACCGGCCGGCGTGTGCAGCCGGAGGGTAACAAGCTCTGGAAATAGTCCAAAGATCTTCAGATCTGGACTCTCCACATCTTTTGATAAAAGGGTGAGGTTCGGAAGAAGTGAGGAACCGATCTTTGCTCAAAGCCCAGGTTGTTTGCGCGACATGTGTAGAACATGGGAGTTGTGTAGGGGGCACATAACCTTCGAAGCAGCTGGTGCCCTCATCATACTTACTGGACAGAATAGTAGAACCGTCCATGACTTGGATTTTCTGCAGTTTGGCCAAAGACTCCACGCGAGCTCTTATCGAGCTAGCAGTATATAACCATAAAATTCCGCTGATGCGGAGCTTCCTCAACCCTGTCAGGTTGCTGATATATGTCCCGTTTAGTGTCACAGACCCCCATTGGGTACAAGTGATTTGGCAGGATCAAGCTTGAGTAGAACCAAGATGCTTGCATGTCATGTTGTTTTTGAGGAAAATGTTCTTATTTTATGATGATGATGATGTCATGTTTCATTCGGAAGCCATGGATAATCATTTCATTGTGCCAGAGTATTTGATGTTCCGTGAAAATTTAACTTGTTTAAGGCAGCAGCAAAAATTCGATTTTGTTATGCTTCATTTCATCACAGATTGTTTGTTATGCCCAAGGATAGAAACTATTATTTTTTGCTCAGATTCAGAAGTGGAACTTCCCTGAAATTCACATCTCTGCAAGTGATATGACTACTCACCTGAACCTGTCTGAAATCTTTGATAGAAAGTGTTGTATTCAAATACATCATGTTGAAGGCTGAACTCGATTAAGCTAGTATCTAAAAACGAGAGAAATGATCAGTTGTTCTGAAAGTAGTTTTCTCTGGATGCCACCTTCAGGTTGGAAAAAAAAAACTGTGCTAGCTTTACAATTGGATCTGATCAGCGAGAATCCACGCGATGAAGCAACTTGGTGTCATTTCCGTCAGTAGCACAGGAGCAGTGCCCGAGCGGCGGCGAGGTTGAACATCGAGTGCACCTACCGCGTACAGGAGCAGCAGTAGCACATCAAAGTGTCCTCCTTGGTGCATCAAGGGTTTGGAAAGGCTGAAGAAAATATTCTGCAACAGTTTGGACGACTGCAGGTAATCAAGTTTCTCCACCAACAACAGGCCTTTTTGGCTCTCAGTCGAATACCCACGCCTGCCAATGTCAACAATTAGTCGTGCCACGGGAGATCCATTTCCCTTCCCTTTTGCGTGCACCCAACAGACTACAAAGTCACAGGACCAAATTAAAACTCACCGGAATATATATGGTCGCACCGGACTCAGATGGCTTTCTCCAGTCGACGTAAACCGGCAGCGTCAGGGGGTAATCGCTGTTCAGGGAGTATGTCAGGAAGAGATCCTACGTGGAGAGATCTTCGAACTGAGCGTTGCACAGGAGGCTTATGAAGGCGCGCTAGAAATGAGTTGCAAACGCAAGCCTTGTTTTCATCATCAAACAAGCAGTGAAGCATGGTTAGTACTAGTAGTATCAATTTAATTTAGTTGGGCAAGTATAACCAAAGCAAATTGAGAGTGTGTGGGTGTCACCTGGTGGGAGAAACAGGAGCAGGATCCAGGGATAAGCTGAGCAGAGTCTTCCAGCGCCAGTCACAGGCAGCATAATGAATTAATAATGAGGATTATGGCACATAAATCCACACCAAGGTCACAAAGAACATATACAAGCAGTGAACAAAACAGAGAAATGGAGTTTGGATGTGTACATACTACATACCAGTTCTTTTTTTTTCATGTCTTCGAATGTCAGTTTGTCGAGCTTGCTGATACTCGAGCAAGCCGTTGTGAACTTCTCAGGAGGCACGCCGCAGATCTCTAGCATTCCATCGAGCAACCTTCTGTGATTTAGTTCTATCTCATACGTAAATGCCAATATCTAGCCTATATATGTAGCAACTCTGTCAGAATTTTGTATACTCAGTATCTTCCTTTCGATGGGTTTATTATTATCTCTCCTGTATCCGTTTCCCAAAGCCACGTGTTCCCTCCCTAGCAGCAGTAATGATAAACATTCAGACAGAAAAAGGCACTACAAAATTGAGTGGCTATTTATTCAAGAGATGCGTCTGAAATCTACTCAAGACAAGTAACAACACCGTGCGCAATATAATTAATGGTTCATTAATTCATACCTTGGGGACTTGAAGGAATCTCCTCCTCGCTAATTCACTGTTCGCCGTAGCTTTCTTCACTTTAACATGTACTGTAGGGACTCCAGTTTAGGACAAGTGCAGGGAGCAAACAACAGCGATAGCTTTAGTTTGGGGGGTTCCCCAATCTTTAACAACTGGAGAATCCACGGGAAGAACGCCCTTTCCATCAGTAGCATGATGCCGATGGAGCATTAGCACGGAAGAAGCAGTGCCCGAGCGGCGCTGAGGTTGCACATCGAGTGCACCAGTGTCATCAGCATCAAAGTCTCCTCCTTGGTTCCCGAGCTTCAGTACCGGACCGTTGAGCTCGTCGTGCACCCAGGCGTGGAGGGCCCACGCCGAATCCCGGAAGGCCCCGTGCACGGCGGGCACCTTGGAGAACGAGACCGCTGATGGCCGCGCGGTTGGAGGACCCTAGTAGGAGCCTCCTGAGGTTGGTGGCGACGTCGGCCCTGTCCTTGGACGCGGCGGGCGCTTCCGGGACGGCCCAGGCGCGCGTCCTCGCATGAGAGCGCGGCAACGACGTTGGTGGCACAGGCGTGAGGGGTCGTGCAGCAGTCGAAGAAGGCGGCG
Organism: Triticum aestivum; assembly: GCF_018294505.1. Taxonomy (NCBI): domain Eukaryota; kingdom Viridiplantae; phylum Streptophyta; class Magnoliopsida; order Poales; family Poaceae; genus Triticum; species Triticum aestivum. The sequence goes on from NC_057803.1 coordinate 751,059,522, forward strand.
AGGGCCAGGGCCACCGGTGCGGGCGCCACGGCGGCGGTGGCCTAGTCGCTGGTGAGCGCGCCGGTGTCGAGTGACCCAGCGGCGAGGGTGTGGGCTTTTTTCTTTGCGAGGAGGACGAGTGCAGGAGAGGAGCAGGCGGAGTGGGCCACGGTGAGGACGTGCTTGTGCCACGGCAGCGGAGCTGGCGCAGGGGTTTGCTCCCGTTCCGTGAGGGAGAGGAGCAGCAGCAGGGGTGGATGAGGATGGTGCACCTTCTGCTTCTTGTGAAATTTTCCACAAAGATAATTCTACTGGAAGACAATCTAGGCTGTTTGTGATGAAATATGTGTTAAGTGTGTTGTTGTTAAGCTCTAGGTACTCCAAATTCAACAACCAACCTATTCTCATGAAATTTGCCCAGAAAGTTGGTTCTGGCCAAAGTACAATTCATATAGTTTTGTCAGATTGCCAAGGCTATTTGGGATGGGACCAGTTAGTGAATTATTTTTAAGAGACAAGGACTCTAAGTTGACCAAATAACCTAATTCCCGGGGAATGTGACCAGAAAGTTGGTTATTTTCAAGGTACAAGCCAACGAGTTCTGTGAGATTGCCTAGGTCTTTTGGGATGGAACCTGTCAGTGTGTTGTAGCTAAGATACAAGTAGTCTAAATTGACTAAATAACCTAGTTCTCGAGGGATGTGCCCAGAAAGTTGGTTATTATCGAGGTACAAACTTGTGAGTTTGGTCAAATTTCGTATGCTACTTGGGATGAAACCTATTAGTGTGTTGTTGTAAAGCATCAAGTCCTCTAAGTTCTCAAGGCGACCTAGTTCTCGATAGATGTGTCCAGAAAGTTGGTTGCTACTAAGGTACAAGGTTGTGGGTTTTGTCAAATTTCCTATGCTATTTGGGATAGAACCAGTTAGCATGTTACGGCCAAGATCAAATCCCATAAGTTCACAAGGCGACCTAGTTCTCGAGGGACGTGTCCAGAAATTTCGTTCATGAAAAGATTTAAGATAGTGACTTTGGTCAAATTTCCTATGCTATTTGGGATGGAACCTATTAGAGCATGGTTAATAGTATAGTCAGCTGCTGCCTATAAGCCAGTGTCATGTCATCTACAGCCTATCTTATAGTCAACATGTACAATAATAGATCAAAAGAGTGTATTACTTTTTTATTATATGGCCCACCTTTCATTCTCACAAAGTGCCTAAGAGCACGTGCTAGAGCTGGCTCTTCACGAAGAGCCCGCTTACCTTCTCTATCCTCTTCTCTTTCCTCCAACTAAGCAGAAATATACTAGTTTATTCGTTACAGCCCGCTGACTCAGCTCTATTGTACTTGCTCTTAGTGTGCTGTTGCTAAGATTCAACTCCTCTAAGTTCCCAAGGTAACCTAGTTCTCGAGGGATGTGTCCAGAATGTTGGTTGCTGTCAAGGTACAATGCTGTGAGTTTAATCAAATTTCCTATGCTATTTGGGATGGAACCAGTTAGTGTGTTGTCGCTAAGCTCCAAATCCTCTAAGTTCACAAGGCGACCTAGTTCTCGAGGGATGTGCCCAGAAAGTTGGTTGCTGTAAAGGTAAAAGATTGTGAGTTTGGTCAAATTTCCTATGCAATTCGGGATGGAACCCGAGAATATGTTTTCACTAAGATCCAGGTACTCTAAGTTCGTAAGGAAATCTAATTCTTGTGGAATTAACCCAGAAAGTTGGTTGTTGTGAAGGGACAAGGTTGTAAGTTTGGTCAAATTTCTTATACTATTTGGGATGGAACCCGAGAGTATATTTTCACTAAGACTCAGGTACTGTAAGTTTGAAAGGCAATCTAACTTTTTTGGAATTAACCCAGAAAGTTGGTTGTTGCGAAGGGACAAGGTTGTGAGTTTGGTCAAATTTCCTATAATATTTGGGATGGAACCCGAGAGTATGTTTTCACTAAGACTCAGGTACTATAAATTTGACAGTTAATCTATTTTTGTGGAATTAACCCAGAAAGTTTGTTTCCCCATAGTATTAACACAGTAAGCTTGGTCAAATTATGTAAATTTCGTGGGACGGAACCTGAGAGTGCGTTGATGCCAAGTTGTAGGTCCTTTAAGTTTAGAAGATAACCTTCTTGTGGATTTTGTCCAGAAAGTTTGTTACTGTAAAGGTACAAACTAGTGAGTTCGGTCAAACCACCTGCTATGCTGCTTGGTATTTTACCGAATAGATTATTACTGGGCAAATCTAATGCAACTAAGTGCTTTACTGTCCTATTTCACAAGGGATATGACCAACCAAGTGATTGCTTGACAAGTTGAGAGTGACAAGACTACTCATGTTGCCTATTTGGCTTGGTATTTCACCGGAAAGATCATTTTCGTGAAGCATTAAGGAATGCAATTTTGTGAGATTTCCTAGACCTAGTGGGATTGAGCCTCTTATCTGGTTGCCTTGCAGAAGGAGAGCATGGAGCTCGCCAAGGACCTCGATACTAGGAGGAATGCTCCCAGCAAGGAGGTTGTGTGAGAGGTCGAGGCGTGTCAAGTTCCTCAAGGCCGAGAAGTTGAGGGACTCCAGAGCCCCTCTTAGCCGCATCCCCCGCAGAGAGATGTCGTTGATCACTGGCCGGTGCCGGTGCACACCGGTACCACAGGTGATGCCACGCCAATTGCAGGGCGCTGGCGTGTTTCCCCAGGAGCGCAGGGCCTGCTGGCTTTGGTTGTCGATGCTATCTTTCCAGACGAGGAGTGCTCTTGCTTGTCCTTCGAGCACCGCTGCATCCGACGACGCAAGTGCGACGGAGGTGGCCATGATCATAATTAGTATGGTGATGGTGAGAGAGGCAAGCATTTTGGGTGGTAGATCCATCTCCATGACTAGCTAGGTAGGCTGGATGGAATTGGCTGTGGTTTTATTCTTGTAAGAAGTATTGGCAGCCCACTAAATAGTCGAGCACACATCTGTCGATATGTTAACGGAATATATGTCAAAGAAGAGAACAACCGTGGGCACGGAAGTCTGCGGAACATGCCATGCTTGATGGGGAGTAGGCATGAGAGTTACAGTCAGCTCCAGCTATGGGTCAAGTCGTCATTCGTGTGGGAGCCATGTGCATACTGATTTGCGGATGGCTGCGTTGCATGTCTCACACGGTATGGCAACGTTGTACTAGCTTCCAAATATTCGATGGATGCATGGCTGTGTTTTGATTTTCGGCCGCAAAAAGTGGATTTCGGCCGAATTTCGGCCATCTCGGCCTGAGGCGAAAAGTATATTTAGGCCGAAATTGCTCAAATTTGGGAAATTTTGGTCAAATTTAAATCAAATTGCAGTCTAAATTTGGTCAAATTTCAGCCGAAATTTTTGAAAATGGCCGAAATTCGGCCATCTCGGCCTGGGGCGAAAAAAAGCCCAAACCGAAAGTCAAAACACAGATGCATGGACCAAACCAGGCAGCAGAACGACTGCTGTCGCTCTTGTTGCTTAACCCAGAGAATGGAAAACTATAAATTGTACCACGGACTTTGAAGCATGTCCCTCTGTCTCGTGTACCCGGTCAAGTGTATGATGCAGTTGAACAAGACTGAATCATTCAAGATTAAAATAATGTCTGTACAAGATTTGCAGTCCGTCAGTAACCCATTTTCTGCGGATATATGCCAGCCTTCCCGATTTTCTACTCCCGGAGAAGTAACCCATTTTTCTCATTCCTTGACCGCACTAATACTAATGTACATATATAGGCAGGAAGCAGTAATGTGCTAATATAATCTCACAGTATAAGTTGCTCACAGTTTATTGATTTCATAAACAGGCTTACCCGTTGGTATTTTTACTAAGTACTCTACTTTATTACACAAAAATATAATGGCGTGTCTAAAATTACGTAAGTGTGTTCATGAAGCGGAATAGTACAGATGTTTTTTCGCGCGCAACGACCATGAAGTCATGAACACAACCACGCCATCAACGATTTCACGAAATAGTCGACCACACCTCTGTCCATGTCCGTCTGGACCGTATGCAGACCGTATGAGAGTCCGCAGAACCTGCCGTGCCTGACGGAGAGTATGCATGCATGAGATTACGGCAGATCATCCAGCTAGCGGTCAAGTAGTCATTCGTGTTGGAGCCATTCATGTGCATACCGATCTGTGGATAGCTGTGTTGCATCTCTCACACGGTAATGTATGGTGTACGTAGATATTATTCCAACACTTTGATTTGCTGGCGTATCCAAAATACCTGACAGAAACTAAAAGCTAGATTAATTTGCTGCAGGTGTACTACACAGGCTGTTGCCAAGTGCTTAGCATTATTTTGCTTCACATCTGCCGTCTGATCTTCATAGAGCGACTCCATACTGACTGCTTGGCTGGAAGTTACGAGTCTCCGCTTCTCCACACCGTCCTCTGCTCTGCTCAGGAGACGCAAACTGAGACGAAGATCTGATGCAGAGTGGCACCAATCATAGCGCGGATTGGAAGGCCATCAAGCTTACTCTGCTCTCTAATACTGAATCGTTATATTCTTTTCTCTACATAAATCGTCAGGTTGGGGAACTTTTTTTGGCTAAATATAACGTGACTTAATTTAGTTCAACTTGTGTGTCTCTCTACTTTATTTATATCACAAGAAAATAGGTGTGCATTATTTTGCATTCTTTCTTCAGGATAGGGGCATGAGAACAATTGAAATCTTCAGTGCACAACAAGCAAGCTTGGACGTAAGACACTATCCCCAAGGTAACTGATGGCAAAACACCTACGTACGGCACTGACAAATTCAGAAACCGAACTTGAAGTTGACTACTATAATTTGGTACTCCCTCCGATCCCAAAAAAAGTGTCGTGGCTTTACATAAAATTTGAACTACAGCGACAACACTTTCTTTGAATATGAGGGAGTATAGTTCATTTCCCGCATCGACAGCCATGTTTGTCTTGTAGACAAACTCAGTAACTGAACTTGAAGTTGATTACAAATTTTGTATGGATTCGTAATTCGTAGTTACTGCTCATCTTGATACTATACTTGGTTAGTGCGTGTAGCAGCCCTTTCTGTCTATATGTATGTCCCTTGTTCAATCAGCTCATACGTACAGCAGCAGCTATTGCAGGTGATGCGTGCGACAAGGCAAGGACGGCCAGTAACGAACAGGAGAACAACAAGAGGGACATGACATGCAGCAATCGGTAGTTGGATTATCGTCTGAAGCCAGGAGCATGCAGAATATGTAAGTACTACTATGATAGCAGCACCACGAGATTACCGTATAATCAGCAAAGCACTCATGACAGTAATACTATTTCTTGTTCCATCAACCAAATTTTGCTTTATAAACATAGACAGATAGATGCAAAAAAAGGACTGCTAGTGGTAGCTTGAAACATACTGTTCTGCTTCCTTCCTTGTGGATGCAAAAGGATTTAGTTTGATCAGAGTTAAAAACAAAAGCTACTACTGGATGCTCAGCAGAAAGCAATTAGGCCCCAATTTCCTCCCATTTGCTTTGCTGTTGCCTGCTCTCCTTGTGTCTTTTCTCTCTCAGTGTCTCCTCCAGAAGGCATCAAAACTCCAAATGCACACCAAAATTATAACAGAAACAACAGTAAGCAACTCAAGAAGCCTTGAGATGTTTCTTCAGGCACTTTCTCTTGAACAGTGGGTTCGGAGGAGCTTCGGACTTGGGAATGAGGCCCCGTCAGATGTCTGTGCGCCCACTGCATGAGGGAACAACTGACCTGGAGGAGCTAACTAATGCACGAGATGCCTCATGATAAGCACGCAGAGGCCGCCTTGATCGCCGGAGACAAAGTGCACCAGAGGCCTCATGAAAAGCACGCTGAAGACCGCAATGATGCAGAAACGACAGGAATGATCTCGACCCGAGCGAGGTTAATTGCTCATATTTTGAGATGTACTCCCTCCGTTCCGAAATATTTGTCTTTCTAGGCATTTCAAATGGACACAACATATGGATGTATGTAGACTTATTTTAGAGTGTAGATTCACTCATTTTGCCCCGTATGTAGTCACTTGTTGAAATCTTTAGAAAGACAAATATTTAGGAACGGAGGGAGTAGTGAGAAACTGGTGTATTTCTTTTCAGTTTGGTTGGATCGTCAGACCTCCGTGGAGTTGGAAGTTGGAACAGCCTTTGGCATGTCGCAAAGAGTGAGCCTGTTCTTCTTCAAGAAGCCTGAAAGGTTAACCAGCTGTTATAAACTTTTGGTACAATATACAAAGGGAAAAAGCTGTGGCGATGAAACGCAGTGTTGAAGAGTGTTCAGCAGGGAAAACAACAAGTCCAGTCTTGCTCTCTGCTCTGTTCAAGATTGTTCAGGTTCCGAAAGAAGCAAGTCATTCACCTGCTCCGAATGAAGACGTGTAGCTCCTCGGCCACACATTTGCGTATGAGTAAATGTAAATCTGTCACATTATAGTCTGTAAAACTACCTCAAGTGCCAATGTTATGTTTCAAAATTTGTAGTATTTGAAGTTTTTTTTTGGGGAAAAAGTAGTAAAACTACCTCACGTGCCAATGTTATGTTTCAAAATATAGTATTTGAAGTTTTTTTGGGGGAAAAAAGGAGTAAAACTACTCGACACTCTGGTTCTCAAGGCAAAGTTTGGTTTTCCAAATCGACGCTGTATGAAAAACAAAATCTATCATAGGACGGTCACCTGGAATAAAGACACATCATCACAGCTGAATGTTCCAAGAAAAAAATCACAATCGAATTTCTTCTTTTTCTAGCTGGGGCAGCCGAATTTTGGTGACCGTCTGATCAGCCACGTGGCGCTGCGACGCGGGCGTTTCTCAGTAGCAGAGGAGTCGATCTGCAGCTAGCTAGCTAGGGTTCCTGATGCTCTCGATTCAGGTGGGGGTTCTCGCAGTATTTAGTCTAGTGGCGGAGCACTCTTTGCTCCAAAGAAAAAAGAAAGATGGCATTCACCATTACCGTGAGGGTCTCCCTCCGTCCATATGATGGAGTCAGCTGGAGCAGAGGAGTCTGCTTTTTTTTTTCCCACGTCCACGTGATGTGCCAATTTCTAGTTCAGAAATAGGGATAAAAAGTTGTCGATTTATACATGATATGATCACAGATCGGTTGTGCAGTAGTTTCATTCAATCGGAAACCAAAAAGAAAAGAAAAAAATGACAACTCTGCAAAATGTAGGACATAATACAGATAGATGATCCTGTAACTGAATGGAGGACCATTGTCAGTTCATAGTTGATCATCTAGTACACATTATTTTTATGCATGTACTCAGGAGTCGATCAGTACTAGGCTACTAGCTATATCCATCATTTTTTGCAAATTGAACCATATAACGGATTTCACTGTTATGCAAATATAGAATAACACCGGGTGTCTGTCCCTGGCCTGTTTGTATCCCAGCGTCACACAGAACACGAGTATTGCAAGTGCAGTAAAAGCAGGAAAAACATGTTCATCCTTTCCTTATTTTCGGTTGCAGGTTGATCAAATCACTCAAGAAAAATAAACAATTGGAAAGAAAAATTAATCATGATTTTACACTCTTATAGCAAATTAATCTATACCAAACTACGAGTAAACACATTTTCAGAACAGCTGACTGAATCTCGTAGAAAGCGTCAAAACATTATTGGAACACAAATTGCAACTGGAAATAACAGCTAGAGACTAAAACTCGGATGTTTCTGCAGGCACTTTCTCTGGAACTCGTTCATCTCTTCTCTTTTTGTATCATCAGCGGAGCTCTCCCAGGAAATTCAGACAGAATGAGGCACAGCCAGCACTGCATGCAAATATGAACAGAAACTTTGTGTCATTCAAATCATGGAGAGCAAACTGGATAAAGAAAAAAATATACAAAGCGAGTACAAGGTAAGTAACTTACTCATATCTTGCATGCATCTAAACCTTTATTCAGTTGACCAACTCAGCAACCCATCACGGCGCTCGCAATCCAGTAGCCCCTATATGGCCGTGTGGCAAACAAATTCCACACAGGCGGTTGCCCATCCGGGGTCCATGAATGAAGCTCAACCACCTTTGAGTCAGTAGAATTGTTTGGAGGCCCAATAACAATCAGCCGGTCACCACACGCTCGGAAACCCATGTCCCAGCCAATGTTTTTTTTTTGAGGGAAATGCCATCATGGCGGTTTATATTTCATGCGAAAACAGGGCTACATCGTTTGAGAGTACATCAAGCAGAAAGTCCGGAGCCTCGGTCTGCCACACAATAGTTCTCGAGGGCTCCGACTTTGTAGCCAACAAATCAGCCGCCATATTGGCCTCCCTAGGGCAATGACAGAATTTAACTGAAATAAAATTACGACATAAAAAAGCACATTCTTCGTAGATAGCTGCCGCTGGTCCCAAAGAATTTCCTCCCTGTTGCATGGTTTGAATCATGTCCATGCAGTCAGCTTGGATCTCCACCTTATTGCATCCAGCGTTATTCGCCAAGATCAAGCCATCCTTGAGGCCTCTAGCTTCTGCTGTTTCTGCATCCTCCACGAAACGAATACTGCACGCCGACGCCGCGATAAAGGTTCCCATGGAGTCTCTAATGATAGCCCCCGTGCCGCCAGTTCCGTTGTCTCAGTCGAAAGAAGCATCGACATTGAGGCAAACGAAACCTTCAGCTGGTCTAGTCCATCCATGCCTTTTGATCTGCATCGCCCCTTGCTTCCTTGATCTCATGAAGTTCTTTGTCAAAGTGACAATAGCCTGGGCCGACCGAGCCGGTTCTCGTATGGCCTCGCCATGGGTAAAACACCTGCGCTCCCACCAGATATACCACACCGCCACCGCCGCAAGCTCCTTCCTGGTCACACCCGGGAGCGATGGTACAATGGCATTGGGCATCAGTAACAGATCACCTAGGACCGACGAGCCCTCCGACTCAGCTTCACAAAGTTCATTTATAGTGGGAAGCAAACCCAGCTTTGTCCAGATTTCTTTGACCCTGTTGCATCTGAAAAACGAATGGCGAACACTTTCACAGTCAGCTTCACAAATTGGACAGTCGGAAGTTGTGATCATATGTCGGTTTGCTAGCACACCCCGACACGGAATTGCACCATACAGGGCTCGCCAAACATGCACTTTAACTTTTGCCGGTACTCGAAGCTTCCATATAATGCGCCAAACAGGACTAGTACTTGAAGACAATACCGAATTCGTTTGCCTCAACTTTCGTCCGTGTTGATGATCTCACTCCATGTGATAAGCCGTCCTGACCGAGAAAATTCCAGATTTGTTTGTAGTGCCATGAAACAAAGTCCTCCATCATCCCCGTAGCCACGGGTATATTCAAAATACGAGTTGCATCAATGGGCCAGAATATATGTCTAATAAGTTGCTCATCCCAGCACCCATTCTCCTCATCCATAAGTTCAGAAACTTTTGTAGGTAAGATAGTACATCGTGGAGTCATTACCTTCCTGTTTGGGCTGCTGGGTACCCAAGGATCACTCCAGATACTTATTTGAGTGCCATCTCCCATTCTCCATATATAACCTTTTTTGAAAGTCTGAATACCACTCCACAAGCTTTGCCATGTATAAGAACTGCATTTCTTAAGGGAACAGTTCAGCAAATCACCGTCCGGGAAATACTTTGCCCTCAATACTCTGGCACATAAAGAATCTGGTTCTGCTAACAATCTTCAGCACTGCTTTGCTAGGAGCGCCAGATTGAAGCAGTGTACATCTCTAAAACCCATACCTCCATTGCTCTGTGGCACACACATTTTCCACTACGCAAACCAGTGCATATGCTTCTTCTCATCCTCGTCTCCCCACCAGTACTGTGACATAGCAGTTATTATCGCATTACAAATCTGTTTTGGTAGCTTAAAGACTAGCATAGCATATGAAGGAATAGCTTGAATGACAGCTTTCAACAACACTTCTCTTCCTCCAAAAGAGAGTTTCTTCTCCTTCCAACCTCTGATCCTATTCAGGATTCTATCAACAATATGTTGGAAGCAGTCGGTTCTCTCCACTCCAACGATCGGGGGCAACCCCAAATACTTATCAGTAATTGCCTCAGCCATAATGTTCAAAGATGTACAAACCTCAGCCCGCACTTCCACGGCCGTAAAGGGGCTGAAGAAAATACTTGACTTAGCCTCGCTCACTAGTTGCCCCGAGGCAGCGCAATAGTCATCAAGAGCTCGACCAAGGCTTGCTGCATTGTTTGCATCTGCTCGCATCATGATGAGTGAATCGTCCGCAAAGAGGAGGTGAGAGACAACCGGCGCCTCCCGGCATACTCTCACTCCTATCAGATTTCCCATCTCTTCTTCCTGGATGAGTAAACTAGAGAGGCCCTCCACACAAAGTAAAAATAGGTAAGGTGATAGTGGATCTCCTTGGCGGAGGCCTCGAGTAGGAACAAAGAAATCTGTAAAAGAGTTATTCAAACGAACTTGATAATTAACTGACCGTACACACTCCATAATGAGCGACACCCAATCAGCTGTGAATCCCATCCGAAGCATGATTCTCTCAGAAACACCCACTCAACCCTGTCGTAGGCCTTGTGCATATCAAGTTTAACCGCACAGATTCCAAACTTCCCCGTTCTCTTCCTCTTGATAGCATGATAGGTCTCAAAAGCAACTAAAAAGTTGTCCGTGATCAAGCGCCGGGGTACAAAAGCGCTTTGATTAGGAGAGATAAGCTCCGGAAACAGATTTTTGAGTCTGTTAGCTAGCAGTTTCGAAATCACCTTATAGACGACATTGCATAGACTATTAGGGCGGAACTGTGTAATGACCACCGGGTTTTCCACCTTTGGGATGAGAACGATTGTGGTGTTGTTCCATCCATCCGGGATCTTCCTATTGTTGCCAAAACCGTTTATAAAACACCGCATGCAAACCATCAGGGCCCGGTGCTTTAAGATCTCCAATGTTAAACATTGCTCTCTTCACTTCATCCCTGGAATAGGGTTTTGTTAGTTCATCATTCATTGCATCAGAAACCCTCGGTTTAACCTTGTCCAAAACTGCTTGGTCCGGTTCTTGCACGTCCGAGGAAAACAGTCCCTCAAAATAGTGCGCCACATGGCCCTTCAGTTGATTCTCCTCCTCAATCCATTCCCCGTTATCCCCTTTCAATTCCTTGATAAAAAATTTCTTGCGTCTCCCCGTGGCTGCACGGTGGAAGAAATCCGTGCTTTGGTCACCCCGACAGAGCCAGTCTGCCCGCCCCCTCTGCATCCAATATATCTCCTCTTGCTCTAGTAGATTTTCAATTTGCATGTGTAAGTCGCGTTGGCAAGCCACTACCTCGTCCGTCAAGGGGCCCGACATCACGTCGTTTAGCTCTTTCTGTAGTTTCCTTAAACGGGTCCTGGGGCCCTTTAGAGTCTCTTTATCCCAAACATGCAAAGCTGCATGAATGTCTCCTGTCACCTGAGAGTAGGCCTCGGTCCCACTGGCCTTGGCCCGATCCCAAGCTGCTTGAACTATTACCTCCATGTCCTCCTCCGCAAGCCACCAGGCTTTGAATTTCCTCGGTCCCGGCGGCCCCCTAGGCTGTAATCCAAGCTGAAAGTCAGTGTCAACTAGGACCGGTCGGTGATCCGATTTATTAAAAGGTTCATTCACAACACCGTATGCTGGAAAAAGATCAGCCCAAGAACTGTTTGATACTGCTCTGTCGAGTCGCTCTCGTATCCGACCTCTACGCCAGCTGAAAATGTCCCCCGAGTAGCCAAGATCATCAAGCTCACATTCGCCCAAAGCATTTCTAAATGCCTGCATGCATCTCTGAGGGCGTGCAGCCCCCCCTTCCTTCTCACAGGCTTGCAGGATTTCATTGAAATCACCTGCCACTAACCATGTCAAATTTGACATTGCATGCAATCCACGCAAGTATTCCCACGAGAGAAGTTTTCGGTCACTACTTGGCTCGCCATAGAAACCTGTGAAGCGCCATCCTGTTGTTGTTGTCTCCTTAATCCGTATATCAATATAATTTGAATGAACAACACTAGATGAGACTCCCAGGGTGGTTTGCCATAGCATGATCAGTCCACCACTTCTGCCGTCGCTCTCTGAAACTTCCATCTCATCAAACCCTAATCTCCTTTTCAACTTCCCTGACTTAGCCATATCCAGGTGTGTTTCAGACAGGAACAACACATCTGGTTTTAATCGCTCTTGGATCCCCAAGAGCGCACGAACTGCCGCGGGCTTCCGCATCCCGCGACAGTTCCACACGAGGATTTTCATTGCGACCGGTTGAGCCCCTTCTTGGAGCTCGCCGATAAAGTGTGGCTGGCATCCATCACAGCCATGTTGTCCATCTTTGACCTCTTCGAGTCATGCGAAGAAGTGTCACCATCATCATCTTCCTTCTCTGTTGTCAGCATACCGTGTGCATGCACCACCAACGTAGACGAGGCAACGATCGGGGTCTCGTGTGCCTGGCCTGGCAACATACTTGCATGGGCCACTGGATCCGCAGTCACCCCATCAAACGTGAGTCTCTTCCGACCAGAGGACTTGTCCCGGATCGACCCTCCAGTGGGTTTTACAGGGCTAGTGCACGTGTCCTTCAGTTCATCGTCCTCCGAGTCCTTCCTCCTGGAACCATCAGCTGTAGCCCTATCCCTCTGTCTCCCCATCGGACTTTGCCTTGGCTGCCTCCTCTCTCCCCGGCGCGGCGCAAGTATGAACTCTCCCCACTCCATGGACATCGGGTCGTGCTTTCCATTGTCATGCTCGAGGTATGTATGACCCATATGGCCGCACACATAGCAAAATACCGGCATCTTCTCGTAAAGCACCGAGTAGTACACCGTCTTCCCATCCTTAGTGATGGAGACATATCTCATTAGTGGTTCATGAATGTCAAGCTTGACTCTGATCCTCACAATCCTTCCCTCGCCCCATCTAGGGTTTAACATTACTTTCTCCACAACCCCCACTTTCTTTGCTAGCGATCTAACCACATGATCCTTCCTGAAAACCGGAGGGAGATCGACAATCTGAATCCAAACAGCCAGTTTATCCAAGACTACCTCCTCATACCTGGTGTATCCATCGTACTTCTCAATAAGCACACCATGATCACGAAACAGCCACGGGCCCTCCTCTGTGACCCGCTTCCAATCCCCTAGACAATTCACCGTCAGAGAGAACAAATTTTCACCCAGGGGTTTGAAGGTTACTCCTTGTGCTAGACTCCATGCGAGTCGCATCGTATCGTAGAACGATCCTCGACTGAAAGGCTTGTTCGTGTGCACCGTCGCCAGCGCCATGAACTCTGCTTCCTCGATCTCATCTGGGAATTCCTCTTCAAAGATCAAGTCATCCTCCTCCCGTTCTTGTAACTTGATTTTTCCGATCATCTCCTCAACCCCGATTGGCTTGCCTCCTGGGGCCGCACTTCCTGCTGACGATTGTGAGCCTGAGTCCGCCATCAGCAAACCCTAACGAGCTTTCTTCCAAGCCACCAAAACCCTAGCGACCCGCGACAGGAACCAAGGCCGGGTGGATAGCGAGGCTATCCCCTTAATCAGCCCGATAACCTAGCCGGGGAGGATTAGTTTTGGTGGTAGAGTCCGATCCGTCCTCACGGTGTCGCCACCGGAGGTATCTCAAACCCTAGGCAGGAGCCGCCAGGGGACTTCGTTCGGTCGTGACTGAGGGAGAGCTGAGTTAGTGGCTCATGGGAGGTGCGATGAACTAGTTCGCCTTGTCCCAGCCAATGTTTGTGGACAGCGCAGGCAATTTTCCAAGAGTGATCCACTTGTTGTCCCGCTTATCATACTGCTTCAAATCATTATCTCACCGTAATCAGCGCCATAAAGCTCGTTGTTCACAACTGCAATGAGCGGAAGAGCTCCCGTTCTTGTCTGGTTGAGCCCCAGAGACATGTTGTCGATGACCCTCCATGAATGTCGGTTCAGGTCATACTCCTCACCACATGTCAATACCTCACCGCTACTGCTACTACCACCGATGACATAGAACATGCCGTCCATGAATGCGACAGAGCATCTGCACCTAGCCCTATTCATGCTGGGAAGGGGTGTCCAAGTATGCGCCTCTGAGTCATACATCTCTGCGGAGCTCATTACACTATGCGAAGAATCAAAGCCTCCCGCGACATACACCTTTCCACCGACACTTGCTGACCCAAACCCAAACCGCGGGGTGTTCATCACATCAGCATCAGCCAGCCATGTCCATGAATTGGTAAGGATGCTATATCTCAAGGCAAACCTTCCGTAGCCCCCAAACACCAGCAGCTCGGTTCCTACAGCAAACGACTCCCAGTTGATGATTCCAGCCGGTGGCATCTTGGGCACTTGGATCCAGCGCCCAGTGGACGGGTCATAAGCGTCCCACTCTTGGCGACTATTACCACAAGAGAGGTATATCCAGTGCTCTGCGACCCCATTCTTGCGACGCAGGCGGTAGATGTCCCTGTTATGAACCACCGAATTGAAATCACGGTTGAGGGAGGCGATGGAGCCATATTCCCACCTGGAGAGGCCGTGAAGGCAATAGATGAAGAGTTCCCGACCTATCACACCAATGGTATTGCTCCATGAGACCACATCCTGCCGCTCTCCACAATCTGCACCTGACAAAACTCAATAGCTCATCGTTTTGCTAATTCGTAAAGTTTCTACAAGTAATTTATTAGAACTCCTGTTGACTAAAAAGCATACCTGGAGGATGCAGGCACGAAAGGGACTCTGGTGACCTCGATGATTTAGCTTGGACTGTACAACAATCAGAGCATGATACCTTTTTGTACGATGGGAACCAGAATCCACTAATTGCACATCCATTATGGGATTGCTTGGATGATTGCTAACTACATCCATCCTCGACACATACTTCAGATCAGCAGCTGCACCCCCAAATTTTGCAGAAACCTCTCTAAGGCCTGTCATATGGTCGATGTTGATTAATGCATTACCATGTCGATATTGTTTCCACTGGTCATGATCTGAATAAAGTTCAAGTCGTTGGTCCATTTGGGGGATGGCGTCGAAAACGAGCCTAAGCTTCCAGAGATTAGGCATTGCGTCCGCCTCAAATTTTAGCCAAGCTATTCCACTCATGAACCTCAGCTTCAAGTACTTGAGAGCTGTGAATCCGGCAGCCGTGCCAAAGATTATCTTAACATCAGGTGGGTTCTCCACATACAACGACAGAGCAGTAAGGGCAGGCAACCCACTAAGAATACCAACATCATTTACTGACAATCCATCCACTGCAATCTTCAGAATGCATAGGTTGCCAAGTTGTTTCTTCCGCTTATAAATTTTGCAAAATATGACGGGGCTGTGTGGCGAGACCTCAAATCTCTGTAGATGGTGGGGTTGTTTATCCAAAATCCACAAAATACTTGCATAGCTAACCGAGGATCCGTGAGCCACCAGTTTTACAGTTTTTAGGCTGTCATGCTCATACATTAAATAAGCCACAGCATCCATGTTTCTCACCAGATGGTCAGACTCAGAAGAAGGCAGTGTAGAAATGCAAAGATCCTGCAGGTGGTTCGGCCTGCAAAGGCTCAGATCGTCACCGACAGACCAATCAAGCAGATTTGTGTCAGGAGGAAGACTGAGGTGCAACAAGTGTGTGAGATATATAATGTCCCATGGAACATAAGTGCCTCTTGGTGTATCCATAACATCCAGTGTTTCCAAGCACTGCAGCCCTCTCATACGGCTCGGAAGTTTTATGCAGACATCACAAACAATCTTCAGATATCTAAGATGGAAAAGTTCTGATACTCTAGAGAGGTCTATGGACAGGTCTTGGTCTCCATTATGATGGCGAGACAGTTGAAGGTTCAGAACACGAACAAGCTTGAACTCTCCAATTAATGCAAGGCATGCACTCTGATAATCCAAAAACTCCAAGTGAGTGTACTTGCGACTTTCTGATATTTGCTGGTATCTTGGTATATTTTGCATCACCAAGTTGGAGAGATAGTCGACGGACCTTATGAGAAAGTGTCAAATTTTTTCGATTGTAATCTACTACCACAGTGAAATTCTCTTCAGCAGACTTGTGCAGGTCATGCACCACGGCATGCACTGTGCAGGACACCACATCATTGTTGAAGTTGATAGACACAGGTTGGATAAATCTTCTATCAACAAGTTGATTGAAATACATTCCTGCAACTTCTTCCATATTCTGCCCTTCACTTGCAGCAAGAAACCCTTCAGCCACCCATTGCCTGACCAGGTCATGGACCCCTCTGGATACATACCAAGTTGGAGCAAGCATGTCTTGAGGTAATGAGGAAGGCTGTTGTAGCTGAGGTTCAGTACTTGTCTCGTTCTTTCTGAAGTTGAATTTGGTGACAAACAAGACACTAGCGAATCATGTATGTGTGTCAATAAATCCACTGATACAAAAGGCAACTTTGCTAAAAGACTAGCACTGCTGATGGTGGCTAGCGGCAAACCACCACATATTTCTATAATTTGGCTTGAAACTTGTTTCAATTCTTCAGGACAGTCACTTTCACAGCCAAAAATCCCGCCGAAGAATAAGTTCCTTGAGGGATCATCATCCAAAGGTTTCATCTCAAAAACTTGCTCTGGGTCATCGTAGCAACATGCTAATGCAACATCTTCGATCTGTGTAGTTGTTATTATTCTGCTTCCTTGACAACACTTGGGGAAAAGCTGATTAATAACATCCCATGCTCATGTATCCCATAAATCATCAACAACGATTAGGTACCTGCATGTCAAGAATGCACACATGTCACATTTATGCGTCAGCCTAACAGTAACAACAGTTAGATACGCTAGGAAGAATGAAATTTTGGTCCATACATGTCCAGGACTTATGGTATTAACCTGAAGTTAAATGTTACTAACAGCATCAAGTTAGTGCTGACTTGAAGAGTAAAACTAATGTCCGTTGACTGGACAGGTATGTACTATAACGCTTACTATCAAGCTTTTTCAGCTCACTGTAAAGCTTGTCTGAGAAACATCTTTTCAGACATTGACTATATATCATCATGCCTTTTTTTTGTGAAAATCAAAAGAGCAACCTGTAGGGATTTAATGTAGTACATGCAATTCTGGACCATGTGGAAAATAAGTAGTACATACTATTTGCATGTGGAAAATAAGTACCTCTTGGCATGTAGATAATTCCTGATATTTTCAGCAGTAATGTGAAGTTCATCAGAAGCGCTTCGCTTCTTGGGGATGCTTTCGCTGGATTTGTGAGAGCATGTCGCGGAAAAGCCTTTTCATATCAGGCTTTTTGGACACCCGGATGAAAGCCCGACAATGGAATTGTCTCCCCAATTTATTATACAACACTTTGGCAAGCATTGTTTTACCAAGACATCTAGATCCGTGAATAGACACCACCCTGAGCTGCCGATTCTCATCATTAGCCAGCTGGGAGTTGATAAACTTGCTCATCCGACCATCAATTACTAGGCCGGAACAAGTTTTCTCACAAGGCGGTGGCGGCATTGGCATCATAGGCCCAATGGCCGAAAATCTACTTGCCACCGAGGTGCTACAACAGTGGACCTGGTATCTGTCGTACCGTCGAACCACCTCCTGGGCATAAATCCTAAATTCTGATACCTTTTCAACGATCTGTTGGTACCACTTGAGCCTCCTGGGAGCACAAATTACATCAAAACGGATGGTTTTGGAGATAACATGTCCTGACACATCAGGAGCTGCATATTGAATCTGTTTCTGCCACTTGAGCCTCTTGGGAATCTTAACATGAGTCATGTTGTGGTCAAATTTGTAGCCAAGAGACTGGTGAGGGGGCACAAAGTTGTCAATACAATCTAGGATGTCATAAGATAACTCATGTGCCTCTTTCATCCAGCACTTGGCCGCCAGGGGAGGGTCCTCCACCTCTAACAGATCTTCAAGGTATGTGGCTATTTCTTCAAGATCATCTTTGAGGAGCTGACACCTATCATTGACCCCCTTGGTCAGCTTGCATCCATGAGGACCTAGCATCATGTCAAGCTTCTTAAGAAGGGGTCTCATGCCGCCCAGAGAAACACTGAAACTAGCACCCATCTCTCTGCCTCTATCTCCCACTGAAACTTCTGAAAAGAAACATAGACAAGAAAGAATGATTTAGTTTACACAAGCAGATGTTGCATATAATACAAACTAACAGAAGAAATCAGCTGCGCCTACTTTATTTTAGATATAAGTAATACTGCCTATAGTGCAACAAGATCGAGTTATGTCAGCATCAAATAAGATATGGATCAAAGAAAAACTACTTCTTCTGGATCCTAAATTAATAAAATAAAGAAGTGAATTTTCCAATTTTTTAAATTTTAAATAAGGAATAAATCATGTATACATCTAAACAACCTTTTCTTAAATCTAAGCAACCCTTTAGTAAATCCAAGCAAACTTTTCGTAAATTCAAGCAACCTTTTTGTAAATCTAAACAACCTTTTCATAGGCGTCCTCGGATTGGCCCGGGGAGATAAGGAAACGGCTCTCTTTATAGTAGAGGGATAGGGAATTAGGAAGGAGAGAAGCCAAGTGTCACCTTGGGTTGGATAAAAAAGGACAACCTTGTCCTGCTCGTCGGCAATAACGCCGTGATCTAGCATCTTGTTGCGGGACTCGCTGCACTTTGGGCACGGCTCGGAGCTGACCCTCTTACAGGCTTGGCAGACGAAGGCCGGGCTCGGCCTTGGGGCGCCGTCGAGGAGAGGCTGCAGCCCGCCGGCCTGGTGCAGCTGCCTAACATCTTTAGGGCCACCAATGAGGCGGCCGCCCACGAGGAGCTGCGGGAGGGAGAAGGCGCAGCCGTAAGCTTCTTCTTGAACACCTCTCAACAGTACCATCGGGCCTAAGCTTCTTCTTGAACACCCACTTACATCCCAATGGTTGGCAACCGTAAGGACGATCAATGATCTCCCATGTCCCGTTATCCAAGATGGAGTCCATCTCGCTACAGACCGCATCCTTCCAGTAGTCAGCATCCAGAGATGCATAAGCTTCTGAAATGGAACTGGGAGTATCATCATCCACAAGATACACGAGGAAATCATCACCAAAAGACTTTGCCGTCCTCTGTCTTTTGCTCCTAATAGGAGCTTCCTCGTCATTCTCCGTGGAACTTTCACCACTTTTGTGTTCATAGTATTCCATCGGAATGGTTGGTTCAGGAGTCTCATCAAATTGCAGTCTAGAAGTGCTTTGTATATCTCTCATAGGGAAAATATCCTCAAAGAATGTAGCATCATTGTTGCTCAAAGTGACATTAGCAGACTTGGAGTCCTATCCTGACTTCTTGTACTTGTTAAAGCAACCATCTCTCTTCTTGTCTTTCTTCTTACCCTTCTT
Source organism: Triticum aestivum (assembly GCF_018294505.1). Taxonomy (NCBI): domain Eukaryota; kingdom Viridiplantae; phylum Streptophyta; class Magnoliopsida; order Poales; family Poaceae; genus Triticum; species Triticum aestivum. The sequence goes on from NC_057803.1 coordinate 751,078,857, forward strand.
CTTAAAGGTAGTATTCTATTGTACAGAGTTCTGCCCCTCGAACTTGTGGAAGTTCTTCTGCACCACATTGGTGCTAGAAGAACCCTCTGCCCCTTTCACGTGTGAGTCCTTTGCTCTCGAGTTCTGCTCAACACTTAGATGGCCGATGACATCCTCAACAGAGAATTCACGTCTCAAGTGCTTGAGGGAAGTAGCAAAGTTCTTCCATCCATGAGGGAGTTTTGCAATAATGCAACCCGCGAGAAACTTGTACGGTAACTATGAAGGAAATATGCCCTAGAGGCAATAATAAAGTTCTTATTTTATATTTCCTTATTCATGATAAATGTTTGTTATTCATGCTAGAATTGTATTGATTGGAAACCTAAATACTTGTGTGAATACATAGACAAACACTATGTCCCTAGTGAGCCTCTACTTGACTAGCTCGATTATCAAAGATTGTTAAGGTTTCCTAACCATGGACATGTGTTGTCATTTGATGAACGGGATCACATCACTAGGAGAATGATGTGATGGACAAGACCCATCCGTTAGCATAGCATATTGATCATTCAGTTTTATTGCTATTTCTTTCTTCGTGTCAAATACATATTCCTTTGACTATGAGATTATGAAACTCCCGGATACCAGAGGAATGCCTTGTGTTCTATGAAACGTCACAACTTAACTATTGATTGTAAAGATGCTCTACAGGTATCTCTGAAGGTGTCTGTTGGGTTGCCATAGATCGAGATTAGGATTTGTCACTCAGAGTATCGGAGAGGTATCTCTGGGGCCTCTCGGTAATACACATCACTAAGAGCTTTGCAAGCAAAGTGACTAATGAGTTAGTTGCAGGTTGATGTATTACGGAACGCGTAAAGAGACTAGCCAGTAACGAGATTGAACTGGGTATGTAGATACCAACGATCAAATCTCGGGCAAATAACATACCGATAGACAAAGGGAATTACGTATGTTGTCCTAATGGTTCGACCGATAAAGATCTTCGTAGAATATGTAGGAGCCAATATGAGCATCCAGCTTCCACTATTGGTTATTCGCCGGAGAGGAGTCACAGTCATGTCTACATAGTTCTCGAACCTATAGGGTCCGCACGCTTAACGTTCGATGATGATATTGTATTATATGAGTTATGTGATTTGGTGACCGAATGTTGTTCGGAGTCCCGGATGAGATCACGGACATGACGAGGAGTCTCGAAATGGACGAGAGGTAAAGATTGATATGTAGGATGATGGTATTCGGACACCGAAATTTGTTTCAGAATGTATCGGGTATTTATCGGAGTACCGGATGGGTTACCGGAACCTCAGGGTGGAGGTATATGGTCCATATGGGCCATTAGAGGGGAGCACACCAGCCCACAAGGGGTAGCGCCCCCCTCCCTTGGCATGTGGCTGAATTGGAGAAGGAACAAAGGGGGTTCACCCCCTTCCTTTCTCTCTTCCCCCTTCCTTTATTCTCCGGTGGAAAGAGGAAAGGGGGGGGGGGCACTTGGGGAAACCCCAAGTAGGATTTGGATCCTACTTGGGGCGCCCCCTGGCTGCCTCTCCTCCCCTCCCACCTATATATATATGAGGGAAGGGGGGCGCCTAGAACACACAACATCAATTGTTAGCCATGTGCGGCGCCCCCTCCACAGTTTACACCCCCGGATATATTCTTGTGGTGTTTAGGCGAAGCCCTGCGCGGATCACTTCACCATCACCATCACCAGGTCGTCGTGCTGACGGAACTCATCTACTACCTCGACACCTTGCTGGATCAAGAAGGCAAGGAACGTCACCGAGCTGAACGTGTGCAGAACTCGCAGGTGCCGTACGTTCGGTACTTGATCGGTTGGAGTTAGAAGAAGTTCAACTACATCAACCGCGTTGTCAAATGCTTCCGCTTTCGTTCTACAAGTGTACATAGACACACTCTCCCCCTCGTTGCCATGCATCTCCTAGATAGGTCTTGCGTGAGCGTAGGAAATTTTTTGAAACTGTATGCTACGTTTTCCAATAGTGGCATCCGGGCCAAGTCTATGCGTAGATGACATGCGCGAGTAAAACACAAAGAGTTGTGGGCGGTGATAGTTATACTGCTTACCAGCAACGTCTTATTTTGATTCGGTGGTATTGTTGGACAAAGCGGCCCGGACTAACCTTACATGTCCACGCACATGAGACCGGTTCCACCGACAGACATGCAACTATTTTTGCATAAAGATGGCTGGCGGGTGCTATTTCTTCTACTTTAGTTGAATCAAATTTGACTACGGCCGGTCCTTGAAAAAGGTTAAAACAACAAACTTGAGAAACACCGTTGTGGCTTTGATGCGTAGGTAAGAACGGTTCTTGCTACAAGCCCGTAGCAACCACATAAAACTTGCAACAAGAAAGTAGAGGATGTCTAACTTGTTTTTGCAGGGCATGTTGTGATGTGATATGGTCAAGACATGATGTGATATACGTTATTGTATGAGATGATCATGTTTTGTAAAAGTTATCGGCAAATATCATGTAATTGCTTTACTTTATCACTATGCGTTAGCGATAGTTGTAGAAGCAATAATTGGCGAGACGACCACGACGCAACGATGAAGATCAAGGTGTCGAGCCGGTGACGGTGGAGATCATGACGATGCTTTGGAGATGGAGATCAAAAGCACAAGATGATGATGGTTATATCATCTCACATATTTTGATTGCATGTGATGTTTATCTTTTTTTTGCATCTTGTGTTACTTAGTACGGCGTAGCATTATAAGATGATCCCTTAACTAAGATTTCAAGGTATAAGTGTTCTTCCTGAGTATGCACCGTTGCCACAGTTTGTCGTGTTGAGACACCACGTGATGATCGGGTGTGGTAGACTCTACGTTCACATGCAACTGGTGCAAGACAGTTTTGCACATGCGGAATACTCAGGTTAAACTTGATGAGCCTGGCATGTACAGACATGGCCTCGGAGCACCGGAGACAGAAAGGTCAAACGAGAATCATATAGTAAACATGATTAACATAGAGATGTTCACCATCGAAGACTACTCCATCTCACGCGATGATCGGATATGGTTTAGTTGATTTGGATAACGTATCATTTAGATGACTTGAGGGATGTCTATCTAAGTGGAAGATTAACTGAACCTAATTTATCATGAACTTAGTTCTGATAGTATTTGCAAATTATGTTGTAGATCAATAGCTCGCGTTTTTAGCTCTCCTATGTTTTTGATAGTTTTTGCTGCAGTAGACGGTTGACTGCGTGGTATTAACGAAACCATCCGAATGGGTCAAAACCATGCCATTTCATAAGTAAAACCATCTAAAGCGGTATCAGGGACTAAAGTTATCCGTTTTGAAAAGTTCAGGGACAATGTTATACTCGTTTTGAAGTTGAGGGACCATTCCTATACTTTCGATATAGTTGAGGGACGAAAAATATACTTATCCATTAATATAATGAGGCTTTGCTCGTTTCTTAAGGAAAGGATCCACTGACATCCTATTCTTGGAATAAGTATGCCAAACCATGTCAAACACCAAAGACACAAAAGAAAATTAATCTTGTTCTTCTTTTATCAAGGAACGGAGAGCAACCTGTTCCTTTCTTTGCGTGATATTTATTTATATATATTCAAGGACAGTGATAGCCACTGAGAGTAAGTTAGTGCTTAAAAAAGGAAAAGAAAGTACAAGTAAAAACCTTTCGAATATAAAAAGGAAAAGAAGAAAAATAAATAAAGGCTTTCCTTCTGAGGGCACAAGAAATTAGGCAACTATCCGTGTCTTCTGGCTTTTGTTTGTTTATAAATTTGGTGCAGATCTTTGAGATCGCTTGTGGGACTGGCTATTCATTAGAAAATCAAAAGAAGCACAACTATTCTTCTCGGTTGTTATCACTGCCCAGGATAGGAGATGAACACACGCGGGCACACACACAGCACACAAGAACACACAGAGCTTTTGGTGGCAACCCACTTCGGCCTTTTTTTCTCTTGTTCCTTTTGCTTGATCAAACATGATTACAACTCCTTTTAAAGGGGAGCAAACGCACCGGCCAAGCCACACACCGGCTTGCTTCGATTTCTACTCACCACTACCCACACGCACACACGTTGAGTCACTGCCACGAAGGAGCTAGTCCACAACGGCACCACGATCCGCTTCTCTAGCTCCACGTCCATCTAATCACGACTTGGCTACTGGGACTCCACAATACACGGGTGCATGCAGCTTCACATTAACAGAACGACCACTAAGTTGGTTCTTGACTAAATCTAACTAGTACTTGCATGTACTCACAACTCCTGGTCCACTTGACTGACGATCAGGTCTCACCTCTGCTAATCCATCTGTCCACTTCACCATGATGCCATGCATCTCTGTACTATACTTAGACTTAACAAACTCAAACGGAAATAAAACACAATAAACTCCTAAACAACAAGATTAACACCAACATCTGTCACATTGCACTATCTATCACCACTTACTCTTGCTTTGCCAGATCATGAAGAGAAAGCTCCGTTTTCTTATTGGTTGGGATCAAAGCCCGTTTTAACAAGCTCTCTCACCTCCTTGTATTCTGGGTTAAGTTAATCTATTCTGTACTAGACCATACGCAACTCACAAGGTCGTCTGCTGGACTGGCGCCTTCTCCGACACGCGCCCGCACACACAAACACACGTAGAAAGAGAGAAAGAGAGCAGGGATATTCTTCAGAGGAGGCACTCCAGTCTAGTGCATACGGCCTAGCTAAGCCATGGAGGAAGCTCCTGTGACCGCTGCCACGGGGGCCTTGGGACCCATCATGGCCAAGCTGGGTGCTTTGCTGGGCAGCCGGTACAAGCTTCGGCGCCGGACTCGTAAGGACGTCAAGTTCATCCACTACTGGAGGATTTTCGTATACGACGGGTGTGCGCGTCTTCGATGAGAATCAAAACGCGGGCACTCGGCAAATTAAACGACGCCGAGAGCCATACTCGGCAAACCTGGCCTCACGGCAACTGCTTACTTTGCCTTCACTGGCTCACGGCGAACAAGCACCGAACGGCAAACGGCGCAGACGTCGAGAGCCGCGCACGGCAAAGAGGAGCCACGTGGCATGTCCGTTCGCACCAGACGGCTCCGTCAGTTAGCATCAAACGGTTCTCGGTAAACGAGCAGTTGCCGAGATTGTCTCTCGATAAAGATAAGGCCACCATCAAAGTTTAGTCCCACCTCGCCCCCCCCCCCCCCCTCCCCCCGAACAAGTCATGCACCTACTTAAATACCTTCATCTATTAGATTGTTACAAGCGTGGGTCTTCCTTGCACTCCATTTGAAGGATATGCAGGATGAGTATGATTTATCATATGTATTCATCATGTATATTCTTCAAGTGGAGAGCATGAATGGCTGATGTATTTTTTCGGAGCTATACTCGGCTACCCAAGAGTGGCTCTCGGTAAACGAGCAGTTCCCGAGAGTTGCTCCCCGTAAAGATAAGGCCACCATCAAAGTTTAGTCCCACCTCGCCTACAGACAAGCAACAAGACCTGTTTAAATATAAACAGTGGGATAGTCCAGATGCAGTAAGCTTCGGTATTCATTACACACCCTTGTTAAGGAGATGGACTATTTGTGATGTCGATGGTAGGATTGCTTGGGAGGGAACGTGTCCGGTTTGTGCAGGAAGTGTTGGTCCTGTTGCTCCGTTGGCCTCGAAAATTGTAGTGCTCTAAGAGGGGGCAGCCGCATGGCACGTGCCACGGCCTCGAATTTTTCGGGGGCGCGCAATATTAGAGAAATTTATTGCTCTGCTAGGGTTTCATCGTCGGGAATTGCAGATCAGCAAGGTGGCACATCAAATCATGTCGGGTAGCGGCATGGGGAATCATTTGTGATGTCCTTGTGGCATGCCTACGCCTTGCATAGACAAGGGAGGGGCATGCCCTGCCACCGGATTACCAAAAGTACCTCGGTGTCATTCCTAATGCAACCGTTGAAATCCTCGGAAAATCGTACGATGGTAGGATTGCTCGGGATCTGGCACGGTGTCATCACAGGGCCTCTGTAGGGTGTGGTAAAAGTTTGGACGCGTTTCGAGTAAGCCTCCCCTGAGGCCGCTTGTAAACCGCATTGTCTTCGAGCTAGTATCTGGGTATCGAGAGGGAACATGTCTGGTTTGTGCAGGAAGTGCTGGTCCTGTTGCTCCATTGGCCTCGAAACTTCTCGTGCTCTAAGAGGCGGCAACCGCATGGCACGTGCCACGACCTCGCATTTTTTGAGGACGCGCGCAATATTTGAGAAATTTATTGCTCTGCTAGGGTTTCATCGCCGAGAATTGCAGATCAACAAGGTGGCACATGAAATCATGCCGGATAGCGGCATGGGGAATCATTTGTGATGTCCTTGTGGCATGCCTACGCCTTGATTGGATGAGGGAGGGGCATGCCCTACCAGCGGGTTACCAAAAGTACCTCGGGGTCATGCCTGATGCAACCGTTGAAATCCTCAGAAAATCGTACGATGGTAGGATTGCTCGGGATCTGGCACGGTGTCATCACAGGGCCTCTGTATGGTGTGGTAAAAGTTTGGATGCATTTCGAGTAAGCCTCCCCTAAGGCCGCTTGTAAACCGCAGCGTCTCCGAGCTAGTATCTGGGTATCAAGAGGGAACGTGTCTGGTTTGTGCAGGAAGTGTTGGTCCTGTTTCTCCTCTGGCCTCGAAAATTCTCGTGCTCCAAGAGGGGGCAACCGCATGGCACGTGCCACGTCCTCGCATTTTTCTGGGACTCGCGAGATATTCAATAAATTTATTGCTCTGCTAGGGTTTCATGCTAGGAATTGCAGATCAGCAAGGTGGCACATGAAATCATGCCGGGTAGCGGCATGGGGAATCATTTGTCATGTCCTTGTGGCATGCCTACACCTTGATTGGATGAGGAGGAGTGTCATTTCCGAATGCCTCTCTTGGTATGTTTTGCCATTTCCGAGTGTGCTTTATCCTTTCCCGAGCGTTTCTCTCAAAAAAGGTGTAAAAACCTAGATTTAGGTCTCGTACCTTTACCGAGAGCCGCACCGATAGACGCTCGGTAAAGGTCGGCGAACACTTAACCCCCCGCGCGGGCTTTTCTTTCTCTCTCACACTTCTCTCTCTTTGTCAGCGGCGCCCCACACCACACCCCACCGACGCCCACCACGCCCCGGCCGGCGCACTCTGCACCGGCGCCCCCCGACCCCACTGCCCCCCCCCCCCCCACCCGACTCCGTCGGCGCCCCCCCGACCCCACTGCCCCCCCCCCACCCGACTCCATCGGCGCCCCCTCCCCAACCCCAGCGGCGAACCCCCAACCCCGCCGGCACCACATCCCCCTCTTGGTGAGCTGCATCCCCCCTCCCCGGTCTTGTATTTATGCATGACTGTATGTATGGATGCATGGATTTTTATATGGATTTAAGGATTGATGGATGCAAGGATTGGTGGATGCATGGATGTATGAATGTATGTATGTATTAATGCATGGATTGATGCATGAACTTTTTTTTGTACTAATTTTTTTGGTAGTTTCTATTAGGTATCAAACTTCAACGAGTTGGTGAACAAAAGCATGATAATGCCGGTAGAGCGGACGAGGCGTCGCTGGGAAATATATGATGGCATCATAACTGGGTGTCATGTCCATGACATGATGCTGTATATGATATGTTTATTGTCCAAGGAAGAAAAGTTTGTTACTGCTTTGGATAGTAACGAGCAATATGCAACTTCACATTGCAATGCTCGTAGGCTAGCTATTCAAGATAGTCCAACCTCTGGCTAGCACGTCAACATTACAAGCAAGGTCACTTAATGCCATGTGCAATGCAGAGATGTTGCCATCACTTTCATGTTTTGAAGTTTTGCGCGTCCTAGCTTTGGAAGGCCCCTGGTATTGGCACAGGTTTAATCATCCTGAGCATGTTGAAAAGTTAGTTCACTTGAGGCACCTCAAACTAGGGAGCATTGGTATTAGTGAGCTCCCAAAGGGCATAGGGCATCTGAAGTTCTTGCTGGTATTGGACTTGGGTGAAAATAGAATAACGGAACTTCCAGAGAGTATTGACCGACTAAGTCAACTCAAGTGCTTGAACATCTGCGAAACAAACATTGTAGTGCCATGCTGGATCGGGAATTTGACTTCTCTGGAAGAGCTATGCCTAAGAGAAGTTGGTGAGGACTCCAACTTTTACAGAGTTGGGCAAGTTGACAATGTTGAGGAAGCTCCGCATTTCTAGAACTATATATTTATATGGTGATGGTAGCAAAAGGAATAGCTGGTTTGAGTCTGTAGCCAAACTCAGCAAGATCCAAGTCATAGACATTGATACCATTTACGGGTGGAGAGATTCCATTTATGATGAGATCCTTTGGGAACAGTATGCCCTTTCTCCACAAATCCGTGTTCTACACATGGCCTACGAAGAACCTGGGCTGGTGGCAAGGATCAATACCAGGCTTCTTCCGAACCTATCCCATTTAAAACTGTGTGTATTCAGTTCAGAACTGGAGGTCTTTGGAAGTTTTCGAGAGCTTATTTCCCTCGAGCTGCGCATGTCGTCAGTTCTCCCGCATGGCACCATGGGCGGTGCAGGTGCTTTCCCCAAGCTGAGGTTCTTCAAGACACTAGGAACGCTTGGCTCGTTTCAAGAGGGAGATATGCCGTTCCTTGAATCTCTCGAGTTCAGCGTAATAGCACAGTCCAATGATGATGGCATTAGCTTTGACTTTGACTTTGCTAGCCTAAGGAACCTCCCTTTGCTTCAGAATGTCGTGGTCTCATTATATGCCCGTCATGTGGACCACAAGAAGGCTGAGGAAACGGTGGAGCGTGCAATTGATATGCTTCCCAACCGTGTCAGTCATTATATCAAAACAAGGGATAGCGGGTATCTAAGTGTAAATTTATCTATCCGTCACTATATCGGCACAATGGATATAAGGCTGGTCATAATGGGCAAAAACTTAGGAGTAACTTAGACTAGTGTCATGCATATGACACTAGTCTAACTTACTACCTTCGTAGTGCAAAATAATATAGTAGTAGTGTCATAGATTGTTTCATTTATTAGCTCATAGACTCATTTTGACTCGGGAAACGCTATGTTACAGTAACATATATTATGTTACCACAAACACCTCTTTCCTCATTAAATACTTGCCACATAAGCAAAATTGTATTGGAATGTGTTAAGTTACTACCTAAGGCTAGCCATAGTGGGAGTAACTTAGGTAGTAACATAGCACATCCCAAGAAAAAATTGCTTATGTGGCATGGAGTTAATGAGAAAAGAGATGCTTGTGGTAACATAATATGTTACTGTAACATAATACACCCCAAGGTAAAATGAGTCTATATATCAATTAATGAAGGCTTGCATGTTACCATCCATATGTTACTACCCACTATGAAGGTAGTAACATAGACTAGTAACATATGCATGTTACTAGTCTAAGTTACTCCCCACTATGACCAGCCTAATCGAGTGGACTGGGAGGTACGTAACTAACGCTGCAAGTGGGACTGTTCCTGGGAATCCCACCTTGATCCACCTAGTCCCAACACGGCTTGATGGAAAAGTAGTGGACGTCCCATCAAAACTAGCGCATATTAGGTGGGAATAAGTGGGATCCCACTTAACAGATACATCATATGCATAACTGAGAAAAATTGCAATTTGCAGCATTTGGGAAAGTGAATTGCACGCCTCCCTCCTTTGATCATTCATCAAACAAATTCCAACCCGGCCAGTACCAAACCCTCTCCTCTCGGCCTGCCTCGAATCATCCATGGACATGCACATGGATCGCCGCCGCCATCACCAAGCCAGAGAATTCGGTCGGTAATCTCATGCTCCTCCTCTTATCTTCTCCGCCTCATCCATGTATCAGCTAGCAAGCAACCGAGTCATAGCAATTCAAACTTGAATGAATGAATGAATCAACCAATCGATCGATCATTCGCAGTGGCGGACGTGGTGCTGTGGCGGCGAGGCCGGGCGGACCTGACCGCGCTGCTGCTAGCGGCCACCGTCGCCTCCTGGATCCTCTTCAACCGCGCCTCCGGATACACGGCCGTCTCACTGGCTGCCGACGTGCTGCTCCTCCTGCTGGTGGTGCTCTACGCATGGTCCAGGGCCGCGCGCCTCCTCGGCCGCCCCGCCCCGTCCATCCCCGACCTGCAGCCGGCGGCCGACGAGCTCGTCGCGCTGGTCCGCTCCGGCCTCGCCCGCCTCGCCTCCGCCTTCCGCCGCGTCGCGCAGGGCCAACCCGGCTCCGGGCGCGTCTTCGCCTGCCTCGCCGCTGCCGCCCTGCCCGGCGGCCTCGCGCGCGACCTCCCCACCCTTTTCATAGCAGGAACTGGAATCTGTGTGTTCGGGCGGTTTGCTCTATCCCTCTCGTAACAAGTGGGGTTTGGATGGGTTCCAATGGGCTAATAGGGGGGTTAGCCCACTTAATATTCTGCCCGTCCAGTGGGAATCCACTAATGCAATTTAAGTGGGATGGGATTCTTAATCCCACTTATTCCCACCCCACCTGCAATGTGACTTCTACTCCCTCCGTTCGAAATTACTTGTCGCGAAAATGGATGTATCTAGACGTATTTTAGTTCTAGATACATTCATTTTCGAGATAAGTAATTCCGAACGGAGGGAATAGTATATAGAAACAGGGTGCAAAAGGAAAACGCGGTATACAGTTTCTTTTTGAATAGTTTGGATTGCCTACCACAGGTGGTCCACAGTTTTTACGAGGAACATAGTTTGGGTCTACTTCTACGGGCAGATAAGAGGACCGTATCTACTTAAAGTAGCTAAACATCACAGCTCAACTACATAGTACTAGTACTTCCAGTCAAAAAAAAAAAACTACATAGTACTACATCATTAAAAGAAATAGGACCGTATCACTTATCACAAATATTCAGTATGCACACTCCACAAATATTATCACAAATATTCAGTGTGCACACTCCACAAATATTATCACAAATATTCAGCTTCCGTATTGCTTATCACTTGAATAGATTTATTTAACTCGAGGAATTTTACCATGTGCTAGAACAAAAATTACATCTGTGCATACACATTAAAAAAAGGATTTGCTAGAGCAGAATCAGCCGCTTGAAAAAAAATGACTCTAATCGCAACCGAATTTTGGTGGCCGTCCGATCAGTGCGGGCATTCACGCGAGCACACATGGCACTGGGCCGTGGGCGTCTCTCCGGAACAGAGGAGGCGTGAGAGAAAGATGTGCCGGAGAGACGGCGAGCCAATGTTTCTGCGGTTGGGCGGTGGTGCGGTGGTCACCCAACGCCGGCGCCGTCCCGTCCTTGGGCTGGAGTGGAGTCGTCGCAGCTTGTTCTCTGTAAGTTTTCGATCTGTAGCTCAAGCTAGGGTTCCTGATGCCTTCGAGATTCAGTTGGTGGTCGTCTTGGTTCTCGCTCGGAGCACTATTTGCTCCAAAAAAGAGAGAGGATGAAATCTGCCATTAGTGTGAGGGGGCAGCGTCTTCCTTGGTCCTCTGCTCAGGAGGAAGAAGATGGAAGTCGCTGGAGGAGAGGAGTCTGCTCTACTAATTTTTAGAAGGCCTCATCCCAATAGTCTCAGAATCAAAATTTCCCACCCTATCTTCATCCTCATTTCTAAACGCACCCTATTCACCACCCCTAGTCTCAGAATCAAAATTTCCAATCTTTGATTCTCCACCCGGAGGCACACTGCCAGACTTCTAGTCTAGCTATAAAAAACACTATATCCATCGGCTTCCTATTATCACCTGATCGAATAGATTTATTAACTCATGAATATTACTACTCCCTCCGTCCCAAAATTCTTCTCTTAGATTTGTCTAGATACGGATGTACCTAATACTAAAACGTGACTTGATACATCCGTATTTGGACAAATGTAAGACAAGAATTTTGGGACGGAGGGAGTACTTCCTAACTTCACCTCAGATCTGCTAGCTACATCACTAAGATAGCATTGAAAGAACCTAAGACAGCTGGAATTTGTTATTACCTGTGTGCCATCTTCTCATGTAGTTGAGTTGTGAAGCTTACTTATAGGAGATCCCTTGATGATAATGTTGTTAATTTTGTCTGTCTTTTGAGACAAGGGCCTGGAGCACCTAGGGACAATCAGAACTGATACATGTAGATGCAGGCTGCAATTGTGCTTTCCTCTGCTTTTGCTCTGTTTTCTCAACTCTGAATACTTCTGTAGCTTCAGGTTTCAGGTTTCTCTGTGACGTGATGCAGTGAGCGTGAGCTACATATCTCTACATCGTCAGGTTTCTCTGTGCTTTATATCAATAAAAAAAAATAGGTGTATGAAAGATCGAAATCAACTGACGGCAAAATGCGCTACGTATGACAGAGAAATTAAGTAACTCAACTTGAACTCGATTACTGACATCAGGGGTACTCACATCCTCATGATGTGCCAATTTCTAGTTCAGAAATATTGGTTGTGCAGCAGTTTCATCCAATTGTAAACCAAAAGGGAGGCAGAATGAAAAAGAAAAAGAAAACTCTGTAACTGAATGGAGGACCATGGTAAAAGTTCTGTGAAATTAAGGCATGTGATAGTCGACTGGGACTCCATTACGGCAGAAAGCCCACCAAATTGACAGGCATATGAACACAAACAACTCTTGTGCTAGAAGCAAAAGCACAGAGACGATGAACTTGTTGGAAGCACTTCATCATCTTGAGGAGACAGAACCCATAGCCGTAGCAGTGTGTCTAGCACACCCAGCACCACCTGAGGATCCAATCCAGTCCAATCCACCATTAGAAACGGATACCACATTGTATATTACAGGTACCTAATAGTCCAAACTGGAGCAACTTCTCCAACATCAATCAAATTTCTAACGTCTCCAGCAAACTCCACATGTCAACTATACATCTTCAAAAGAAACAGGAGCAACCTGAATAATACCTATGTACTTAACCACAGATATTCAGAAAAAGGGTGCAAAAAGAAGCAAGTGACCACAGTTTCTGCAGCAGAAACTACATTTGGGTATAGTTCTAGTACCAGGGAAACATAATTAGGTCTACTGCTCTACTTAAAGAAGCTAAACTTTGCACAACTATCTTCTTTCTCATTTCTAAATCAACCCAATTCTCATATCATGGAAACTCCCCGATAGCCTCAGAATCAAAATTTGCCAGCTTTGGATTCTCCACCCGAAGGCACACTGCCAGACTTCTCCTCTAGCTATAAAAACACTATAATCCACCGGCTTCCGAATATCACCCGAAGGCACACTTCCTAACTTCACCTCAGTTCTATTAAGATTTTTTTTTTGAAAAGGGGGAGAACTCCGGCCTCTGCATTAGAGCGATGCATACGGCCACCTCAGTTCTATTAATATAGCTTCCAGTTCTTGGCCTGCTTGCGCCATTGCCGGGATTTCCAATCGAAAAATATTCTTCCGCGGTGAAAGGAGTGGTTTAATTCAATGCAAGGTGCATTGCAAGAATTGAAGGCAGTTGGAATTTGTTATTACTTATTACCCGTGTGCCATCTTCTCATAAATGGTTCTCTTTTTGTAGCATCAATGCTCACAGGACCCTCCAGCAGACTTGAGAATGAGGCACTGCAAGGAAATACGAACAGATAGACGGTGTCAGTCAAACAAACCCACAAATTGACCATCACAAGTAATATCAGTTTTACCTTCAGAAGATGATCACACAACTGAACAAAATCACATATCATTGCCAATAAAAAATACAACAGTGTACGAGGTGCGCACCTGATTGATATTAGAGAAGACGTAACTTTGTTCCAGCCAAAGTTGAATCATCACGCACGTTGTATGCTTGTGAGTCTGGGCCATTCAATCCTGAGAACAGCCTGCAAAATTGTCGATTCTCCATCGCCCATCTCTCTTAGCTACAGGATATTTGCACATAGCAGGCAATTTGAACAATTTACAGTAGTTGGGATAGTAGTGTCACATTGCATGCTTGTGAGTCTTGTGACACATCGCCACTGTGCGTGTAAGATGAAATCCACGCTACCATTTTGAGAATATATTCGATCATATTCATCTGAGTGAATACGAAATGATACTCATGTGCTTCTTTCCAAATAATTTTATTTATTCAGAATTTGAGAAATTTTGAACAGAAAAGAACACAAGATACAGATTGAATTTGATGCTCAAAAATAACTGACAGTAGCATGCTACGGTAGAGATAAAGTTGGGTCATAGTAAGAGACAGTTACATTTCTGGAATCCAAATTGAAACAAGAAATCACAGCTAGCTAGCAACTGAAAAAACCAAATTGTCACTCTCTCTCCAAACTCATACATGTCTTCTCTTTTTGTAGCATCAGTGCTCACAGGACACTCCAGCAGACTTGAGAATGGGGCACAAGCAGACGTTCCAGCAGCCACCGCATGGAAATATAAACAGAAACACAGTGTCAGTACCATCCAGAAGGTGATAACACAACTGAATAAAGGCATATCAAGGAGCAAACTGGGTAAAAAAAAAACTACAGTGTATAAGGTACGCACCTGATTGATAATAGAGAAGACATGCCTTTGTTGCAGCCAAAGTTGAATCATCAACAGTGAAAAGCCATGTGGAGAACACGAGCTGTTGATCTGAATGCAAATGTAGAAATGGATTGGTAAGGAAAACACAAGTACAACAGATAGATAGATGTCCAGTTAATACAAGCTAAGGTCTGAAACCGGCATTCAGTATTTTATTCCGTGGACACTCAGCACCCCATCACTGCGCACAGAATCCTGTAGCCCGTGAATGGCCTTGTGGCAAACAAATTCCACACAGGCGGTTGCCCATCCGGGGTCCATGAATGAAGCTCAACCACCCTTTCATCAGTAGAAATGATTGGAGGCCCAATAACAATCAGCCGGTCACCACACGCTTGGAAACCCATGTCCCAGCAGCCATCTTTGTCCTTAGAATGTACAGGCAATTTTCCAAGAGTGATCCACTTGCTGTCCAGCTGTCAATTCATTATTCTCGCTGTAATCAGCAGCATAAAGCTCATTGTTGACAACTGCAATGAGCGGAGGCGCTACCAGCTTTGTCTCGTTGAGCCCCTGAGACATGTTATCTATGACCCTCCATGACCGCCGGTTCAGGTCATACTCCTCACAGCATGTCAAGAGCTCGCGGCTACGGGTAAGACCACCGATCACATAGAACTTGCCATCCATGAACGCGCCAGAGCATTTGTACCTAGACCTATTCATGCTGGGAAGGGGTGCCCAAGTATGTGTCTCGGACTCATACATCTCTGCGGAGCTCAATTCTCTATAAGAAGAATCAGTGCCTCCCGCGACATACGCCTTTTCACCGACACTTGCTGACCCAAAGCAGGACCGCGGGGTGTTCATCGCATCAGCATGACCCAGCCATGTCCATGAATTGGTAAGGATGCTATATCTCAAGGCAACCCTTCGGTTCGCAAACACCAGTAGCTTGGTTCCTACAGCGAGCGCCTCCCAGATTGTGCTTTCAGCCGGTGGCATGTTGGGCACTTGGATCCAGCGCCCAGTGGACGGGTCATAAGCCTCCCACTGCAGGGGACTACCGAAATAGAGGTAGAGCCAGTGTTCCGCCACCCCATTCTTGCGACGGAGGCGATATATGTCCCCGTTGCGAACCACCGAGTTGAAGTCACGGTTCAGGGAGGCAATGGCGCCGTATTCGGACCTGGAGAGGCGGTGGAGGCAAGAGATGAAGAGGTCACGACCTATCACACCAATGATATTGCTCCATGACACCTCTCCACCAGCTCCCGCTCCTGACAAAAGTCGACAAATTAATTGATGGGTAATAACTTATCACCTGAAGCCTGATGGCAAATTGTCTCTGTTAGAAAAGTATATATACCTGGAACATGCAGCGAGCAGGAAGTGGACTCCGGTGACCTTGCTGATATCCTGCAGATTACAACAACCATTTGGATAGCTTCGTCAGAGCATGGACAGTTAATTTAGGTTCAGTACGTAGAAGAACATGAACAACCATGTAGCTCGGCGTTGGCACTACCTTTTATCACCATGGGTACCAGAATCCACCAGTTGCACGTCAATTATAGGATCGCTCGGATGATTACTAACTACGCCAATCCTCGAGACATAATCTAGATCAGCAGGTGCACCCCCAAATTTTGCAGAGACCTCTCCAAGGCCTGCCATATGCTCCATGCTGATTAATGCAGTACCATGTTGATATTGTTTCCACTGCTCACGGTCCAAATAAAGATCAAGTCGTTGGTCCATTCGGGGGATGGCATCGAAAACGAGCCTGAGCTTCCAGAGATTAGGCATTGCGTCCGCCTCAAATTTTAGCCAGGCCATTCCACTCATGAACCTCAGCTTCAAGTACTTGAGAGCTGTGAATCCAGCAGCCATGCCAAATATTATCTTTATACCAGGTGACTTCTTCACATACAACGACAGAGCAGTGAGGGCAGGCAGCCCTCTAAGAATATCAACATCATTTACTGACAGTCCATCCACTGCAATCTTCAGAATGCATAGGTTGCCAAGTTCGATGTTCCACAAATGCATATCACAAAATATGACGGGGCTGTGAGGTGAGACCTCAAATCTCCGGACATGGTGGGTAAGATTGTCCAAAACCCACTTAAATCTTGCTTCGGAAACATCACCATAGCTAACCGAGGATCCGTGAGCCACCAGTTTTATAGTTTTCAGGCTGTCATGTTCATACCTTAAAATTATTTAGAGCATACATGCTTCTCTTCAGATGGTCGGAATCTGAAGAAAGCGGTGTAGAAATGCAAAGATGCTGCAGGTGGTTCGGTCTGCAAAGGCTCAGATCGTCACCGACAGACCAATCCAGCAGATTTGTGTCAGGAGGAAGACTGAGGTGCAACAAGCGTGTGAGATATATAATTTCCCATGGAACATAAGTGCCTCTTGGTGTATCCATAACATACAGTGTTTCCAAACATTGCAGCCCTCTCATGCGGTTTGGAAGTTTTATGCAGACATCACAAACAATCTTCAGATATCTCAGATGGAAAAGTTCTGATATCCCAGTGAGGTCTATAGCCAGGTCTTGGTCACCATTATGATGGCCATATAGCTGAAGGTTCAGAACACGAACAAGCTTGAACTCTCCAATGCAAGGCATGCACTCTGATACTCCAAAAACTCCAAGTGAACGTACTTGTGACTTTCTGATGTTTGCTGGTATCTTGTCATATTTTGCATTTCTGATGACCTTATGAGAAAGCGCCATATTCCTTCGATTATAATCTACTACCACAATGAAATTCTCTTCTGCAGACTTGTGTGCAATAAGATCATGTACCACGTCATGAACTGTGCAGGACACAACCTCATTGTTGAAGTTGATAGACACAGGTTGGATGAATCTTCTGTCAACAAGTTCATCGAAATACATTCCTGCAACTTCCTCCATGTTTTGTCCTTCACTTGCAGCAAGAAACCCTTCAGCCACCCATTGCCTGACCAGGTCATTTTTGAAGATTATGGAGCCCTCTGGGTACATACCAAGTTGGAGCAAGCATGTCTTGAGGTAATGAGGAAGGCTGTTGTAGCTGAGGTTCAGTACTTGTCTTGTTCTTTCTGAAATGGAATTTGATGCCAAACAGGAGATTAGCGAATCATGTATGTGTGTCAATAAATCCATTGATACACAATGCTGGTTTGCTAAAAGACTAGCAATGCTGATTGTCGCTAGCGGCAAACCACCACATATTTCTACAATTTGGCTTGAAACTTGTTTCAATTCTTCAGGACAGTCACTTTCAGAACCAAAAATCCTGCCAAAGAATAGCTTCCTTGAGTGATCATCATCCAAAGGTTTCATCTCAAATACTTGTTCTGGGTGATCCCAGCCACATGCTAATGCAACATCTTCGATCTGTGTAGTTGTTATTATTCTGCTTCCTTGACTACACTTCGGGAAAAGCTGATTAATAACATCCCATGCTGATGTATCCCATAAATCATCAACAACGATTAGGTACCTGCATGTCAAGAATGCACACATGTCACATTTATGCGTCAGCCTAATAGTAACAACAGTTAGATACGCTAGGAAGAATGAAATTTTGGACCATAGTCCCTCCCAGTACCCCCCGCGCCGCCCCCCCCCCCCCCCGAGCGGGGCGATCGGGGCGGCCCTCCCTCCCCTCGCCGCCCAGGCCCCTCCTCCCACCCCTCCTCCCGCCGCTGCTGCCGGCTGGCTTGGCCGGGCGTTGCCCGCGCAGCGCCGTGGCGAGGCCGGCAGTGGCGGCCCTCTTCCTCTTCCCCTCGCGGTCCCCCGGCTCGGGCGGCGGTTTCCGGCGATGGTGCACCTCGGTGGGCGGTGCTCCGATGTAGATCGGGCGCAGATGTGGCGGCGGCGCGGTCCTTTGGCAGCGGTGGCGGCCGACGGCGTGGGTCGGCCGGCGGAGCCCTGCAGGCCCAGATCTGCGCCCTTTTGGGTCCGATCTGGGTCAGGCGGGCTGGTCTGGCCTCCGGCGGGTCTCCTCCGGCTGGGCTGTCAGGATGCGGTCGTTGGGATTGGCGGCTCCGCGCTGCGTCGGCTGCAACGCGGCGGCAGGAGCTTAACGGGCCCGTTCTGGGCCCGGCTGGGCAGGGGGTCCGGCGTGCTCCCGCGCCTGCGTCCGGTCTACTACTGCTTCTGCCAGTGGAGGTTGTCCCCTCCCACGTGGCTGTGGTGCTCCCGGTCCCTATCGGCGGTGGTCTCGTTTAGTTCGGCCGGCCTCGCAGTGTCTTCGATGGAGCGGCGACGGTGGTGTCCTCGTGATTGTGGTGGCGCAGGGTGGTGGGCGGTTGGCGTGGTGGAGCCGCCGGTTGGTCCTGGGTTGTGGGTTTGAGGGGTAGGGCGAAATCCCTCTCGGGTCCGCCCGGCACCGACGCGGTGACGCCTGCGGGCGCCATCAACCTTCTTGAAGGGCGTCGGGAGTACCTCTCCCCCGCTTCCCTCCGTGTACCGGGAGAAATCCTAGGATTCGTCTGGGCAGCAGCGTCGTCGTCGTCGCAGTCCTTCCTGAAGGTGTTGCTTGGTTCACGGCGACTCGATGGCATTGGAGCCTGGTGGATATCTCCGGTGGGCGCAATGGTTGCGGGATGCTTCAGCTTTTGTTCATCCGGTGCTGCCGGCATTTCTTTATTTTGCTTTTCTCTTGTTTTTCTTTTGGGCATGGTTGTGCTGTTTGCCCCAGCGTCGAACTTCTGGTTGTATCAGGTGGTTGCTATATTAATATAGCGGGGCGCAAGCCTATTTCGGTAAATTTTGGTCCATACATGTCCAGGACTTATGGTATTAACCTGAAGTTAAATGTTACTAAAAGCATCAAGTTAGTGCTGACTTGAAGAGTAAAATTAATGTCCGTTGACTGGACAGGTATGTACTATAACGCTTACTATCAAGCTTTTTCAGCTCACTGTAAAGCTTGTCTGAGAAATATCTTTTCAGAAATTGACTATATATCATCATTGCCTTTTTTGTGAAAAATCTACATGCGATTCTGGACCATGTGGAAAATAGGCAGTACATACTATGCTATACAACTAGTACATACTATTTGCATGTGGAAAATAAGTACCTCTTGGCATGTAGATAATTTCTGATATTTTCAGCAGTAATGTGAAGTTCATCAGAAGCGTCTTTGCTTCTTGGGGATGCTTTCGCTGGATTTGTGAGAGCATGTCGCGGAAAAGCCTTTTCATATCAGGCTTTTTGGACACCCGGATGAAAGCCCGACAATGGAATTGCCTCCCCAATTTATTATACAACACTTTGGCAAGCATTGTTTTACCAAGACATCCAGATCCGTGAATAGACACCACCATGAGCTGCTGATTCTCATCATTATAGCTAGCTGGGAGTTGATAAACTTGCTCACCCGACCATCAATTACTAGGCCGGAACAAGTTTTCTCACAAGGCGGTGGAGGCATTGGCATCATAGGCCCAATGGCCGAAAATCTACTTGCCACCGAGGTGCTACAACAGTGGACCTGGTATCTGTCGTACCGTCGAACCACCTCCTGGGCATAAATCCTAAATTTTGATACCTTTTCAACAATCTGCTGGTACCACTTGAGTCTCCTGGCGCATCATGTCAAGCTTCTTAAGAAGGGGTCTCATGGCGCTCAGAGAAACATTGAAACTGGCATCCATCTCTCTGCCTCTACCTCCCACCGAAACATCTGAAAAAATGTTGATCAAGCAATTGAAAAAAATTTGAACAAGTATTTGAAAATTTTTAATCAAGCATGTGGGAAATGCTAAATGTGTATAGAAAAATGTTAAACAAGCATTAGAAAATGTGAAAATTTTGATAATGTATTTGAAAAATGTTAATCAAGCATTTGAAAAATTGTTGAACAAGTACTAGAAAAAAATTAATCAAGCATTTGAAAAATGTTAAGTGTGTATAAAAATGTTGAAAATGTATTCAAAATGTTAAGTTTCCATTTTAAAATTGTTAATCAAGCATTCAGAAAATTCCAAATGTATAGGAAAAATATTGACCATGTATTCAAAAAAATTCATCTTGGAAAAGTAAATCAAGCATTTGAAAAATGTTTAAAAGTTTTATACAAAAAAATATTGACCATGTTAGAAAAATATTAATTTTGTACTGAAAAAAGTTAAACGTATAGTAGAAAAATGTTTGTTGACATATACAAAAAAATGTGGAATGAAAGCCAAAAGAAATAAAGAAAACCAAAAAAATGAAAAGTGAAAAAAGAAACAAAATAAACCAGAGGAGAACGAAAATGAATAATAAAACCAAAAAAACAAAGGCAAGAACAAAGGAAATGAAACTGGAGAAGAAAAAAGAAAAGAGACCATAGAAAACGAAAAAACCAGAAAAAAAACCCAGAGAAAACCGGTGAAGAAACAAAAAAGATGGAGAAAAGTAAAACAGACTCGAAGCAGCGAACCGGTGGACCGCTCACGAGCCAACTTGGGGTGGCAGGGGGAAATATCAATTGTTATTTGTTTTCTTAAATTACAGAGTGAAACAGTAGACTCGTGGGAATGTTGGAATTCATTCAGACTGTTACGCGAGCATAGCAGTCAACCGTCCGTCCGTCCGTCCGTCCGTGCGTGCGTGCGTGCGTGCGTGCGAAAGCCGGTGAAGTATACAAGATAAAACCACTTTCTCATGCAAAAATGTGGTGGCGTACCTTTGGCTATAATCACAATACCAAGTTTGCTTGTTGGTAAACCAGTGGAGGTTTGGTCTAAGGTATACAACTCAATTGGTTTTGGGCATGAAGATAATGAAGATGTCGATAACACGAGAAAGATAGTTTTATTTAGCTACTATGCTCTACCTTGTCATCTGAGGACATGTTTATTATATATGAGCCAATATCGAGAAGATGCATATATTCTAAAAGATAGTTTGATATCGAGGTGGGTTGGTGAAGGTTTTGTCCAAGAAGAACAAGGGGTGGGATTGTTTGAGATCGCTGAGAGATATTTCAATGAGCTGGTTAACAAAAGCATGTTGCAACCAGCAGAGATTCTGCGCCATGGCATTATAAGTCATTGTTCTATCCATGATATGGTCCTTGATATGATACGTCTATTGGCTAAGGAAGAAAACTTTCTCACTATAGTGGATAGTCACGAGCAGCAAGCATATCCAGTATACCGCAATGTTCGTAGGCTGGCCGTTGGAAACAAAAACCGTCT
Organism: Triticum aestivum; assembly: GCF_018294505.1. Taxonomy (NCBI): domain Eukaryota; kingdom Viridiplantae; phylum Streptophyta; class Magnoliopsida; order Poales; family Poaceae; genus Triticum; species Triticum aestivum. The sequence continues at coordinate 751,100,592 of NC_057803.1, forward strand.
GGTTGATACACCTATGCCACAAGTAAGGACATTTAATTCCATGTGCTTCCATGAATGTCACCCATCGCTTTCGTGCTTTAAATTTTTGCGTGTCCTAGCTCTAGCAGGTGGCAATTATTCCTATATAGACATCACAAATCAACTTGAACATCTTGGGAAGTTAGTCCACTTGAGGTATCTTGCACTAGCGCAGATGAATATCCATGAGCTCCCAAAGGAAATAGGGGACCTAAAGTTCTTACACACACTAGACTTCCTTGAGGTTAGACTACAAGAACTCCCACAGAGTGTTGGTCAGCTAAGTCGCCTGAAGTGTCTGTGGCTTGAAGCCACGAACACAAGAGTCCCAGACTGGATCGGGAACCTGACATCTCTGGAAATGCTATGCGTGTGTGTGCGCCACGCGTCCGTGTTCTGCACTTGTCGTACAGACAACCAGGGCTGCTAGCAAGGATTAATCCGTTGCTTCTTCCAAGCCTCTCTAATTTAGAAGTACACGTGGACGGTCCAGATCTTCAGATCTTTGGAATGTTTCCAGAGCTGGTTACTCTTAAGCTGAACACCCCAATCGGCCTCCACCATAATGCCATGGGAGCTGTAGGTGCTTTCCCCAAGCTAAGGGTTTTCACTACGAGTGGAACGCCCGGCCGGTTTGTGAAGGGAGATATGCCATGCCTTGAACACCTCGAGTTCCGCATCAATTTTGTGCAGGAATCCAATCTTGAGTTTGACTTTGCTAGCTTGGTGAACCTCCCTTTGCTTCAGAAAGTTAAAGCCTATATAGTGCATGATCCTGCTATCGTCCCTCGTGCGGACCTCCACAAGGCAGTGGAAGTGGCAAGGCATGTGATTAACATCCTTCCCGACCCTCCCATACTTCAGTTCTTTGCGGTAAATATCTACTATCCATTAGTGTTGAGCAACACATGCATGTTTATATTTTTCACATGCCAGTTAATTTGCAATATCTCCTTTCGTACAGATGCCGATCAGTTCTGACTGAGCTAAGCTAGCTAGTTGTGCATGGGATCTCCACCTACGTCAAGGTACACTCCCTGCGTATTTTACTACTCCCACCGTCCAGAAATAATTGTCATCAAAATGGATAAAAAGAGATGTATATCCATTTTGATGACAAGTATTTTCGGACGGAGGGAGTATATATGTACTACATGTCTACACGCCGCATTTTTCCAAACCATACACGTATACGTTCAGTGACATTTATTTCATATATGTAGGCTGGCATCCGGTGTTAATAAACTACCATGGAGAAAAGTAAAGGACAACAAGAGAAATTTCGGTTTGTTTGCTTTATTTGGAAAACAATAAAAAAAGGTCTTTTGTAACAAATGTAAAATAAAATAGCAAAAAAGAGTGTTTGTTTAGTTTATCGCCTTCTGCAGCAAAGAAAAAATCACACAAAAAAAAAAACTTCGCTTGTTGGTTTTGTTGTCTTTTGTAGCAAAGTAGAAATGAAAATCACAAAAAAAAAATGTTTAGTTGCTTTGTGGAATCGAGTAGTGTTTACTTCGAGAAGAAAAAAACTCCAAAAAACAAAGGATCTTCGCCTTCTCGTACCATTTATGTTGTGTGTGTATTTGAGTTTGTTTCTTGGGTTTTGGTTTTGGGGGTCAGATGTCTGTATATACGTGTTTTTCAGTTGGAAGGGGGTGGGGGTGGTGTAACTCTGCCTATGCTAATATGATGTTACACTTCATGTTGCATAGCCGGTCCCAAGCCCGGAAAAAGGAGGAGGGACCAAACATCTACTCATTAACCACATGTGGTGATGCCATTTTATGTTCTTACGGTTGATTGTATCATTTATTTGTAGTGTTTGTTCTTTATTTTCTTATAAATACTTTGTTCGAGTATAGAACATCTTAGTTCAGCATACCTAGTGGTTCAGGGTTGACTATTTCTGAACGCTCAAGGGCTAATTTGTGAACAAATCGTTCCACAAGGAATAATGCCAAGAAGACGAGCATCTGGTTTTCTTTGTAGGCTCTCTCTGCCACACAAATCCTTGACTCCTTTTTCATGTCTCGGAGAGAGCATCTCAGACAAGTAATTTTTTTGTATGTGCAGTAGTCTCAGCAGAAAAAGACTTCTATCGTCATCTGGAAAATTAACTTCATGATCATTTCTTAGTCTCGCTCTGAAATGCTTTTCCGTGGTTAGTTTCACGAGTAATTCTTTGTTTCTTGACAGAACCAGAGTATGCAGCTTTCGGATAATGAATACATGGTTACTCTTTGGAAATAACTGAAGCACTACTTCTATGGAAGTGGAGTTGAGTATATATATTTCTTCCTTCTCTGGCCCAATGGTATCTTTGAGTTTCATTTGCATTTAATGTTATTTTTTCTAACGGTGAGCTCTTCCATGTCCAGACGCATATGAAATCTTCGTAAATAACAGCCTGTCCACAAAGCTATATGGAGATGCTGTTGCGCTGCTGGGTTAGCTCTTCCATGCCCAGACGCGTATGGAATTCTCAAAAGCTAGCCGTTGGGAGATGGTCTAGTGGAAGTGTGGAACAGAGGACTGGCCAAGGTAGAAAATGTTGATGGGTTGTAAGCATAGATAGCCCTTCAGTAGAGTTGTAGTAACCAATGCAAACAATGTTTGAAAAAGCGATTCAAAAGTCCCCCTTTTATTTTTGATAACATTAAAAGCAGATGCATCTACAATGATGCATATTGTTGTACTAACTTACCATGAGATCACAGACTGGGTAGCACCACCATGATGCAGAATCGAAGTGCCTTTTGCGATGTGAAGGACAGTTAAGACTGAATATTGTCACACTTGCCTGCAGAACAGTTGTAGTTGCACAGTATTATGCTACTTACCAAGAAGTTAGGTATCGAATTGTAAGCATGTTCCATCTTGTTGCTTACCTTTCTTGGACCATACCCAAGCACAAGGCTATAGTTATCAATTACAGCTTTAATGTCCATGATGAACGTTAGTTATGCAGTAGCTGAAGGTTTCAGAATGTTTCTGCAGCATATATCAGGTGCCATCAGAACCATGCCTTGCAATCCTTTCATCCCAATCAACATATCTGCATTGGAGAAACAAAATTAGCATTCAGTTTTGCTGAAAGAAAAAAAGGAACATGTTTACAGAAATGATGCATATTTCAAGTTTAGGGGAAATTACCGATGATGAGAAGTTTGATGTAGCAAGCTTCAGTTTCACATAACTCACACTGAAGAGTAATTTGATTGAAGAGATTCTGATTCACTGTGGGAGGCCACACCACATATTTCAAGATTTGCTGCCTCGTCGCCGACGCCGATGCGCGCGGGGCCTCCACATCCCTCCTCTCCGGCTGCCGCGGGTGCTCCTGTCCCCTCCCCTGCTTACGGCGACAGGAAATCGCGGTTGCTGAAGCCCCGCGCGAGAAGGGGGGCAGAGAAGAGCGTGGATGCGCGAAGGGAGAAGAATGGATAGAGCGGTGGCGGAGGCTCGTCGCCGGCGGCGTGGAGCTGTGGTGGAGGGCGACGGCATGGATCTCTCTCCCTTTTTCCCCTTTCTTCGTGACAGAGAGAGATAGAAGCCAAGCTCTCAGGTGGGCCGACGGCCCATCGTTCCCGCTAAACCGTGACTTCCTCAACCCGCGTTCTGAGGCCCATTTCGCTTGTGGACGTGTTTTTTTCCGCGGACATGAGTACGTGTGTGCGTGAGAGAGAGAGAAAGATTCTGTGATGGAGGACGCTGTGAGCGTGGTATCTAAGATCTAGGGGAACGAGATCCTCTAACATCAATCACTAAGGGATGTTAGGGAAGCTACAATACCCTGTCTTCTCGCCACAATATGACCCCACTTAGACGGTTTCTAATGCAGAAAATTAGACTCATTTGGTTTGGAGGCTTTTGACAGGAAAATCATAAGAATCGGTGTTCCAGAAGGATGTTCTCATACAATTGATTTGTAGAAAGCATGCGCGGCAATGCCTTTGATGTTGTTCATTCTGTGTTTTGGGAACCATGAAAAACTACACATCCAATAAAAGCTTGAAATTCCGATGGGGCATGCACCTGCCCAGCCGTGCCCGGCCACACAATTCCCTCGCGATCCGTGAAGTCATTGGATTCCACACGAGGGCACAACAAGTTTTAACTTTTAGTTTAACTTGTGATTTCTGTCTTTTTTTCAATGAAATTTGGCAGCTGAAACTTAACGAAGTTTCAAAACCTCACCAAAGTGTATTCAAAATGTTTCATATGGTAATAATGTCCTTCTTAGTGAAATACTAAGTTTGGACGTATATATTCCTATAACTAATGGATTCCTAGAAATAGCCTTAATTATGTTCTAAATATATTTTTATGTGTGTTGCAATAGTGCGTGCATATATAGAGAGATGGTGCTAGGACATACCAACCATCTTCCATTGAGTTTCTGTCGTGAGGAACACAAAAAAAGCACCTGCCGCTGTGTTGCGCTAACTAGATGGAAAAGTACATAAACGCATTCCCAGCAGGACCATACTCTGTGTGCTTCTCTTGTACTCTACGACCCATACACATAGTAAGTGCCTACGGATCCATACACTACCTGCTTATTTATTTTGTACTTTTTTCTGTGATAAGCAGGTAGTGTGTATGTTGTGTATAATCTACCTCATCAACAATGTAGAAGTACATGCTCTATCTAATGCAACCAAAAGACCGATCTGATGGAAGAGACTAGGCAATACATTTAAACGTCAACACTCCCCCTCACGTGTGGCTCCCTCAGGCCTAAATGTGGACCACAAGTGGGCTGCTATTTAATTGTGTCAGCCGGGTCTTGAACTCAATACCTCTTGGCTCTGATACCATGTTAGAAGGGAAAGATGGAGATTCATGGAATAGTTGATTGTATTGCTTCAGCCTCGTGGGCAGGTACTGTGTATGAAGTACATGTCCATCTTGGAGTACAGGTCAAAATAGAACAAATCCTACGCTATCCTACATTTCCTAAATAACTCTTATACTCAACAAACAGGTTCTTATGGATTCCTAAGTAATAGTATTTCTTCCTAGGATTGTGGTGGTTTCTTTATAGCTCATTGAACAATAAATTACGAATATATTAGTGATTTACTTTTATTACGTAGGCCAAATCATGGAACGCCAAGAAAATATGAAGTTCAGTTTACCAACTGGATTATGCATCTATAGAAAAGGATTTTCACTGTGCAAAGAGAAGTCATTTTGTTTCTGTTGTTTAGTGAACCACAAGTGCTATCTTAAAATGGATGTTTGCAAGAGTGAATGTGCAAAGCATGCTCCATTGGGCATTGAGGCTTCAAAGAAACATGTTTTACCACCCTCACATGTAATATACGGATGAGTAGTATTGTGTAGCTCAGTCTATTAGTCCCTGGTATTCACCATCACATAGTGTTTCCCCTTCATGAATAAAATATTGCTTTTTATTTTTCGCATGATGTAGCAGCTTAGTAGTAGTTTTTAATACATGAGTTTGGTGTTGCATCCTTGTGATATGAATTAATTTTTGCTATTATGAAAATCAGTAGAGTTAGTAAGAGTAAGATGCATTGGACCAAACATTCTACTTTGCAGATAAGAATAACATGTAATGTAGTGTGCTATGGTAGTCACACAACTGCCATGTCCACAAACGAGATCATGCATTGTACATTTCATATTTGTTTGTTGATGCATGTCATATATAGTTCAAATCCCATTCAAAGGTAGGGAATTTCCCGTTGATATAGGAACTTTTGTACCAGAAACTATAGTATCTCCCCTCTGGGATGTAAAATATATATCTTCTCACCATTCCCATAGTGTATGAGACAAAGGTGATCTTCTAAGATTGTATTCATGTTAGTCCTCCTAGGAATTCAGACAAGGGAATAATAATTCAAACAGAGTTAGCAACGTTGAAGGCTTGACGATCCATGAAAGCAGCACCGCCGATCTGCACGCGCGGTTTACCGAAAAAGGCTTTCACCCGCTTTATAAATAAAGCAAACCGCCACAAAGCATACAAACCGAAGCAAGTCCACACACACACACCCAAGTCTCATGACAAAGTACATAGGTTCTGCTGAGGGCACAGCTCAGCAAGCCCAAAAGGGAAAGAAAAACAACACCCACACACCAAACACACGGCGTCTAGTCAGGATCCGGCGGAGGCGGCGGGGGCGGCGGCGACAGGCGGACGGCCATCGAACGGATGTCGGCGATGAAGGCGGGGATGGCGTCACGGTCCGGGGGGCGGCTAAGCGGCCGCCAAAGCTGCAAGAAACCCGAGAGTTTGTAGAGAGCGTCAGTAGCGCGACGAAGGGGAGCGTGCTGAATCACAAGCTTATAGCGAACGGTCCAAAGAGTCCAGGCGAGAACCCCAACCTCAAGCCACCTAATGTGGCGAGAGGACGCGGGGGACAACTGGAGTTCAGCAAATAGGTCCGGGAAATTGGTGTGGCACCAACTACCACCGACCACCTCGCGAAAGCAGCTCCAGAGGAACTGGGCGGAGACGCAGGAGAAGAAGATGTGGTTCGAGTCTTCAGGAACTCCACAAAGCGGGCAGAAACCGGTGCCCGGGCCATTGCGCTTGCAGACCTCCACTCCAGACGGGACCCGGCCGCAAATCCACTACCACATGATTTCGGTCAATAGGGCCCTTCTTGACTTAGGGCGCCTTGCTTTCCGTCGACCTTTTGGGCCGGCGGAATCCGCCGCCTCGCGTGAGTTGCTTGATTGCATTGCGTTGCATGAGCCGTTGGCGGATGGCAGACCGGACCTAGTGCGATGGCGTCTGGAGCCGTCGGGCTTGTTCTCCACCAAGTCGCTGTACCCGGCCATTGCCCCATCCTCCGCTCCCCTCCCTCTATCGATGGTGTGGTCCGTCCGCGTTGCCCTGATGATCCGCACGCGCGGTTTGACTTCAAGCAGGGCATCACCGACGATCCACGAGGAGACTTGAGCAGCTGGAGAAGCACCACCCACTTCTGCCGATGGCGTGGTGTGAATACCACCATTTTGTGTCACCGAGCTTAACCTCACCGGCCTGGATTTAGCAGGCCAAATAACCTCTTCTCTTGGAAACAGGACATTCCTTCGAATGCTTCACCTTATTTTTTCCAGTACGAATGCTCGACCTTGAGTGGAATAACTTCGTTGGCCCCATACCTATCCTTGGTCGTCTCCAACAGTGCACACACTTCGGAACAAGGTGACGACAATTGCAACCGACAATGCCTTCGACAAGGAGATGGCGCCTAAGGTCAACATGGTTTTCAAAGGCAATCAAGGCACACCGAGTCAGCAGTAGGCCGGATCGGCGCTGAACTATGCTGTGACGGCGCACGCATCGCCTTATACTCCAGTAGGGAATCAGCAACCCTCGCCGACCCCTCAACGCGCCGCCGGCTGGCCATAGGCAGAACCGACGACTGATCTAGGTGGGACCAGATCCACGGCTGCCACTACGCCCACCATCGTCGGAGAACGTGGGCTCCCACTGGCCATGGAGGCTAGTGTGGCCGCCGCACGACCAGGGGCACCGCTGTGGCCCCTGCGCACAATTCTCCCTGGGTCATACCCTAGCCACACTAGGAGGTCGTCGCTGCATCCAGACTCCCTGGCTCAGTCGGCGCCGGGCCCGCCGCCCGCGGTCTACGCCGGTGGCAGCGGCGGATGGGATGGTGTTCAGAAGCTTATCCCACATCCAGCTACAGGTTCCTTGTAATCTTTGTGGTTGTTCAGGTTAGATGTTGTGTTTCCCCATCCTTTATAGTCTATGAAATGGTAAACGAGTAACGCTGAGCGTTTGTTTGGTTGTCGCTTCAGTTTCTTCTCCTTCAGGCCTCTGCCTTGTAATATGTTAAGTAAGGTTAGATTGCTGGCCTGTGCTTTTCTATACCTGCAGCTGGATGTGTTCTCAGGCTGTGGCCTTTTGTTTCTGAACTTTGTAAAACCTTGATGCTGGCGGTTTCTCAAATGAAATTCAACGAGGAGGCTCGATGTTTAAAGAAAAGTAATCTATGGCCACATGCTAGCCTTTTTTCTTTCGTCGAAGAATCCTAGTATTTTGTTTGTGATGTTGACTATTTCCTCTATAGTACTTGTTCCTGCAAATTTGCCGATATTCAAACGAGTTGGCAAAGTTACGTATACAATGATCCATACCGACTCCTCCAACAAATACTATGTGTGTGTGTGTCAGCAGCAAGCAAGGGAAAACAGCGACAACGCCTGGAACGCTACAGGAGGAACCGGCAACCGCGGAGCAGGCCAGACCCAAAAGGAAGGCCCAGGCCCCAGCAAGGTTGCGTGGCCCGGAATGGGCCCGCTAGAGCTACATAGATATAGTCCTTGTCCTGCTTCTGTAACGGGTGGCTAGCGGCTTTGGCCGAGAATGGATAGGATAGCTGGCTAGAAGGAATTGGCTGTAATCTTCCTCTCTCTCTCTCTCGTTTGAATTCTCATGAATCTGAGTTGAGTCCGAACAATTTCATAGTTAATCGAGAGATCCTAGTTCGTGCTTACAATTGGTATCAGAGCCTCAGATCCTGGCGCCGCCCGTTCCCCTCCACCACCAGCACGCGACGCGATTTGCGGCCCGGCACCGCCGTGAGATGATGGAAGCCTTGTCGCCGGCGACGAAGGCGGTGTACGAATTTCTCAAGGCCGACTTGGCGGAGTCTCTGGACGCACGCTTCAAGCGTCAGGATGAGGAAGCAGCGAAGTCGTTGCGCTCCATCGTGGGGGATCTGACGACGCGCCTCGACGACCTCAAGATGTCGATCGGCGTCGACATGGACGAACTCCGCGCCGGCCTGGAACGGCCGTCATCCGCATCGACTGCGTCTCCAACCACACGGTCTCCGCCGGCATAACAAGGTGTGTACAACAACGCCGACACGCCTCTGGAAGGCGGCCGCAGAGCCCCTTCAATCAAGGGAAAGGACCACGTTCCTTACATTCTGCCGCCAGCTAGAGGTACGAAACCAGATCAGAGCTCTGTACTCAGTTCGAGGTTGGCTGAAATTTCAGCAGATCATACTAACACCTACGGATTTGGCCCACGCATCGATCTGCCCCGTTTCGACGACTCCAATCTGAGGCTCTAGCAAACGAGATGCGAAGATTATTTCAGCATGAGTGGTACACCGCGTCAGCTATGGGTTCAGTTCGCATCAACCATGTTCGATGGCCCTACAGCGCGCTGGTTGGAATCGGTTCAGCGTCGAGCGCCGAACGCGCCGTGGGAGGATTTCTGCAGGCTGTTGCAATGCAGATTTGGGCGAAATCAGCACCAGGCACTAGTGCGCAAATTTTACAGCATTTCACAAACGGGTTCAGTCGAAGAATATGTGGAGCAATTTGCTGAGCTCTACGATCAGTTATCTGCTTATGAGGCCGTGCCTGAATCCGTGCACTATGTCACTAAGTTCATCGATGGCCTGAATTCAGCGGTCAGAGTGTTGGTGGCACTACAACAGCCACCCGATCTGGATGCAGCGTACGAGTTGGCTCTGTTACATGAATCACTGACCAGTACAGCGCCTCAATATCATCAAGCGAACAGACGCCATTATACTCCACAGGCAACGGCAACAGTTAAAACAGCTGCAGGCAAGGCCACTGAAGACAGGCGCAGCAGTGCAGATGTGCAGAAACTGAAATCAGGGGAAGATAAATGGGAGGCTCTGAGGGCTTACCGCAAGGCCAAGGGGCTGTGTTTTACATGTGGAGAGAAATGGAGTCGTGACCACCAGTGCAAACAAACAGTGTCCCTTCATGTAGTACAGGAAATGGTGGAATTCTTCCAATGCACTACTTCAGAAGAACTTGAGTCAGACGAGGATGAGGAGGTCAATCTAATGGCCATCTCTGAGGTAGCTGAAGGAAGATCCGCTCGCAGTAGAGCATTTCAACTGAATGTTACACTCCTTGGACAACAGAAGACATTCCTAGTGGATTCTGGCAGTACCCACTCCTTCCTGGATACTGTTTCAGCTAAAACACTGACAGGAGTACAGGAGTGTCCAACAATGAAGGTTAAGGTAGCTAATGTGGGAGTAATGAGCTGCTCTAGTTTCGTGCCCAAGTGCAAATGGTCAGTACATGGTGTTCAGTTTGAGCATGATCTCAAGATTTTGCCTCTTAGCTGCTATGATGGAATATTGGGAATGGATTGGCTGGCTAAACATAGCCCAATGACTGTGGACTGGGAACAGCAGTGGATGTCCTTTCCTATTCATGGAAAAACAGTAACTATTCAAGGAGCAGCACCTATAGAATTTGCTTACACCATCATAGAGTTGTTTGTAGTTACTGATGAAAATGCTCAAACCGTACTGCCAGAAATTCAGGAACTGTTGGATGAATACCAGGATGTGTTTGCTATTCCTACTGGATTACCACCAGAGAGAGCTTGTGACCACTCTATTCCTCTCATTCCAGGTGCAAGACCTTTTTCACACAGACCATATAGACTGGCACCAGAATTAAAGGATGAAGTTGAAAGGCAAATTCAGGAAATGTTGGATTATGGTGTAATCAGAAGAAGTAACAGTCCATTTTCTTCTCCTATCCTCTTGGTTAAAAAGAAGGATCACACCTGGAGGTTGGTGGTGGATTACAGGCATCTCAATGCCCTAACAATTAAAGGAAATTACCCTATGCCTGTGATAGATGAGTGTCGGTGTCAAAACCGGCGGATCTCGGGTAGGGGGTCCCGAACTGTGCATCTAGGCGGATGGTAACAGGAGACAAGGGACATGATGTTTTACCCAGGTTCGGGCCCTCTTGATGGAGGTAAAACCCTACGTCCTGCTTGATTAATATTGATGATATTGGTAGTACAAGAGTGGATCTACCACGAGATCAAGGAGGCTAAACCCTAAAGTTAGCCCATGGTATGATTATTGTGATGTATGTTGTGTCCTACGGACTAAAGCTCTCCGGTTTATATAGACACCGGAGGAGGCTAGGGTTACACAGAGTCGGTTACAATGGTAGGAGATCTACATATCCGTATTGCCAAGCTTGCCTTCCACACCAAGGAAAGTCCCATCCGGACATGGGACGGAGTCTTCAATCTTGTATCTTCGTAGTCTTGGAGTCCGGCGGACGATGATAGTCCGGCTGTCCGGACACCCCCTAGTCCAGGACTCCCATAGTAGCCCCTGAACCAGGCTTCAATGATGATAAGTCCGGCGCGCATAATGTTCGGCATTGCAAGGCAGGTTCCTCCCTTGAATAATCCAGAGAAGATCATGAACACCAGGATAGTGTCCGGCTCTGCAAAATAAATTCCACATTCCACCGTAGAGAGAATAAAATGTACACAAGTTCAATCTGCTGACGTATTATGCGGCATGACATCACACCGCTACCAGGCTTTTACTTGAATCGTTTTTTTATTATACCACCTCAGCACGTTTAGCGAAGCGGTTTCCTTGGCACGTCTTGTCGAAGCAGAGATCATGTTCCCCTTATTCCGGGATTCTCATCAATACGGACGTGGGTAACCCAACCGCGCCATTGATGGTGGCGCTTGGGGGATAAGCGAGTTTTACCAGGCTGGTGGGGGGCGCATAGTCTTCACCCTGCCTATATAAGGGATAAGGATTCACCTTTTCACCCACGCCTTCTTCCTCCTTTGCTTATCCACCTCCGCGCACTCAAGCTCCAACGCCCAAGCTCGCGCATCTCGTCTTAACCTTCCCTGACCATGTCCGGAGGGGGAGGTAAGTGGTTGGCTTCCACCATCAAGGAGGAGCACATCACCAAGCTGCGCAACGGCGGATACCTTTCCAGTGATATTGCGCACCGGCTGCCCGACGAGGGGCAGCTCATCCCTACCCCTGGGCCTCATGAGAGGGTCGTCTTCCTTCTCCACTTCCTCCGCGGACTAGGCTTTCCACTGTACCCTTTCGTCTGGGGGCTCATGTTCTATTACGGCCTGGATTTCCACGATCTGGCGCCGAACTTCATTCTCAACATCTCGGCGTTCATCGTCGTGTGTGAGGCCCTCCTCTGCATCCGGCCCCACTTCGGCTTGTGGCTCAAGACCTTCAACGTCAAGCCGAAGGTAGTGAAGGGCACGCATGCGGAGTGCGGAGGCGCCATGTCGGGCAAGATGCCCAACGTCCTCTGGTTCGAAGGGGCCTTTGTGGACTCCGTCAAGGGGTGGCAATCGGGGTGGTTCTATATCACCGAGACGCACGACCCTACGTGGGCGGCGGCCCCCGAGTGTAGATCTGGTATCCCCACGCAGCTCACCTCCTGGAAAGAGAAGGGCTTGCTGTGGGGTAATCCGAAGGAGCTGACGGGACTCCGAGCCTGTATCCAGAAGCTGGTGAACAAGAAGCTCAGGCTCGTCGATGTGGTCCAAGTCATGCTCGTCCGCCGGATCCTCCCATGCCAAGAACGGGCATTTAATTTGTGGGAGTTCGATCTGGAACGGCACCAGGCGCTAAGCGGGCTCTTCGACACGACGTACGAAGGCGCCTGGAGGGTGCTGTTTAAGGGCGCCGAAGCCCCCGCATCCGCGACGGAAGATCGCGGATTTCACTCGTAGCATCCGGCTGACGAGGTAAGTGATTCTACCCCTTTACGGGACACTTGTTGTAAATAGATTGGTTCTAAGAGGGTTTCAATCTCCCTTTTCCTTTGACAGGAATGGATGCAGAAGGCCGACCAGCTCATCTGCCCGGCTCCCAGGGCAGAAGACCCAGTGGACACCCGTCTAGCGGGGCTGCTGGTTCCGGCACCGCACGTGGTGCCGGAGAAGAAGGCCAAGAAGGCGGCCGCGGGGTCTCGAAAGAGTTCCCATAATCAGGCGTCCGACGACGAGGCGGACTCCTCCCCCGAAGATGAGGAGGAGGAAGAAGACTCTCTCCCGGAGGAGGGAGAGAGGAAGAGGAAGGCTTCCCCAACAGGGGAGGCCGAAGGGTCCAAGAGGGGGAGAACTATCCCCCCGGACAGCTCCGCCAACACCAATGTTGGCGAGGAGGAGTGGCCTTCAAGGGCCAGGCCTCCGGCGAGATCGTAAGTATCCGGATCCCTGATATGCAATTTCTTTCGTGTCACATAGTGTCCTACTAATGCCGCATACTGTCTGCAGTCCGGCCGATGATGATCTTCCCGCTTCATCGAGCGGGTCGTTGGCCCCGTCGGATGTGGATTCACTTCCGACGGCCTCTACCCCCCGCGCCGATGAGGACGCCGAGGTAGTGATCTCGGAAGGGGACCCATCAGGAGGAGGCTCCGGAGGCACAGCAAGGCAGCCTCCCGGACTTTGCGCCGGACTCTACGTCGGAACCTGTAGTGGTTCCAGAGTCCGGCGGGCGGCCCCTTCGAAAGAAGGGCAAGACCGTGACTCCAGCAGCCTCCGTCCAACCGGAGGCGCCGGACAACTTGCTGGAGGCGCTCCAAGGCGCTTCCATCGAGGAAGAACACCGCACTGTTATGAGTGCGGTGATTCAGAAGGTCCAGCTCACCAAGTGCGGGCTGACCGAAGCCTGCAGTAGCCTTTTATCAGGCTTTGAGGTAAGAAGTTAAAATTGTGTAATATAATACCGCATAGACAGTAGCCCCTGATGCTCGGTTCGGTGTTCGGAAAGAAAAGCCGGACTGAGGATCTAAAAAGATATTCGCAGGTTGCTAATAAATGATGTCAATATGGGTTTGCAGGCTGTGCTGCTGACCTCTACCGCACTGACTGCGGAGGTTGGTACATTAAAGCAGGATCTCGAGCGGTCCGAGCGAGAGCTCGGCCATGCCAAGAGGCAGCTCGAGGACAAAGAAGGTGAGTAGCACCACTTCGAATTTTTACCTTACAGAAAAGGATTTTGGTCGCAATAAAATTAATCAGGATAATATAGGTATTGCAGGGGCCACGAACGAGGTGGCAACCCTGAAGGAGGCTGTGTCCGCGGTCGAATGCAGTGTGGCCGCGGAACGGGCAGAGCGAGAAAAGAAGGAGGCACAGGTGGTGGAAGTGCGGCAAGAGCTCCAGGCTCTCATGGAGAAGTATGAGAGCTTGGAGCGCGACTGCAAGACTCGAGAGTCCGAGCTTGCCTCGGCTCTCGAAAGTGCCAAGTCCGCCAAGGCCGAGGCCCGTAAGGCCCTTCAGGAGGTTGAAGATGTAAAGAAGATAGCGGAGGGTAAGGCATTTTTCATGCAAAGCAAGCATATTAATGTAAACTACCTGACACTTACCCGCATTCGGAGCTCTCCAGGGGCGTTTGCAGATCTGCCGCGTAGTGTGTCCGATGCCGCCGCATTCTATCGTGGCGAGGAGGGGAGCTCGACGGAGAAGGTCTTCTGGTCTCAGTACGCTGCGGCTGGCCATCCGGTGCCCCCAAGCGACCAGCTGAAGCAGCTGGTCGAACTCCACAAGGTAGCTGAGGAGGCCATGAAGTGCCTTATAGTCCGGCTGTGGCCTGGACAGGCCATGCCCGGGAGCTACTTCGGCCTCGTGCGGCGGCTGGTGGATGCGTGCCCCTGGGTGGAGGTCATCAAGCGCTCCGCCTATATTGAAGGTGCTCGTCGGGCCCTTGCCCGCACAAAGGTGCACTGGGGTAGGCTGGATGCGGAGAAGCTTCTTACTGACCCGCCGCCACCGGGCAAGGAGTATCGGACGCCCGAAATGTATTATAAAACTGTCCTGAAGGGCGCCCGCGATATTGCGGACGAATGCCCTAAAGATGTAATTTTTGAGTAAACTCGCTATGTATTATCCTGTGCGCTGAATGCTTTGTTCATGTGCGCTTTAAGCAACACTTGTTTAATTTAAAATATTACCTTCTGTGCGGCCGTTTATAAAATCTGAGAGATGGCAAGTCGTTGGCTTCAGTCCCCAAGCCGCAAGTGCTGGGGTGTTCAGGATAACTTGACCACTCTTGTTCCCACTTTTGGGTCCATCTAGGGAGGCGCTCAACACAATGAACAAGGCAACCGGACTTATAATGCTTGAACACTCTCACTTAGCCATAGAATTATATAATTTTAAATTTCGGCGAAGCCCCTAGTATTCGGAAGACCGAATTCGGGGCGCTATCCACGCCTTCGTCGGACATTATCCGGAACTTCGCTCGAAGCGGCGTGAGTCTTTAAGGACCCGAAAAAACCTATCGAACAGCGACCAGTCTCTCGCCTTATCATGCCGGTCAGTTTTAGCTTTCTCCACTGAGGCGCTCGCCCGGCTCAACCGGGGCGCAATCGCAGTGGTTCTCCTAGTGCCACCTTAGCCGACGGGACGGAACGTAAGGCACCAAAACGTGGGAGCCGGGCAAACCCAACTATTGACCCAAGACATGATTGGGAGCCGATTCATATAATGCTATAAGTTCGGGGTGCCGCACTTGTGAAAGTGTTCAGACTTATCACACCATAATGTGGGGAACATAAGCCCCTGGTGTATTAGGCCGTATCAAGATATACGGGTGCTAGATGTCATGTAATGAACATATATATACAATAACAGGCGAAAAAAGTTGATGCATCATTTATTAAAGGAAGTCTGCTATGAGTGCGGACTGATACAGATAGTGCGGTAAGCAAGGGTGTTGGACTAATTAAACATGTCCCCCTCCAGGGATGGGCTGCGGACTTGGTGTATATAATCAAATTTAATGCTCGTAATTGAGACCACCTGAGTGTTCGTCGCTGCATTCCTTACTCCCTGGTTGTTGCATCATGAGTTCGGCAGGTTCACCGCCGGACAGGGCCTCTGGCTAACGGAGTCCTGTGTACATAAAGAAGGAAAATAATAATAAGAAAGAGTGGCACACTTGCGAGCCCCCGGTGTGGTCAAGCCGCACTCTGGGTCTGTTGTTAGGGCCGCATTGCTACGCGTGCTCTGATCGTGCCAGGTGGTCTTGGTTGGTGTTGCTTCGGGCGCGTTTGGCTGTATCCGGCCGTTTAACGGCCGGACTCGAAAATTGCCTTAAAAGGCTGCTCTGTACTTCTGCCGCGAGAGCCGATGTATGTTCCTCCATTCGGAGGGAGCGTTCCGTATTTCCGTTGACCGTGATGACTCCACGAGGGCCTGGCATCTTTAGCTTGAGGTATGCATAATGCGGCACCGCGTTGAACATTGCAAAGGCGGTTCGTCCGAGCAGAGCGTGATAGCCGCTGCGAAATGGAACTATGTCGAAGATTAATTCCTCGCTCCGGAAATTATCCGGGGATCCGAAGACCACTTCCAGTGTGACTGAGTCTGTACAATTGGCCTCCACACCTGGTATGATGCCTTTAAAGGTTGTCTTTGTAGGTTTAATCCGTGAGGGGTCTATGCCCATCTTACGCACTGTATCCTGATAAAGCAGGTTCAGGCTACTGCCGCCGTCCGTCAGGACTCTTGTGAGGTGAAATCCATCGACGATTGGGTCTAAAACCAATGCGGTGAATCCACCATGGCGGATGTTGGTCGGATGGTCTCTTCGATCGAAAGTGATCGGACAAGAGGACCATGGATTGAACTTCGGGGCGACTGGCTCCATTGCGTATACGTCCCGTAGTGCACGCTTCCGCTCCCTCCTGGGTATATGGGTTGCGTAGATCATGTTCACCGTCCGCACTTGCGGGGGGAAACCCTTCTGTCCTCTATTTTTCGGCGGTCGGGTCTCCTCCTCGTCGTCGTTGTTTAACCCCTTGTCGTTGTTTTCGGCAATTAACTTGCCTGCCTGCTTGAACACCCAGCAATCTCTGTTGGTGTGATTAGCTGGCTTTTCGGGGGTGCCATGTATCTGGCATAAGCGGTCGAGTATTCGGTCCAAATTGGACGGACCCGGAGTGGTTCTTTTGAATGGTTTCTTCCGCTGACCGGGTTTAGAGCCTCGGAATCCGGCGTTGACTGCCGTATCCTCCTTGTCGTCGCCGTTAATGTGGCGTTTATTTTTGCTTCGACGCGACCTGCCATTGTGGTCCTTAGTATCCGGACTGCCAGAATTTTTACTGAGGTTGTTGCTGCGAGCTAGCCAGCTATCCTCTCCCGCGCAAAAGCGGGTCATTAATGATGTGAGGGCTGCCATTGATTTCGGCTTTTCTTGTCCCAGGTGCCGGGCTAGCCACTTGTCGCGGATGTTATGTTTGAAGGCTGCGAGGGCCTCTGCATCCGGACAGTCGACGATTTGATTTTTCTTTGTCAAGAACCGTGTCCAGAATTGTCTGGCCGATTCGTCTAGCAGCTGAATTATGTGGCTTAGGTCATCGGCGTCTGGTGGCCGCACATACGTGCCCTGGAAGTTGTCGAGGAATGCGGCTTCCAGGTCTTCCCAACACCCAATTGACTCTGCGGGCAAGCTATTAAGCCAATGCCGAGCTGGTCCTTTAAGCTTGAGTGGGAGATATTTGATGGCATGGAGATCGTCGCCACGAGCCATATGGATGTGAAGGAGATAATCTTCGATCCAAACCGCGGGGTCTGTTGTTGCATCGTAGGATTCTATGTTTACAGGTTTAAACCCTTCAGGGATTTGATGATCCATTACTTCGTCAGTGAAGCATAGCGGGTGTGCGGCGCCTCTATATTGAGCGATATCACGACGTAGCTCGAGAGAGCATTGTCTACTGTGTTCGGCCCGGCCGGGGTTATTGTATCCGGCGCGACGGTATTCGTCGTGGGTCGTGGGGCGCCCACGTGATCCGTAGATGGATCTGGATTGCCTTGCTTTGTCCTCCAATACGTCTCGCAAGTCCGGCGTGTTCCCTCTTGGCTTCGTACGTTTGGAGCGATGCCGGGGTACGGTCTTGGTGGAGGGCCTGGATGCCTCTCTGTCGCGACCACGGCGTGGTCGGTCGGCCGTGTCGTGCGCTGGTGATGAAGGTATGTATGCTTCTTCCTCTAATCGGGGGAGCAACTTGCATCTTGGGTAGCTTTTGGAGGGGCGTTCGAGTTTATACTCTTCGGCTGTGAGGACCTCGGTCCATCGATCGGCCAGCAGGTCCTGATCAGCTTGAAGCTGTTGCTGCTTTTTCTTTAGGCTATTTGCCGTGGCGATAAGCCTGCGTTTAAAACGCTCTTGTTCGACGGGATCCTCAGGCACGACGAATTCGTCGTCGTTGAGGCTTGCCTCGTCTTCGGAGGGAGGTGTGTAGTTATATTCCTCGACCTCTTCGTCTGCCGCCCTCTCGTGGGGGCTTGCTTCTGCATCCTCCTGCGCTGAGTCTTGCTGGAGGGGATTGTCTTCGGCACTCTCTGGGGTATTATTATCTCCTGTGCCGGAATCTCCATTCTTGCTATGGCGGGATTTAGAGCGGCGCCGCTGACGCCGGCGCTTGGGCTGTTTCTTTAAGGAATCTGCCTCCGCTGCTTCTTCGCCGTCCCCGTCTTTTGGGGTGTCCATCATGTATATGTCGTATGACGAGGTGGTCTTCCAGTGCCCTGTAGGCGCTGGTTCCTATTCGTCTCCGGCATCGTCGTCCATAGCGTCGATGTCTTCGGAGTCATAGCCTAGCATGTCGGTTAGATCGTCGACAGTGGCTACAAAGTGGGTGGTGGGTGGGCTCTGAATTTCTTCGTCGTCCGTATCCCAACCATCCTGGCCATAATCTGGCCAGGACTCTCCGGATAGCGAGAGATGCTTTACAGAATTTAGGATGTCGCCAAAGGGTGAGTGTTGGAAGATGTCCGCGGCGGTGAATTCCATAACCGGCGTCCAATCAGATTCGATTGGTAGGGGCGTGGGAGGTCCGGAGTCCGGCAAGGAGTCCGGCACCTCGGAATCACGAGTTTCGCGAGGGACAAGGTTAGTGTTCGGCTCCATCGCCGTGGAAGTTGAAGCCCCCAAGGTGGTGTCCATCCACCGGTCCTCGATCTGGGCGATCGGCTCCGGACTAAGGGCCGAAGCGGATTCGTGTGCGGCCACCAAGGCACTGTTCGGCGGCAGAGCTAGATCATGCCCATCGCAACAGTGCGGCGCGCTTGGCTTTGGCTCGAGCCCGTCGAAGATCAAGTCCCCGCGGATGTCGGCTGTGAAGTTTAGGCTTCCGAATCTGACCTAATGGCCAGGGGCGTAGCTTTCGATCCTGGACAGCGTTGTTGATTGAAGATGCCATCGATCCTATCGGTGACGACACAGAGCAACTCTCAATGAAAGCACCAATGTCGGTGTCAAAACCAGCGGATCTCGGGTAGGGGGTCCCGAACTGTGCGTCTAGGCGGATGGTAACAGGAGACAAGGGACACGATGTTTTACCCAGGTTCGGGCCCTCTTGATGGAGGTAAAACCCTACGTCCTTCTTGATTAATATTGATGATATGGGTAGTACAAGAGTGGATCTACCACGAGATCAAGGAGGCTAAACCCTAAAGCTAGCCTATGGTATGATTGTTGTGATGTATGTTGTGTCCTACGGACTAAAGCCCTCCGGTTTATATAGACACCGGAGGAGGCTAGGGTTACACAGAGTCGGTTACAATGGTAGGAGATCTACATATCCGTATTGCGAAGCTTGCCTTCCACGCCAAGGAAAGTCCCATCCGGACACGGGACGGAGTCTTCAATCTTGTATCTTCGTAGTCTTGGAGTCCGGCGGACGATGATAGTCCGGCTATCCGGACACCCCCTAGTCCAGGACTCCCTCAATGAGTTATTGGATGAACTCCATGGTGCACACTGGTTTACAAAACTGGATCTCAGGGCTGGATATCACCAAATAAGGCTAGCCCCTGGAGAGGAGTATAAGACAGCTTTTCAAACTCACCATGGGCGTTTTGAATTTCTAGTGGTGGGATTTGGTTTGACAGGAGCTCCAAACACTTTTCAAGGGGCCATTAATGTGTCTCTGTCAGAAGAACCTGACATGCTAAGGAACTTTGTGATTGCATTCTTTGATGACATTCTAGTTTTCAGTAAAACACTGCAACAACATCTAGAGCATGTCAGGAGGGTTGTCGGTGTCAAAACCGGCGGATCTCGGGTAGGGGGTCCCGAACTGTGCGTCTGGGCGGATGGTAACAGGAGATGAGGGACACAATGTTTTACCCAGGTTCGGGCCCTCTCGATGGAGGTAAAACCCTACGTCCTGCTTGATTAATATTGATGATATGGGTAGTACAAGAGTAGATCTACCACAAGATCAGAGAGGCTAAACCCTAGAAGCTAGCCTATGGTATGATTGTTGTTGTATATATCTCTATCGACTAGCCTGGCCTCGGTTTATATAATGCACTAGGGGCCTAGGATAACAAGAGTCCTAGCCGGATACGCCGGTGGGGGAGGAGTCCTTCTCTTGAACGCCAAGTCTTGTGGAATCTTCCTTGTATGCGGCAACTGTCCGGACTGGCCCATGAGTATACGGCCATGGGGATCCTCGGCCCAATCCACCTGATCGGGAGACGACGTGGTGAGTACCCCCTAGTCCAGGACACCGTCAGTAGCCCCCTGAACCGGTCTTCAAGTTGGGGACGCTCCTCGATTCTTCCGAACTATTCTCCATCTTCGGTCGTCGGTCTTGAAAACTAGTTCAACAAATCTTCTCATCTTCGATCTTGAGGATCGCCGAAATGCATTCGACGAGTTTACACGTTGGGTATCCGAGGAGCCCCTTTAAGTTTCCGGCCTTTATCAGTGCCTTGTTATTTTTATGCCACACCTCGGGTTTGAAGTTGTTCCCGGGCGGCAACGTCCTCTTGCGTCCGAGCTCCAAAGCCGGACTGCATTCGAGGTATCTTTTGCAGCCGAGCACCAATGCCGGACTGCTTCCCAGCTCTAACGCCGGACTATGTATCTGAGCTCCAACGCCGGACTGTGTATTCGAGCTCCAACGCCGGACTGTATCCGAGGTGTCGTAAATCACCTTGGTTCAAAGAAGTTTGAAGGAGTTTAGCCGAGCTTAATGCCGGAAATGCCCTCTATGGAGCCAGCCACTAGCGTCCGAGCTTTATGCCGGACTGCTTCCGAGATGGTGCACCACCCGAATGTGGGCCAAATTTTGTCATTATTTTTTATTGGTGCAATTTATTCTCTGCCGAGATACATAGCCAGTAGCCCTCAAGGTGGGTATCGGTCTAAAACCCGAGATGCACATGAAGGATGACATAAGACCGCTGATCCCAGTAGCCGCTGAGACTCAGGTCGATTTGCAAAATCGGCCTGAGGATCAAGTCCTAGCTCGGCAAAATACTTCGGGACACTAAAAGCGGCGTGCTCAGTCCTCGAGACTCAGGTTGGGTGCGGCCGACCAACCTGAGGATCAAAATCTCCTCGGAAACTATATTGCACATAAAATTTTCTGCATTGGACAAGCAATGTAGTAGCCCCCGAGACACTGGTCGGGTGGCAACACCAGATCAGGGGATCGATGTGCCCCTTTAATATGTTTAAATAATAAGCCCGAAGCCTAGTAGCCCCCGAGCCTTAATGCGGGCACGGGCGGCCGAATTAAGGATCGATATCCATAGTAAAATCACAAATTGTGTGTAATGACTCTATTTATCCAAGTATTTTACGTCATTTAATGCTCGGATCCGCATTCTACAAAACTTTGTTGACCGACCATCGGCTTCCACCTCCTCGGCCAATAGCTGAGGAGTGTTTGTCCTACTTTATAAAGCCTTTATGAGGGCAAAGATTTACGACAAACAAGGCAATCTGGCCATACGGTTTTATAAACAAAGGTACGCAGAGAGATATGTTATATTACTGTTTAACAGAAGAAATGTCTTCCAAAGAAAATAGTCCCGCTATCGGTTCCTTTCTTTGGGTTGTCATGCTAAGCATGATCATAAAACTTCAGCTCCAATGTAAGCGCAAAATATCGAGGATTTAGTTTGGGAGGCTAGTTAATAGCCCCCGGTAGTGTTCAGCGACAGTCGAGGTCAAGCCGTAAACCCTTCGGCCAATGTTATGAACGGCCTGTTATTTAACATAGTTATCGGATCACTGACCAGTTTACGCTTACTGTGACAGTCAGTTTTCGGCTTTCTCCACTGAGGTGCTTAAGCATGTGAGCTGGAAGCACAATCGCAGTGGTTCTCCCTTTGCACGCCTAGCCGAACAAAACGGAACATAGGAAGCAAGTGCGGCAGCTGGGCAACCCAACTATTGACCGAAGACACAATTCGAAACCGATTCATATATAGCAATATCCGAGAATATTTTTGCCGAAATCCCTAAAAGGTGTTCGGCGTTGCACTGCGAGACTAATGCTGGAAAAGCACAAATAGTTTAAAAGTGCCAAAAAGCTTGGAAAGCCAAGAAACGTCAGTGAAAACATGACGTCCGAACAATATCAAGTGTTCGGTGCCAATCCGAAAATTGGTTTTAGAAAAAATAAGTGCTTCTGTCGTGCTTTAACATGATACATCCTATCTCAGGACTTCGAGCGGGTCAGCCTACGGCTTCAACCTCCTATCCCGAGGGCGGAGTACTTCTCATCAGGCTAGTTTAACAAACTAAACTCTAGCAGCTTTGAGAGAGAAATTAGGCTCCCTGTCTAGTGACCGCACACTCGTGTCGAAAAAAGGAGTGCTAAATAATAAAAACTTTGCAACGACTAAGGAGAAAAACACTTAGTATAAAACGGCTCAAATAAACATAAGATCCCCCAAGTGACTTGGGTAAAAGTTGACTATATAATGTAAGGTGACATGTAAAATGCTTTCTAGCCGGATTGTAGATCGTTTGTCGTAGCGGACCTTTTCGCTTCCACCTCTGGACCCAATAGTCCGGAGTGTGTCCGAATACCCTCGCGGTTATAAAAACTGGGGCATGCATGGAGACCAGGCGTAGGGGTCATTAGTGCTTTATCAGACAAGTGCCCAACTAGTTATGTCATATTACATGGTTAGTAAGAAACATCTTCCAGGGAGAATAGTTCCGTTAGGGGTTCCTTTCCCTGGGAGGCATGCCCTAAAGTGCATGTCCGGACTGCAAAAAGAGCAGAAAAACATCTGGGGGCAGGTAAATAAATAGGTAAGAAATCATCTTTTAGTTCACCGACCGAGTATTCCCTTAAGAACGCTAGCTTTCGGCTTCACCCAGTCTGAGGTACACATCCGGCTGACCCGGCAGTAACAATCGCAGAGGTGCTCCCTTTACCACCTAGCCGAACAATCGGGAACGTAGGGGTAAGCACAGGAGCCAGGCAACCCAGCTTGGCCAAAACTTAAGTCATATCGATGCATATAATGGTGAATAAAGGGTACATGCTGAAGTGTGACACATGTGTCGGGCATAAAGCCCGTATTAATAAGCTTCTATTAAAGAAGCCCCCAGGTATAATGAGCGCGGATAGCGCGTCAAGTGTGTGCAAACAAAGTTTGGACAAGGAAAATTTTTACAAGCCACTTTTTTCCAAAAAAGTATAATGCTTGGTCGAACCGAACACAAGTTAAAAATTTAAAACTTTGAGCATGAAGACAACTTAGCTGGTTAATGTGTTCGGTATTGACGACGTGGTCCGAGCTTGATGCGGGACAAGGTTCCGTCCCCCAAGCCGGTCCCGAGGTGGCGGAGCAAAGAGCTCGGCATTCCGAAGTGGTGACATAGCTCGGTAAATGCAGAACGGCAGAGTGATGCCGAAGTCCCCGACATGGGGTAATGAAGTGTTGACGAAGCCCCCCGTCCAGCCGAGGTGACGCCAAAGGATATAGTCCGGCTGGATCATTTTCCTGTGCACAAAAAATAGTGCAAACCGGAGATAATAGTGATAATAATAATTAAAAAAATCGTTGCATAATGAATAATTTATGCAAATTGAGTAATAAAAGAAAATATGGCCTGGCGCCGAGGTCGATGTCGATGCAGGGCGTCGGCGTGATGCGGTAAAGGCGTGGCAAAGCTTTAATTCACAGGTCGGTCCGTGCTCCGGATGCGGCGTTCGCCGGACTATGTACGGAGACTGACCGAATCATGATGCAACCGTCGTTAGTGCGGCCACCATTTGATAGACCTGTGAACATATGATGGACAAACTAGAGTAATAATTCCTTGGTAAAAATGAACCCAAACAAACAAAAAATATTAGGATTAATAGCACCTGGTTTATTTGTTGTAGCAATCCGAAGGAGGATGATGCTGGCAAAGGTTGGCTTGCCGATGCAAAGCCCTCGGTCCAGCTAATCGTGACGAAGCTGGTCGCCTGGTGACACCGAAGTGTTCGGAGTAGGTTGATGAAGAGATGATGAATTCTTCGGTCCAGCCGAGATGTCGAAGTAGTTTGGCGTGATGGACACCGGCTTGAAGGAGCAACAGTGCGGCCCTGCCGATGCAGGTCGTGACGTGGTCGATACCGGCTTGATGAAGCGACCGTGCAGCGATGCCGATATTCCCGCTCCGTGTAATCCGTGGGGCGGCGATGTTGATGATGATTTGTTCTTCGCGATGCCGGACTCTTGTTCGGCTTGCTGAGATGATGATCTGAAGAAGTTGAGCTCGGCTCAACGAAGTGACGACGTGTCTAGCGCAGGTCGGCAGCCGTGGAACAATATCGCCGGACTGGTTTGACACCAGCAATGATGTTGAAGATCATGTTCAAAAGATCTTAAGGTTAGTGGGATGTGTTGGGGAACAATACACAATATCCCATACAAAACTTCCTTCAAAAAGGATGTCCGAAATCCCGTTCATAAAAAAGATGAATTCGAGTCGGATTCGTTCTCGCGCAGAAAACAGATCCGAAAAGTGATGCACTAATCGGAAGGTTCCCGGAGTTCTGACGGTCGGATTGAGCTGAAGTTTGGAGGGGTGGTAGATATAGGAATCCCGCAGCCGATCAACGGTTGGATCTTCCAAAGGACGTCCGAGCTAGAAGCTGGACACCACACCCTAAACTCGTCCATATTCCCGTCCAGATTTGACAGGGCTCCGGTATATCGTGGATTGCGAGAGATTCCTCCATCGGAACTCGACGAAATTTTCCAGGGTTGTTGTAGACTCAATTCCACACAATTCCACCAAGGCGATCGTCAAAGCGATACTTGAGGAGGTGGTGGCAGCAAATACGAGTTTGCTGTCCAGAAAAACAGCACAGTCGCTTGAGGGCAATGTTGACGTTGAGCCCCCGAGCTCCATGGATGAATCCTCCGTGATTTTGATAGAGATCGGAGTTGGTGTTGATGAAGGCCCTCATCCGAACATGACGATAGGAGGTAGGGCGCAGTCCTCGGTCAAGCCAAGGTGACCAGTCGAGCTGGTGACGAAGATGCCGATGTCGCAGTTGACCTGCAGTCGAGCCATTGATCCTTTCGCCGATCACACAGCGAAACTCTCAATGAAAGCACCAATGTCGGTGTCAAAACCGGCGGATCTCGGGTAGGGGGTCCCGAACTGTGCGTCTGGGCGGATGGTAATAGGAGACGAGGGACACGATGTTTTACCCAGGTTCGGGCCCTCTCGATGGAGGTAAAACCCTACGTCCTGCTTGATTAATATTGATGATATGGGTAGTACAAGAGTAGATCTACCACGAGATCAGAGAGGCTAAACCCTAGAAGCTAGCCTATGGTATGATTGTTGTTGTATATATCTCTATCGACTAGCCTGGCCTCGGTTTATATAATGCACCAGGGGCCTAGGATAACAAGAGTCCTAGCCGGATACGCCGGTGGGGGAGGAGTCCTTGTCTTGATCGCCAAGTCTTGTGGAATCTTCCTTGTATGCGGCAACTGTCCGGACTGGCCCATGAGTATACGGCCATGGGGATCCTCGGCCCAATCCACCTGATCGGGAGACGACGTGGTGAGTACCCCCTAGTCCAGGACACCGTCAAGGGTCTTACAAGTTTTGAGAAGGGATAAATGGTATGTGAAGCTCTCCAAGTGTGAATTTGCTTCTCAAAAGCTGCTCTATCTAGGTCACATAATCAGCAAGGATGGAGTCTCCACTAATCCTGAGAAAATAAGTACTGTAGAATAGTGGCCACAACCTGAATGTGTGAAAGAGGTCAGAAGTTTCCTGGGGTTAGCTGGGTACTACAGAAAATTCGTTCGCCATTTTGGAGTCATTGCCAAACCCCTGACTAATCTACTGTGCAAGGGTATTGTGTTTGTTTGGACCAGTATCGAGGACACAGCCTTCCAGACTCTGAAACAAGCTTTAGTTACTGCTCCTGTTCTGGCACTCCCCAATTTTCAGAAACCATTTACTGTCGAAACAGACGCTAGTGACTGTGGAATAGGTGTTGTATTATCACAAGAGGGACATCCAATAGCGTTTGTCAGCAAGGCCTTGGGGCCCAAGAATCAAACGCTGTCAGTTTATGAAAAGGAGTTCTTAGCAATTTTGCTGGTAGTGGAACAGTGGCGCTCTTACCTGCAGTTGAAAGAGTTTAACATTATTACTGATCAAAAGGCATTGGTCAGTCTAACAGAGCAGCGCTTGCATACAGCTTGTCAACAAAAAGCACTAACCAAATTGTTTGGTTTAGATTACAAGATCATTTACAGAAAGGGGACAGAAAACAAAGTTGCTGACGCTCTATCCCGACGACCTCATACATCAGGAGACTGTTATGCTCTGTCTGTGATACAGCCAACTTGGGTGCAGGAAATAATGGACAGTTATAGTTCAGATCCTCATGTTACAGCAATTCTACAGAAGTTAGCTATTGATCCTTCAGCTGTTACTAACTTTTCCTTGCAAGGAGGTTTGCTTCGTTTCAAAAAACGCTTATGGATTGGCTCGAATGAACAGTTGCAGCGTAAAATAATTGACAGTTTGCATGCTAGCTCGGCTGGAGGTCATTCTGGATTTCCAGTTACTTGTCGAAGAATCTCCCAGCTCTTTCATTGGAAAAAGATGAAGCAAATGATCAAGGCAGTCGTGCAACAGTGTCAGGTATGCCAACTTGCTAAACCTGACAGAGTTTCCTACCCAAGTCTATTGCAACCTTTACCTATACCTTCTCAGCCTTGGGAAATGATGACAATGGATTTCATCGAAGGCTTGCCAGTTTCACAGCATTACAGTTGCATCTTGGTGGTTGTTGACAAACTCACTAAGTATGGGCATTTCATTGCTCTCAAGCACCCCTATACAGCTACCACAGTGACTGAGCAATTCCTGGGCCGTGTATATCGCCTTCATGGCCTTCCTGAATCACTCGTTTCTGATTGCGATCCGGTTTTCACCAGCTCATTCTGGAAAGAGGTGTGCAACAGAATAGGTATCAAACTGCGCATGAGCTTGGGTCAACACCCACAGACGGACGGGCAAACTGAACATGTGAATCAACAAGTGGAAGGGTATCTCAGATGTTTTATCAGCGCTCATCCGCATCGTTGGTTCAGTTGGCTCCCACTCTGCGAGCTATGGTATAATACGAACTGGCACTCTTCGACTGGCCATACTCCGTTTGAATTGGTATATGGACACCCAGCATGTTATTTTGGTATAGCCCCTATGGATGCTGTTAGCAGTTCAGATGCTCAACAGTGGTTGCGTGACAGGCATGTGGTCATGGAATCAGTCAAGCAATACTTAGTGCGTACGCAGCAGCGAATGAAGGTTCAGGCTGATAAACACCGAACAGAGAGATGTTTTGAGGTGGGCGACACGGTATTCCTCAAGATGCAGCCATACATTCAGTCTTCTATTTCCCCGCGCGCAAATCACAAACTGGCCTTTAAATATTTTGGTCCGTTTGAGATTCTGGCCCGAGTCGGTGCAGTGGCTTACAAACTGAAGTTACCGGACAATTGCAGAGTACACCCAGTTTTCCATGTTTCCTTGCTCAAGCGTCAAGTCAAACCGGGCCAGCAGGTATTGCCAATTCTCCCTTCAACAGCAGCTCATCTGCAGGTTCCGTCTTGCTTCCTTGATCGTCGACTGCTCTCGCGTGGAAATAAGACAGTAGCTCAAGTGCTGGTCAAGTGGAGCCATTCTCCAGCTTCATCGGCAACCTGGGAGGACCAAGACATGCTCAAGCAACAATTCCTGCCTGCTCCGGCTTGGGGGCAAGCCGTTTTCTCTCCAGGGGGGATTGTCAGCAGCAAGCAAGGGAAAACAGCGACAACGCCTGAAACGCTACAGGAGGAACCGGCAACCGCGGAGCAGGCCAGGCCCAGAAGGAAGGCCCAAGCCCCAGCAAGGTTGCGTGGCCCGGAATGGGCCCGCTAGAGCTACATAGATATAGTCCTTGTCCTGCTTCTGTAACGCGGCTTCGGCCGAGAATGGATAGGATAGCTGGCTAGAAGGAATTGGCTGTAATCTTCCTCTCTCTCTCTCTCTCTCGTTTGAATTCTCGTGAATCTGAGCTGAGTTCGAACAATTTCAAGTTAATCGAGAGATCCTAGTTCGTGCTTACAGTGTGTATGTAACAAGATGTAGACTTGATAAGTTAACACTATATGTGAGGAAGGCTGGGAAGACTTTTTTTTAGAAAAGGAGGATGACCTCCGTCCTCTGCATCTGGGAGATGCATACGGCCACTTTATTGATTATTCTCAAGGACCTTACAAAGTATTACAACAATGTGCCTAAGTCCACCATCTTGGCAACATATGCCCCTACTCCTATCCAAAATGATGAGGGGGTGCTAGCTGGGCCACTACCCAAACCACTCACCTAAGCCTAACATCAAAAGTCGGAGCCGAAACTCATTCGGAAGCCCCAGCCAAGCCACATACCGGGTCTGGGGCACAATCCGGTCAGACGCACTCGTGTATCGTCGCCGCCATCTTCCACAGGTCTTCAGATCATATTGAGGCTTCTACCTTGTCTGGCCACTCTGCCATCGACGTCACCATGACGCCAGACAGCAACCTCCTCCTGCGCGAGCCCATCTCCGCGCATCGAATGCCGAGTCTCCACGGCGCCATGCCATCGATCTCCGCCGCCATCCAATGTGTGAGATGAAACACCGCTCCACCATCCCTCCAGCCAGCACTTGCTCCAAGACGATGCCCCCAGAAGGGAAAGCGATAGAACGCCATCATCATCCGATCTGGAAGACCCAGATCTGGGGTTTCCCCCTGAGCATCCCGAACCTGATGGCGCAGACTGTCGACGATGCCTCGACCATAGGCAGTCGCTCCACCAGACGAGCGTCGCCTGTGTCGCCGCAGCCTCCAAGATGAAACTGACCAGAATGCATATGCCGACACCGAACCGCCGCCACTTCCACCGCCGCTTGAGCAGCTCCCGAGCAACGCCTTCAGGAAGGAGCACGCCACCGTGGTGTCGTCGTCGCTTGGAACAGGGGGAGTCTGAGGTTTTCACCAGAGCTCCTGGGAGGGGTGGAAGGAAGAAGGTCCTCTCCGAAGCCTCCAACGAGGGAAGCAACACCCAAAGGCACTACCATCAGAGTGGCCGCCACGCCGGCCAAGAGATTCCCCCGGAACCCTTCCAGCCATCGGATCTGCAAGGCCAGCACCCAAGAATGGTGACCGAAGCCACCAAGGGCCGGATCCGCTGCAGATCGGAGTAGATCGGGGTCGAGGACGAACATCACAATGGCCACCAACATCCAGCGAGGAACCGCCGCCGCAGCCGAAGCCCACCACCTCCCCGCCATCCACATGGCCAGGGAAGTGGCCCACCTGTCCACGCCGGCGCCGCCCGCCGCCAAGCTGCGCCGCGTGCCACCAGCCATGGCCGCCGCCATGGATCCGAGCCGCAGGCGGGCCGCCAGCCGCGGTGCCTCGTGGGAGAGGAGAGCCGCGCCACGGCGGGGAGGACAACCCCAGCAGATCGGCTCTGGGGAAACCCCCCGCGCGCCACAGCGTCGCTCGAAGCGGCCTCGCGCCGTGCACGCGTGCCCCTGCACAGCCGTGTCGCCAGGGCACGCCGGAACCCCAGATCGGGTCTAGCCCGCGCGCCGCCCACGTCGCGCCTCGCCGTGCCTCCTTCTGCCGCTGCCTCGGAGTGGATCTCCTTTCCGAGACCAGGACCTGGCGCCCCGCCGCCGCCTTCCTTGGGGCCGGCCCGAGCTTCGCCGGGGGCGTCCTCTGGCGGCGGCAGGACGGCTGAGGGGAAGGGGAAGAGGGTGGCGGCGCTAGGTTTTTTTTACCCCCGAGTCGCCAGACGAGGCGACGCGAGGGTCGTCCTTCTCCTCACGAGTCGTGGGTTACGAAAAACACTTTGGCATGGGAAGACTTGGCTCGATAACTTATGACACTGGTGAATGGCATCAGTCAGAGCACGCTGATAACGTGTGAGAGTAAAACAAGATATGTTTAGTGAATGGTCAAGTGTTCATTATTGACCAAGCGTTATATAAGTCAACCAATACGAGCGGGAGCTGCCGTTAGCATTACTACCTCGATTAGCTAGTGATCAATAATTAAAATGTAGTCACCATCATCAACAATGGAAATGGGTCTCATAAGCAATATTAGCATGCATGTGTGCATCACAATAATGCAGAGGCCGGGGGTTTCGACCTCCTTTTGGAAAAAAAAAGGATCCGAACAATCTCACATGCATTTGTGTCAATAGTCTTCGTCCAAAAAACTTGTGTCAATAGCACTGAAAAAAATAGCGCGCTATAACGCCGCTAATAGCACGCTATAGCGTGTAGAGAATTGCTACGCTAAATTAACTTGTGTACAATGTCTTGCTAATAGCACGTTATAGCGCGCTATAGCACGCTAATAACATATTTTCAGGGACCGTGCTATTTTTTGTAGCGCGCTATTTTTTTCGTTGGTCAATAGTGATCAATAATGGAAATGGAGCCACCATCAGCCGGTACCCATGGAAGTCCCGGGCTGGCCGGGCATCTCCAAGTGTGGGGACTAAATTTTTGCCCAGCGAGACACAGAGGTCGTTGCAGTGATGCCTTGGCTTCGAGTGTTTTTTCCGCAAATTTGTCGATGCTTGCGAGCCGGATAGGGAGGTCGTTGGTCTTGCCATAGTAGACACCATTGTGATCATAGTTTGGGTGGAAGTCGGGCTACACATTGATAAGAAAAATGTGATCGTCATGCATGCAGACCGCTACAGTAGCGTTCCATGCAATTTGCTTGACGAATTCAAAGTTTTCCTGTGACTAGACTGTGATCGTGATGCCGAGTCTAGTCAATGGATTAGATGACGAGGAGGTAGATAATCCATATCTCTTCACAAGCTACCAAGGCACATGAATGTCCGATCATTTACCTACTGCGTGGACCTAGCCTGCTACAAGCTCCAAGTGCTAGTACCCCTCTGGCCAACCACTTCTACTGCTAGTCATGGAGACGGAGCGACCCAAAGTGCTCGCCTCTCTCGCCGCACTTCTACTGCTGCTGCTGCTGATGGTCGACGCGCTCACGCCGGAGACCGGAGTACAAGCGAGGGCACTCCTCGCCTGGAAAGCCAGCCTCAGCAGCCAGAGTCAGCAGGCCCTGAGGTCCTGGGAGAACACGTCGGCGCTCTGCAGCTGGCACGGCGTCAGCTGCACGGTGCACCAGGGCCGGCCCGTGATCAGCGGCATCACCCTGAGGGAGATGCAGCTTAGAGGGACGTTGGAGTTGCTCAACTTCACGATGTTAACGACGCTGACAAGTCTCGACCTCTCTCACAACTACCTCTCCGAGGGCATCCCTCCGGGCATCGAGACTTTGGAGGAGCTCCAAAGTCTGCTACTGCAAGGCAATCAGATAAGAGGCTCGGTACCACTAGATAAAATAAGTAGCAATCTTGTGACCCTCAACTTGTCAATCAATCATTTAGTTGGTCACATCCCTTCTGAAATAGGCCACCTAACTCACTTAGTCACATTAGATCTGTCTAGCAATAATCTTTCCGGCTCAATCCCAAGCAACATCGGTGGTTTGACAAAACTCGTCACCTTGAACCTTTGCCAAAATAAACTTTCAGGGCAAATTCCACAAGAATTAGGTTACCAAGTGAACTTAGAGGTCTTGGATCTTAGTGAAAACACACTCTCAGGTTCCATCCCAGACATCTTAGGGAATTTGACAAAACTCAACAGCTTGTACCTTTGGGACAACAAACTTTTCGGACAAATTCCACAGGAATTAGGTTACCTTGTGAACTTAGAGGGTTTGTCTCTTCAAAAAAACATACTCTCAGGTTCCATTCCAAGAAATTTATGTAATTTGACCAAGCTCACTTTCTTACGCCTTTGGGAGAACAGACTTTCTGGTCAAATTCCGCAAGAATTAGGTAACCTTGTGAAGTTAGAGAATTTGGCTCTTCAAGATAACTCACTCTCTGGTTCTATCCCAATAACCATAGGGAATTTGACAAACCTCACTCTCTTGTACCTTTACAAGAACCAACTTTCAGGACCGATACCTCAAGGAATTGTCAAGTTATTGAGTCTGGTTAAGTTGGACTTCGCTTTTAACAACCTATCAGGTGCCTTGCCATTCAACCTTTGTGTGGGAGGTCAGCTACAACATTTCTCTGCTACTAGCAACAACTTGGTTGGACCCTTACCATCAAGCTTGCTAAGTTGTAAGAGCCTAGTAAGGGTTCGACTTGAACGAAATAACCTTGAAGGAGATATCACCGGGATGGGAGCTTATCCAAATCTTCTCTATATTGATGTCAGTTCAAATAAATTGTTCGGCAGATTATCTCATCTTTGGGGTGAGTGCTACAAACTTACTGTGTTACGTGCATCAAACAACCACTACTAGAAAAACCCCTACTAATGGCGCACCTAATATGGCCATTAATGGCGCATCTGTGGTGCGCCATTAACAGCACGCCATTAGTAATTTTTACTAATGGCGCACCACCTGGTGCGCCATTAGTATCTGGTATACTAATGACGCACCGCGGGTGCGCCATTAGTATAGGCCAGCGTGCGCCATTAGTATGCCTCCCAGGGGCCATGTATACCCAGGTGCTTTGGCATACTAATGGCGCACCACCACTGGATGCGCCATTAGTAACCGCGGCATACTAATGGCGCACAACCCTGTGATGCGCCATTAGTATGCACTGTCATACTAATGGCGCACTGTCATGTGATGCGCCATTAGTATGAATATTAGGTTTTTTTATTTTTTTATTTTCTGTTTTTTGCACAGGTTACAAAATGTATAATTTGACAAAATATAGACAGCACACATCAACAACAGATTCATCGAATACAATAGAAGATTAGTCTTTGAATACAATTCATCATATTAGTCTCCGAATACAATTCATCATATTAGTCTCCGAATTAAAAAGACCGAACAAAGATAGAACATTATATTACAAGTCTCGAGACCGCGAGTAGCGAGTTTGTCTTCACATTACAAGTCGATATCGATCATCTAAACTGCCATCACATAGAAGAGAGCTGCGGTCATCACGATGAGCATCATCACGATGAAACTCGTCTTCATCCGGTTCCTCCAACGCTCCCTTCCCTCTCCCGCTAGATAGCGGGCGTATCTAGATTCGGCCTCGGCCCTAGTGGTGTACCCTTTGTAACTGTTACCGCTGAATCGATGAACCTGTCTCCGACACTCCTCCCAGTCATCGTAGACTCCGGGAACCTTACCCTTGTACACGACATACGTCGGCATCGCTATGCACTAGCCAAACGAAACGTTAGTACCAATTCACAGACAATACATAAGCAATATATAATTATGCAACAGAACGATCGGAAGAGAAAAGCAAGACATTAATAGCATCGATTACATCTAAGTTGAACGACTTTCGAAACCAAAGAGACATACTACAAGTTCATTAAAGTTTAATTACAACATGAACCAATCGATGTTTCAGAACTAGACAACTCGACTCAAGGGACCGGAGCGTGGATGAAGCCGCCGTCTATCGTGGGAGTCATGAAAGAACGGGCGTTGTCATCCTGCATTTGTAGCATTGTGTCGATGTCACTGTTGGACGGTTGATTTCTGAGGTAGAACTGCCCCGAGGTACGAAGGACATCTTGATGGATGATTTCCGCAAACTCCGACTGGATGCGAAAGAATTCTTGTCGGAGATCCGCGTCCTGGATTGCCGACACGCTCGCGGCCCAATCTTTGAGTTTACTCGGTAGCAGAAGTTGATGATGGTCCCGTACGATCGCCCGCATGTGATGGATGGCGTAGTAGGCACCCTTCTGACCGCCAGGCGGCTGCTTGACGCAGCAGAATGTCGTATTGTGGGAGAACACGTGCTTGCCGTACTTACGAATAGGCCTGGTGAAGGTGCCTCCAGATTGGGCATAGCCGGGGAGAACATCATCAAGAACCTTCTTGACATTTGTGTAGTCTACGTTCGACTGACGGTCCGGGTCGAAATACGTGGCCATGAAATATTTGGGGCTTAGGAGGATGAGCGTGCAACATGTGTCATTGCAGAAAACACGGAATGTTAAAAGAAAAACGATCGAAATGTAAGAATTCATATGTTACGGGCCGGTTGAGGGGAGGACTTACTCGGGAAAGTAAGGCACGAGAAAGTTATCCTTATCTTGGTTTGCCAGAATGACGCCTTCGAGGTAAGAACTCGCGACTTGCCGGTCCCCAGCGCTGCCCAAGATCTTGGCACGCATGTAGAAGGGGTCGACTATCACGATGTCCGGGGTCTTGTCGCGAATGATGCGCATCTCCATACTCAGCGAAAATAGCCGAACGAAGGTGTAGTGCAGCGGATGAAGGTTCAACATAGCGTGGATGTCATCAAAACGCAGGACGATCGTACGCCCGATGGAGTTATCCACAAAGCCCTTGCCCTCTGGCACCTTGGCCGCGAAAACCGGGTATGCCACATCCTTCTCCCTAAGACGCCGCTTCTCCAAAGCAAGAACACTGTCATGCAGACTCCGCATAGCACCGGTTGCAGCATTGAGCATATTTGTCGGTAGCATCGCCCTACCCGCCACATGCACCCTCCTCGAGATATCCTGCGGTGAAGGTGGCCCGTCCTGAGCACGGATCGTACTCAGTGCCGGCTGGCTCGCACCCTTCTTAGTCTTTCTTTTGCGTGCCTTCTTCTTCTCCTGTAATGGGACCGAGTTCTGCTCACAGACCGCCTTCTTGAGTGTGTTGGGGCTGATAATATTTCGCACCTCGCCTATGTGAGGCTCGGTGAAGTCGGCAGCTGGAGGCGTCTCCTGAGAGCTGAACGCCAGACGGCGCCTGTTGCAACTTGGCTTCTCCGCGGGACGAGCTAGATCGCACACGTCTTTTGTTGGGTTTGGTTCTTGAGAAGGAGGCCCCATGAAGTCGCCATCGTACCCATGCTCGGCAAAGTACTGATCGACGTTGCCAAATGTATCATCGTCGTTGTCGTCGTCGTTCTGATCCTGTGCCATATGCATGTTTGGATCCAGTGGCATAGGGATGTCCGGCACCGTTACGGCGGTCTTGCCATGGGGCCGACTTGGCGCCGGCACGACTGGCGGTGTTGTCTTTGGGGTGGTGTCCCCCGCCCCCAAACGAATCTGGCTCTTCGGCCAAAGCAGGGGCCAGCTCAGGCAGGCGCTGAGGGTCATCACGTCTTCATCGTCGGCCCCGACGGGTCGAATCGGAGGTAACAAGTCGTCGCAGCCTCGCAGCACCCGAACCAGTTGAACCCTAAACAAGTTGGGTGGCATCTGGGTACCGTGGAACAAGGGGTTGCCCGGTTGAACGATTTTTCCCTTGGCGACATCGACCAACTCGTTGTTCACGAAGTGGAGGAGAGTGCACGGAACGTCGGCGGCGCCCTGCGAAAACATGTAGGGCGTCAGGGATGCCCAGTCAAAGGCAAGGAGATGAAGTCCTCGGCCGAGAGAGGCTTAATTAGTTACCGTGATGATGGCGTCGAGCTCGGCTAATGTCGAGGCACCGCCAACGGCGGGCGTGCAGTTGACGGAGGGGCCGCTTGCTGAAGAGGTGCCGGCCGGCGTACACCCGGGTGCATTAAGCTCCCATGCCGGCGTCGGAGACACCAATGCCGCCTCCGCCGGAGGCACCAATGGCCCCGCCATCGCATTATGCGAGTTGCTGGCCGTGATGCTAGGAATCGGGGGCGGCCCTTGTTGGCCGCCCGCAATCCACGCACTCAACCCCGAGATCAAGGTAGGCACAAGGGCGGTGATCGTCGCTCCGAGTCGTTGTTCCACTTGCTCTTGGACAATCTCCGGAATCCGCGCCACCTGTGCCTTGAGTTCTTGAACCTCTCGCGCCTGGCTTTCCGAGCTGGTCTTTTTCTCCTTCCGCACACCAGCGGTATAGTATGACCCCCATTTTGTCGACAAGCCTTTGCCGGCCACACGACCAGCTGACGTCGGCTTACTGAGCTTATCCTTGTTCTTCATTACATTCAACCCCCTATTTAGAGTGGTGTCCCAAGGGTTGCTCTTAGTCGACCCCGCGCTACTGCTTTCAGTCGCCTGCGGAAGGAATGTGAACCATTTAGAAATTTGGCTTCATTAATTAGAATGCAACCATATGGAGCTAATTACGCGGGGGTGTATTCCTTACCAGAACAAGCTCAAGCTGCCTGGTCTTCGGATCCGTGGTAAGCTCCTTTGTTTTCGGGTCCTTCTTGTACCGGGCCCTAACAAAGTTCCTGGTCTGCTTGTCACCGTATTTATCGAAGAGGGGCGGTAGGCCTTGCTCGGCACGGTCCGCCTCCTCCTTGTCCCATATAGGCTCCGCCACTCTGTAACCGCCAGGACCGAGTGTGTGTTCCCCTATGTTCAGCTCCCGCATTTGTTTCCCCCACTCACTTGATTGGGAGCTTGCGGTGCTCGAGCAATTGATCTTGAAGTCGTCGTAGTCATCTTTGGTGATCGAAGGATTTTTCTCCTTGATCTTCTGATAACTCTCACCTTTCTCGATCATTCTCTTCACATTGCTTTTCCAAGTAGACAGGGCCTTGCTCATCTTCGTGAGGGCAGCATTGTTCACTTTATTCCCTTTGAGGCTTGTGTTTTCAAATTCAGCGGGGAACTTGTATCGTTCGTGCAGCTTCGTGAAGAGGAGGTTGCGCAAATTCCCTCGGTCAGGATGCCTCAGGTTCTCGGTGTTGATCGAGACGGTGCTCCGGACAATGCACCCGAGCTGAAGCGAGTACCCCTTGACTATTCGTTCGGGCGCCGTTGGATTCCCGTTGGAGTCCACTTCAGTAACTTCCTCCTTGAGGGTGCGGAGCACGATCGGGCGCCGGTCCTTCCGTTGCCTCTTCGGTTGGCTGCCATCTGTGCGTGCGCCGCCATCATCAGTGGTGGCATCCTCGGCGGCACCATCAGTGGTGGCATCAGTGTGGTCATCCTCAGCGGCACCATCCGTGGTCTCAGGATCGGTGGGGAAGGCGGCGGCCTCATACAAGTGAGGTTGTTCCTCCATCTCCTGGGACAGCTCCCAGAATGCCTTGCCGCCCGAACCCCCGGCCTCATCGTTGTGGGCCATGTTTCTCTCTAAATAGAAACAAAGTTTGGTCAAAAAGTTGGTTATTGTCAAGGAACAAGATCATGGTCTCATCATTTAGGGTTTGTCGACACCGAGGCATCCTAAAATCTAAGCTTTTATCATTGAGGGTTTTTCGACGCCGAGGCACCCTAAAAGCCTAACCTTTCATCATGTCGGTTTTTATCGACACCGAGGCACCCTAAAAGCCATGCATTAGTCACAAGTACGCCGGGGCACTTGATCCTACTTAATTAACTACTAAGATACCCCGGCCCATGCATTAGTCACAAGTACCCCATATGTCCTATTTTTAGCAAAGTCATGCTAAAATTCACGGAAAATTTCAGCATGACCTTTGCTGAAAATAGGACATATGGAGTACCCGAATTTGCCGGAACGGAAGTTAATCGACATTCCGGCAAACTCAAGGGCCTCTCGGGGTACCTGCAATATCATCACGACATGATGGTCGGAGACAAAACCCAGCAAACTAGCACCACAATGTGCCTCTACTTTCATATGGATGAAAAGGCCACAATGTGCCTCTACTAGCATCACAAAAAACCCTTTGAGTTAGAAGATGGTATCCTCCATTTTGTACATCTTTGCAACCGCACGGAGCTAATTTTCTCCATGCATGAAACATGACATATGAACATCAGTATGCATTGATTTATGAAAGAGACAGCCTAGCATGGGCAGCAAGAGCCACTCAGGCTAGCCAAGGAGACTGCCCATGAAACCACACCCCAAGGTAGAAGCCATCATTCATTACAAATTTGAATATATGATATTCCAAAAAATAATCTGTCTACAAAATGAGATACATTCCGTTTGAACTACCAAGTTACACAAAGAAAATGCACCTAAGCACCAAGAGGAACTGTTACAACTCCATAAGGTATATCCAAGTCACTGCTACTCATATTCAAAAAACCTAACTCCAATATATCAGAAAGATTGTAAAACATTATATCTCCCTGCTGACACGAACTGAAAGCGTAACAAAAATACCTATTATTCTAGGCAGCTGCGTTGCTAGTGATTCGGTGTCGTCGCAACTGGATCCCTCCCACTCGACCTGCGATCTTCTACAAGGAAAAAGTAGCAGCTCAGTCAACCACCATATAATTATACAAGGAAAAAATGCTACTTGGCACAAGTGTAAACGAGAAGCTTGAGGTAGCAGCAGATTGAAGTGATAAAGTGCAAAGGAGAAGCTTGAGCTAGTAAACAATTTCTGAATGTTATAAAGTGGGGAAAGTAAAATAAAATTCATGACTAGTCATGGCACTAGAAAAGAGATGAGATTTCACAAAACCAGAGCCAAGCATAGTCCAGAATGTCAAATTTTCAGTTAGTTAATTATTACTCTGTGGCATTGCCATACTTAGCCAAGAGTCCCCATTTCTTATATTCTGTGAGATGCAGTCATCTTTTACTCCAGTTCTTATAGTATTTTGGAGTACATTGCCTGTTATGCTGCTTGCAAGGTTAGCATAGGTTCAGAAATGGGGACTAAAAAACAGTAGTGATTTTAACAGTAGTGATTTTACACCCAGTTCAACAGTGATCTGATCCAGTTTAATCTGATCCAGTTAAAGTCTCCAAATGGAGTACTACAGCTCCTGCACCTGCTTCTATTACGTTTGTCTTGATAAGGAAGATTATGTTTCCATGTATAGTTCTAAAGGACTACCAGAACACAAAGGCACCTGCTTCCATGTATAGTTCTAATGTGAATTTTATTTTCTACTTGTAGCCTTGTAATCTTAATTTAAATAAATATAACAGGGGGTGTGGGGCTTTGCCCTACTGCGCAACTCAAAACAAATGAACTGAATCGCATGAACATAAGGCATAAGATAAATTTATCCCCATGGAAATAGAAAACATTTTGAAAAAATCACCAATTTCACAGACCATTACAGTTGTATCAACATCACAAGTAAACAACAATTTGTTTTCGTATTTTGAGCTTTGGACAGAGTTCTAATACATGAATAAAAAGTGGTATATTATAGTATTTCACAAAGTTTCTGGAACTTGTTGAGAAGAAATCATGCACACGGAGTGACATATATTAACACTAAAAATGACTAAATATATACTAATCAGCCAGCTTAACTGGCAGGATTTTCCCCAATTTTTTTGACAGAGCAGACACGAACACTAAAACAAGTTCAACACTGCAGAATGGAAATCGCATATTTTTTGACAAAGAATTCTGCATCTAATCAACTACTCTAGGTATGTACGTACATGGCAGACAAAAACACCTAGCAATAGCAACAAGAGAACATAGTTTCGTCCCTTAGGAAAAAAACACGCCAGAGCATGAGAGATGGAGAGAGCAGAGAGAGAGAGAGAGGGGGGGATGATACCTTGACGAGCTCCCCTGATGGCGTGGGTAGTAGGGTCGGGGCAGCGTCCCGGGAAGAACTAGGCACACGCGGTCCGAGGTGCATGCAGCCTGCGCGCGAGAGGAACCAGCATCATCAGGGAACCTTGACGGCGGCACAATCGAATCGAACAAAGGGGGAGGGGGAGGAGAAGAGGACCTTGCGAGACCTTCAATGGCGGGGTCGTGGCAGAGAAGAAGCACGCGAGCAGCGGCGTGGTCGATGGGAGCAGCTCGAGCAGAGGTGGCGGCGGATCTGGCCAGCGTCGAGGGCGGAGGGGCGGCGGCGTCGGGAGAGGAGAGGGGAAGGGGATCGAGGGCGAGGGCGAGGGAGAGAGAGGGGATCGAGGGCGAGGGCTCGGGCAAGGGAGAGAGAGGGGATCGAGGGCGAGGGCGAGGGCGAGGGAGAGAGAGGGGATCAGAAGTAGGGGGGCACAATACTAATGGCGCACCACCCCTCGGTGCGCCATAAGTATATACATGCTAATGGCGCACCTCGACCTGGTGCGCCATTAGTATTTTTTCGAGCCAACAGGTTATCTCCCACATGACCTTATCCACATCAACTCCCCTCTACTAGCTTGACTGGTCAGGTGCCCGTTCTCACACCAGGAGGTCCTGGGTTCGATTCCTAGGCTCCACAAAAAAAAAATTATGCATTTAAAATGTTGTTTGATACTTTTTTGTGTTTAAATATGTTCAAACTTGTTTAAATCATAACAGTAATTTTTTTTATAAGACAGTAATAATTTTTTTTAAAAATATCATCAAACAGTAATGCCAGTGGAG
This sequence comes from Triticum aestivum, assembly GCF_018294505.1. NCBI lineage: Eukaryota > Viridiplantae > Streptophyta > Magnoliopsida > Poales > Poaceae > Triticum > Triticum aestivum. The sequence continues at coordinate 751,141,016 of NC_057803.1, forward strand.
CGGGGGAGGGTGCGGGGGGTCTGTGGCGGCGGTTGAGTAGGGGAGGGGTGCGGGGGGTCGGCGGCGGCGGTTGAGTAGGGGAATCGAGGGTGCGGGGGGTCGGCGGCGGCGGCCGGTGGACCGGGGGGTGCTCGGCGGCGAGGGGGACCGGATCTGGCGAGGTGGGATAGCGATCAAGATGGAGGGGGATCGAGATCGAGTGTCCTTGAAATTTAAAAATATTCATGATAGTTCAAAAAGTGCCCATGAAATACAATCGAGAAATGAAGGCTACGATTTAAATACAATCGATCTTAGCTAGCTATCTGTTAACAATCTTCTTGCCCTTCTTTTTCGCAAATGGAGTTCTTCTGTGGAACGGACGTCCTTTAGGTAGGGTGGTCCTGCTTCTTCTTGTGGTGTATGCTGCTACTTCATCATCGTCGTCATGTTCGATCCTCGGGTCGCCGTACTTGTCAAAGTCTTGCTCATTGGCTACTCCATCCATTCCGATGATCTTCCTTTTGCCTCTCCTCACGACAACACGACTGGTCTTTGACGGGTCGGTAATGAAGAAGCATTGGTCCACTTGGGAAGCCAGTACCCATGGCTCATTTTTCGCGGTGACGTTTGCGCCCGCGGTCTTGGATTTGGCTTCGGGTATAACCATGGTGGTGAAATACCGGTCTTCTTTTAGGACGCTCTTGGCCCATCTGACACGGAACATCGGGACCTTCTCTCCAGCGTAGCTCAGCTCCCAGATCTCCTCGATCCTTCCGTAGTATCTGTCCTTGTCGTTACCGGTGTAGGATTCCATCGTTACCCCGGAGTTCTGATAACCATCGCTCTTCATGTCCTTGGCCTCGGTGTAGAATGTGTAGCCGTTGATATCGTACACCTCATAGGTCATCAGGTTGTGCTCGGCGCCCTGTGACAAGGCGAATATGAGTTGTTCTTCCGCGGAAGAATCCTCATGTAAAGGGTACGACAGAAGCTTCTGCTTGAACCAACGCGTGAAACATGAGTTGTGCTCTTTGAGTATATCTCTGTCCGTCCTCTGTTGGCCTCGGTCATTGTACGTCTTCTTAATAAAGGTTTTGTGCTCTACCACCCAAGGATCGACCACGTCTATGTGTTGTAGCGCGACTAGGTTTGCTCTTTCAAAGTCAGCGAGTCGACCCTCGAAGTCGACATGCATTTCGCGGCGACCCTCACGGTGACCCCATCCAGCGAGCCTGCCGAGGTGCCTGTTGACGGGCAGACCAACGGGGTTCTCGATGCCTAGATAATTCGTGCAGTAGGAGATGCACTCTTCGGTCAGAAAGCCCCTGGCTATGCTTCCCTCTGGACGTGACATGTTGCGAACGTATCCTTTGATGACACCATTCCTCCTTTCGAACGGCATCATGCTGTGCAGGAACGTCGGCCCGAGTTGGATGATATCCTCCACTATATGGACCAGCAGATGCACCATAACGTCGAAGAATGCGGGCGGGAAGTACATCTTAAGCTCGCATAGTATCACCACGATCTCTTCCTGTAGCCTTCTGAGTTGCCTCACGCCAATCGACTTCCGAGAGATGACGTCGAAGAAGTTGCATAGGCCAAATAGCGTTTCACGGACGTGCGCGTCCATGATCCCACGGATTGCAACTGGAAGTATCTGCGTCATCAGCACGTGACAGTCGTGAGACTTCATCCCGCTGAACTTCTGCTTCACTGGGTCTAGGTATCTGCTTATCTTCCCCGCGTAACCGTAAGGAAGTTTTACAACGAGGAGGCAGGTGAAAAACTGCTCGATCTCCTCCTGACTTAGAGTGAAGCACGCGGGAGGGTAGTCATTTCCGGTCTTCTTGGCTTTTTTGCCTTTGCGACAACTTTCTGTGTCCTACTTCGCCTCATCATCATCATCATCATCATCATCATCATCATCATCATCATATATAGCGTGAAGCTCCTGCCTGATGCCCATTGATTTCAAGTCTGCCCTTGCTTTCGGCCCATCTTTGGTCCTCTCTGGCATGTTGAGCAGGGTACCAAGCAGACTCTCGCACACGTTCTTCGTGATATGCATGACATCAAGGCTGTCAGGCACACGGTGGATCTTCCAGTACGGCAAGTCCCAGAAAACAGACCTCGTTTTCCATACCTTCAGCAGCGGCTCTGGCGCCTTTTGCTTCTTTCCCGGCAGTGGGCAGTCTTTCCAATTTTTCAACAGCTTGTCTATTTCCTCGCCGCTCCTCGTACACGGGCGTTTTCGGGGTTCGGTTTCACCATCGAACAGATCCTTGCGTTTCCTCCACGGGTCATCGTCGCGAAGCCACCTTCGATGTCCCATGAACACGGTTTTCGAAGACCCGGGATCTCTATCTAGCTGGCGATACGTTGTGTCATCCATGCACCTTACGCATCCAGAAAATCCGTGGACTACCTGCCCCGCAAGATATCCGTAACCGAGATAGTCGTGCACCGTCGTGAGCAGTGCGGCTCTCATAGGGAAATATTCTTTCTCTGCGGCGTCCCACGTATTGGCTGGCGTTTTTCACAGCGTGTCAATCTCCTCTTTCAGCAGCCCCAGATACAGATTGATGTCGTTCCCTGGTTGTTTCGGCCCTTCAATTAGCATACTCATGTGAATGTACTTACTCTTCATGCACAACCAGGGGGGAAGGTTGTACATCCACACGAACACAGGCCAGGTGCTATGTGTGCTTCTTTGGCTGCCAAACGGATTGACTCCATCGGTGCTCGCGCCCAGCATGATGTTCCTTGGATCGTTCCCAAATTCTGGGTATTCGAAGTTCAACGCTTGCCACTGGCTCGCATCCTTAGGGTGACTCAGCATCTTGTCTTTTTTATCTATCTCCGGATCATTTGCGTCATCTTCTTCCTTCTTCTCCTCCCTATCCGCGTGCCAACGCAAGAGCTTTGCTACCTTAGGGTCCGCGAAATACCGCTGTAGACGAGGAGTGATCGGAAAGTACCACACCACTTTTCGAGGAGCTTTCTTCCTCTTCTTGTATCGAGTGACACCGCACACCGGACATATGGTAGACTCCGCGTGCTCGTCCCGATAAATGATGCAATTGTTCATGCACACATGGTATTTGACATGCGGTAAATCCAGAGGACACACGATTTTCTTCGCCTCCTCCAAACTGGTCGGGCACTTGTTCCCCTTGGGAAGACGTTCGTGCCAGAATGACATGTTCTCGTCGAAGCATGCGTCGGTCATTTTGTGTTTTACCTTCATCTCCAGAGCCATGAGCGTTACTTTCAGGCGGGTATCCTCGGGCCTGCATCCTTCATACAATGGAGTAACCGCGTCTAACTCAAGTTGATCCATCTTGGCTTTCTCTCGGGCGGCAGCTCTTGCGTTATCCGTCTGCTTGAGAAGCAGCTCTTGAATATGAGGGTCCTGCACCCAGCCCATCGATGGTCCAGCGTCGTCTGCTCCGCCGGCATCATCATCATGTCCTGCATCTTCTACATGATGACTGTGTACAGCATCACCGTCGTGATCATCTCCTGGGGATTCTTCGTCTTCTCGCCCCCCCCCCCCCCCCCGAGCCGCGGTGGTTGTCTTGTTGCCCTTCCTCATTTCTTGCCCGGCCCCCATGGACGACTTCGTAGTCATCTTCATCACCTTGCCACCGATAGCCATCCATGAAACCACGCAAGAGCAGGTGGTCCCGCACCTGCCCGGAATCCGGGTCCGCAATAAGGCTATTCAGCTTGCATCTTCGACACGGACATCTTATCTCCGTCTCGTTCTTTTGAAGCATCTCGGCCTTCGCGGACCACAAAAACCTATTCACGATGCCTTCGGTCATCGTGCGGACCATGGTCGCCTGCGGGGTAGAGCAAAACGATATTTTAGAACCAAGAAAAAATTTGGCATGACTTTCCCTAAAAATAGGACCAAAAAGAATGCTTAATGCCAAAATTCTCGCCGAAACGGAAATGAATCAACATTCCGGCAAAATATTGGCAACTATCGCATTTCAAATACCGGTACACCTCCAAACACAAACACATATGCAACACCACAAACATATGCAACACCACGAACATACATAGATCTAGCTAGGCCATAAAAAGTGCATGTGCACATTGTTGTAGGGAGAACAACATAAATATAGCTTCCCCCCTTACTTACCTAGCAAAACAAGGTAACTTAACCACTTAATTTGAATGAATCTATGGTGGAAATGAGGTGAAAAAGAGGAGGCACCCGAGACAAGGAGGAGGCGGTGGAGAGAATGAAGTGGGGAGAAAGTGAGTGTGGGAGGAGAGGCTGTCCAAAATATCTTGTTGCTGCCCACTTACTAATAGCGCACCAGCAACAAATGCGCCATTAGTAATCCAGGTTACTAATGGCGCACCCCCTGGTGGTGCGCCATTAGAACTTTTGCAAAAAAGGAATAAAAGCAATAATAAAAAAATAACATTAGTGGCGCACCTTCTGGCTGGTGCGCCATTACTAGTTACAACTAGTAATGGCGCACCACCAGGGGATGCGCCATTAGTATGTTTGGACAGGCGCACTAGTTCAAAAAAAAAAATTGGTACTAATGGCGCACCGTGGTCAAGGTGCGCCATTAGTAGTTTCAACACGAATGGCGCATCAGAAGGTGGTGCGCCATTAGTATATACTAATGGCGCACCACTTGTCTGGTGCGCCATTAGTGTCATTTCCATCTATAGCCCTTTTCCTAGTAGTGAACAATATAACTGGAGTAATACCATCAAGTATAGGGAAATTAACTCAGCTGGGGATACTTGATGTTTCATCAAACAAGCTTGAAGGACAGATTCCAAGAGAAATAGGCGATCTAACGATGTTGTTTAACCTGAGCCTTTCTGGTAACTTGCTCCAGGGAAATATGCCACAAGAAATTGGATCGCTGAACAACTTGGAGTATCTAGATTTCTCATCAAACAACCTAACTGGGCAAATACCAAGATCAATTGAGCATTGCCTAAAGATTCACTTTCTAAAGTTGAGCCACAATCACCTAAATGGTACAATTCCTATTGAACTTGGGATGTTAGTAAACCTACAAGAGATGTTGGATCTAAGTGACAATTCAATTGCTGGCTCTATTCCAAGTCTGTTAGCTGATCTTGGTATGCTTGAAGCCTTGAATCTTTCTCACAATGCACTGAACGATAGCATACCACCATCATTTCGGAGCATGACCAGCCTCCTATCCATGGATGTGTCATACAACAAACTAGAAGGGTTAGTGCCACATACTAGATTTTTCGAGAAAGCTCCAACCAAATGGTTCAGGAATAATAAGAAATTGTGTGGTGTTGTGAAAGGTTTGCCCCCTTGTGACCTTCCTCGAAGTAGTAAACAAGGGAAAAAGTCTGGTGCTAATTTACTAGTTATTATTCCAGTTGTTATATCTTTTGTGTTTGTCATTACACTAGTAATAACATGGCATTGCAAAAGGAAGAAAAATAAGATAGAAACAACAAATGAAGTACAACAGACCATGATTTTCACCATATGGAACTTTGATGGGGAAGATGTGTACAAGAAAATTGTTGATGCCACAAACACCTTCAGCAAAGATTTTTGCATCGGATCTGGAGGGAATGGATTTGTCTATAGGGCTTAGTTAGCAACAGGTGAATTATTTGCAGTGAAGAAGATCCATGTGGCAGAAGACGATAAGCAATTTAACCGTGAAATACACTCGTTGATGCACATTCGACACCGCAACATTGCAAAGTTATTTGGTTACTGCTCTGCAACTCAGGGGAGATTCCTTGTATATGAATACATGGGCAGAGGGAGCTTAGCAGCATCTTTAAATTGTCTGGAAACTGCAGTTGAAATGGATTGGACGAGGAGATTAAATATTGTTAGGGATGTCGCTCATGCTTTGTCATACATGCATCACGGTTGCTTCGTGACGATAGTCCACAGAGATATAAAGAGCAGCAATGTTTTGCTTGATCCTGAATTTAAGGCTTGCATCTCGGATTTTGGTCTAGCAAAAATACTAGATGTGAATGGATCAAACTGCACAAATCTTGCCGGGACCAAAGGATATCTTGCCCCAAGTAAAGTTATATCATTATGTTGGTACTTTTAGATAAACATACTAGAAGAGTTTTTATTGATCAATGCACTTAGATGATAGAGGTAGCAAAACTGACGCTCGAATGTTGATATTTCTTCAGAGCCAACAAGGGTGACCGAGAAGTGTGATGTTTACAGCTTCGGAGTGCTGGTCCTAGAGTTGTTCATGGGACATCACCCAGGTGATTTCCTTTCATCCATTGTCGACAAAACTACATTACTTCGCAATTTGCTGGACACACGGCTCCCACTCCCGGGAACTGAGATCGCAAGTGAGATGTTTCAAATGATCGTCGTCGCTATTCGGTGCATAGAGCCAGATCCATCACACCGTCCAACGATGCAACAAGTACTCAAGGTGTTGTCAACAGTTGAACAGTCACCTGCTGATCATCTTGATTATCTCCAAACCAGCATTGTCATCCCTGCCTGCTGGTCATGAATGTTCATGTGGCTAGCACATTGCTGTTTCTTTCCTTATGATTACATATCCTCTATGGTTGGTAATTTGTTTTCTTCCTTAATTACCCTCATGCCCTGTAGCTATTGTTTCGCAATTAGCTATTAGATATGAATATTTGTATACAAGACAGAGCTCCTGCTATTTCTTCAAAATCATTAATGAATAATCCATTCACATCCTTGTGTCGGATGCCTCCTTTTGGATCCTACGAACATTATAAGATTCTCAAGCCATGGGCTGCTGCCTCTCACTTGGGGCTTATGAACAAGAATAAGATGGGTACAATGAAGCACCATATGGAACAGAGCGGACGCCGTTGTTGCCATGTGGCGGAGATGATTTGACGAGTTCATATGCTCGGCAAAACAGAGGGCTTTGGTGAACAGTAACAAAAAAATCGCCGTGGGTGGGGCGCTGTCTAGGCCGCCGCACCGCGCCACAGCGGTACAGCCTCATGACAATCCTGTGGTGTTGCCATTAAGCACTGTACCGAAGAGTTCGTCATTTGGTCCGATAACTTGTCCCTTCCAAAAAATTTCTACTACGTTGTATTCAGATGATTGCTACAGTAGTTCATAAATGGGTTGATGCAGTCCTTGATACATAGAGATAAACTGATTCTGTGAGCTGATATACACACATGGGCGTCTCTCCGGAGCAGAGTAGCGCGCGCGCACACACACACAGAGATGCCGGAGAGAGACCGAGAGAGATGCCGGAGCAGATAGTTCTGCCTGGCGTCATGGACATCCCGTCGCAGAGCTGGAGTGGAATTGTCTCGGCTTGGTCTCTAAGAGGCTGTTCGGTAACCCGCCAGCTCCAAAAATCCCAGGATCCACGGAGTAGCTATTTCCTCGCTCCGCTGTTTTTACCTGCCGCTCCGGCTGCTCCGGGAGCGGAGTTGTGTGGAGCGGAGGGGCTCTGAACAGGCCCTAAGTGTTGGGTCTGTACCTAGCTAACTAGCTAGCTAGGGTTTCTTATGCCGTAGATTCGGCGCTGAAGATCGAAATATCGCACAGTTTAGTGTGCATTCTATTGTACTTGCTAAAAAGAAAGAAAGGATATATATATATATTTTTTGAAAAGGAGGAATACCCCCGGTCTCTGCATCTGGTCGATGCATACGGCCACTTTATTAATTATTAGCACAAAACCTTACAAAGTCGTACAACAGTAAGACCAAAGCCACCATCTTCGCAACCTCTGTCGCTACTCCTATCTAACTGATGAAGGGGCGCTGATGGTCTGGGCCTAATACCAAACAGACCTCGCAGCCAAACCTAACATCTAAGACCTGAGGTCCCAACCTGGACGCCTGCCGGGTATGGGCACCCACCAGTCCGGCGTGCTCCTCAACCAGGCCGCCCGCCGGGTATGAGGCCGCCACAACCACCTACCACATATCCATCTTCAGAACTGTACTGTTGTAACGGCCTTGCCCGGTCTCGCTGCCGCCGACGCCACCACGACGCCAGACAGCGTCGACCTCCTGCGCGTGTCCGTCACCACACATCTGACGCCAAGCCTCCGCTGCTCCATGCCGCCAAGAGCCGCCGCCAAGAATATGTAGAACGAAACACCGCTCCACCGAAGGGAGGCAGCACACCCCCACCCCTCACCTGCAGACCCTTCCATCCGATCCCGATGTCCTTGGCGTCGCCTCCAGGAAGGTTACGGTGCACAGGGCGCCGCCGACGCCCGATCCGCATCGGATCTTGGGCTTTCACCCGGACATGGGTTGGAGAGGAGAGATGGTGCCCTCAGCAACGCCCCCAAGGAGGAAAGCGGCGCCAAAAATCGGCGTCGCCGCTGCCGGTCAGCCTAAGGCAGCCAAGGTTTCCCCCCGGACACCGATCTGCTCCATCAGAACACACCGGAGGTGGATCCGGCAAGATCCAAACCGAACCGGGGACTGGGAAGGGATGCATGGAAGGGAGAGGGGCAATACCTCCAGATCTGGCACGCCTACTGCTCGCCGTCCTCACGGCCGAACGCACAGGCACGCCGCATGCCACCAGATGCGCCGCACCAGATCGAAGATGGCCAGCCTCAGCGCCGCCCCCCACTCTCCCGACGAGGGAGAGGAGGAAACAGCGCCGCCGCCGAGCCCGGGGCCGCCGCCCCGGCTTGCCCGCGCCTGGCCAGACGCAGCCGCCGCCGGATGCAGGCCTTCGTCCAGGGCCGAAGACTTGCGGCGCGCGACGAGGGTGCCCCGCCACCGCCGTCCGCCGAGTGGGCTTTGTCCGTCGGCCTCCTCCGGCGGTGGCGGGTGGAGCGATGGAGTAAAGGGGAGCGGGGGCGACGGTGGCTAGGTCGCCCGAGTCGCCCCCCAGGGAGCGACGTGAGCGATCAGATCCCTGTATTGTGTATGTGTGTTCCTCTCCCAAGAAAGGATATATATCAGTCGCCATTAGCATGTCTGTCCATCTGCCCCGTGGTTGGAGCATTGGATGAGGAGGCAAATATTCAGAGTTCAGAAAACATAGCAAAAGCAGAGGATTCTTACTACATGCAAATATTCAAGTTCAGAAAAACAGAGGAAGTTCAGGGTATGTCCCTGGAGCCCCTCGGCTTGAAAGAGAGACAGAATTACAAGCATGATCATCAAGGGTTCTCCTGCAGGCTGGGATGCTGGAAGGAAAGTCACGGTCGACATTCCTGTTCAGGATTGTTCAGATTCTAAACACATAAATTCATAAACAAGCACATTCGGTTTGGCTTATCATACTTCCTGCATGGGCCTCCTCTGGAACTCAGAATTTTCTGCTCAAGGATTCCTTCTGTCTGATGATTCTTCAGATTTGGTTCACCAATCTGAGCCTTCTTTTGCAGGCTGCGCGTGCTTTTTGAAAACATGTTTACTATTTGGATTCTGCAGCGCGTGTGGAAAATGTTGTTGCAAAGCTGACACTTTGTTTTCGGAATAAATGAGGGGATGATCCCAGTCATCAAAGACGCAGCTGCATTGGCCACTTTGATCGTTACGGAAATTACATGTTGTACAGTGCAGGTAGACACACTTGTGCCGCTTATTTTGAATGAAATGAAAATGGAGTAACGGTCGGCGTTTGGGCCGGGATACGAGATTTGAAGGCAGGGAGGCTGAAGAAGAATATCGTAGTCATGGTTGAAGATGCTTGCAGATTCGTCAGGTAGTAACCCAATTTTCCAAGTTAGCGCTAGATATACATCCATTTAAGGGACAAATTTGGGATAAACTTTTTGGGACGGAGGGAGTATCAAACAAGAAAGGTAATGTAGTTTTAGCATGACGAAACATGCAGGTAGTGATATGATTCATATCAAACTAGAAAGATAAGCTAGTTTTAATATGACGAAATATGCAGGCATTTTGTGCCTGACATTGACGCTAGTGCTCACTGTCAACTTTTGGCTTTGGCAAGTATTGCTTGCACATTCGCTATGCACACTCATAGTTTTGTAACATGTTGTTGGTTGTCACGTCAGTAACTAGAACCTGACTTGTAGAGTTGATGTGTATTGTTTAGTGCCTGGCATATCATTACCGGAATCGAATTGTTAGCCTAGTGCCAAATAAGGACGAAAAACACTTGGCAAAGGACTCGGCATACACACTTCCAGCAAAGGGCTCCCTGCTGACTTTTTTTTTTTGGCCACGCATTTGCTGAGTGTCAAAACCCAGTACACGACATAAAAAAAAGACCAGACAGAACGGAGCAGATAGGCAGCGTTGTTGCCACGTGGCACAGATGATTTGCCAAGTTCATATGCTGGGCAAAAGAGAAGGCTTTGTAACATGGTGAACAACAACAACAAAAATCGCCATCAAGCCGGCTGGTTTGCATATTTTTTTTTTGAGAAACGACGGATAGTTTACATTGGTTTGTGCTCAGCCTTGCGTGGTGTGTGCTGCGTGTGGCTGTTGACATATATAAACTGAGCTATGTGTTTGATTGATGAAACAAGAAATAGTATTATTACTATCATGAGTGCTTTGTTAATTATATGGTAATTTGTGATTTTGCCGAAGACGGTATATAATCCAGAGGTGCTGCCATTAAGTACTGTACTGAAGAGTTTGAGGAATCCAGCAGCCGTCATTTGGATCGGTAACTTTGTTCCCTGCCAATCCTGAGGTATATAATCCTGAGGTGTGGCAAGTATTCAGATTTCAGAAAACAGAGCAAAAGCAGAGGAAGCTAACTAGATGCAAATATTCAGAGTTGAGAAAAACAGAGGAAATCAGAGGAAGTTCAGCTTATGCCGCTGGAGCTCAATATAGTTTGCAACCCAGGACCTTGGTTCGGAAGACAGACTTAATTAACAGCGTCATCATCAAGGGATCTCCCAAAGGTCACATTCCTGTTGAGGATTGTACAGATCCTGAATACATAAATTCAGAAACAAGCACATTACTTTCTGCCTGTGCCTCCTCTGGAAGTCTGAATTTTCTGCTACAGGATTCCTTTTGTGTGATGTTTCTTCGGATTTGGTTCGCCAATCTGAGCCTTTTCTCTGGCAGGCTGTGTGTGCTTTTTGAAAACATGTTAAGTATTTGGATTCTGCAGCACGTGTGGAAAATGTTGTTTTTTCGATAATCAGGGGATCCCCCCCCCCCCCCCCCCCCCCCCGCGTTCCATTTCATATAGAGAGAAACCATCAGCGTACAAGTTCGAGCAGGTCCAAAGCAAAACTCAAACCAGTTCAGGTTCAAGCAGAGAAACACCTATCCATCTACTGCTACTCCAAGTTATTACAACCCAGCTAAAAGAACTCAGGCCCGCTGATCAGGACAGTATGAAAGGCTCATGACAAACGGGAGTACAGGCGTACATCCGCACACCAGCAAGACTAGCACGAAAGAGGTTGCCACCCGATGTTGACCACGTGAATACTATCAGCTTCCTCCGGGTGTTGCAGTTGGTACTCAAGAGTAGCCGTCCCTCCTTGAGCAGCCTGTCCCACCACCTTTCTCCATAGCCCTTCCTCTCCATTTGAGCCTTCAAACCATTTGCGACAGATCAGCCCGGCTCCAGCATCAAGGGTTTCTTCAGTCGCTCCCAAATCAGGGCTTGAAACTCTTGCATTTTCCCCCTGGAGATCTTGAAACGGCTTGGTCCAATCCCTGAGATAACGGTACACCAGCCCCAACACCTGTTTCAGAGAAATCCAAGAACGTCTATTAAAAACAATGGAATTTCTAAAATTCCACAGCCCCCCAGGACTGCAGAGCTCACAACATTCAACTGCTTGTGTTTTTTAGCACACAGCCAGAACTTAGCTACAGACTCAAAATCAGTAACCGAAATATCGAAGACAGCCTTCACCTCATCCCAAATAAGCCTAGCTACCAAACAGTCAAGAAACAAATGATGTACAGTTTCAATTTCCTTACAAAGGACACACTCCAGGGGCTTTGCAATGCCTCTTCTCCTAAGATTATCACAAGTCATAATCTTGTATTGAGAAAAAAGCCAAAGAAAGCCTTGCACCCTAGGTGGTATTTTAACACTCCAGACAGCAGGCAAATAAATTGGATGAACACCTCTAAAGTTAATAATAGCATAAAGAGATTTAGAAGAGTAAATCCCATTAGATTCATATTTCCAAATTAAGGAGTCTTTCTCCTGGCTAAACTTAGTCAGAGAGAGAATATCTACTAACTCAAACCATTGTGACATCAGTTCATCTGAGAAGGTCCTTCTAAAGGTGCATTTGAGCTCCTGACCATCCCAGATTTCTGCAACGGTTTTGTTCCTCTCGTTCACTAGAACGTACAGATCCCAATATTGGGTGGCTAAAGGAGCATTCCCATACCAGGTATCTTCCCAAAATCTAACTAAGCTGCCATCACCTATCTGCCATTTAAATCCTATCTTCACAGCTTGCAAAGTCCACAAAAAGCTTTTCCAAAACTAGGAAGGATGTGGATCATGACAGCAAAGGATATTTGGGCTTTTGGTATTATATTTGTTATCAACAATCTTCCTCCACATGGACCCCTCTCCAGCTATGTACCTTTTAACCCAAGATCCAATGAGGCAAAGATTCATATCTTGGAGATTTGGTATCCCCATGCCCCCAAACTCCTTCTTCATACAAATAGAAGGCCAGTTAGCTAAGTGGATTTTGTGGGCACCATCAGTGTCACTCCACAAGCAATTAGCCATATGAGAATTAATCAAATTCAAAGCCCATTTGGGGAATTTAAAAAAGGAAAGTAAATAAACAGGAATACTAGCTAAGCAAGTTTTAATGAGTATAATCTTCCCTAGATATGAAAGCAACTTTCCCCTCCAACCTGCTATCCTAGCTAGGATCTTATCAATCAGGAATTGCAGGTCCTCTCTACTCAATTTATCGAAATGAAGAGGTATACCCAAATATTTGATAGGAAAGGATCCTTCTACACATTGAAAAATATCAATGAATCCCTCCAACTCCCTAGAATCAACATTGATAGGAACCAGAGCACTTTTATGGTAATTGATTCTCATGCCTGAAACCTGCTCAAAACAGGTGAGAATCCATTTAAGATTTAAAGCTACTCTACTATCATTCTCTAGAAATAACAGGGTGTCATCAGCATAATGTAAACACATGATTCCACCAGGGACCAGTTCAGGGCAAAGCCCTCTAATTAACCCAGACTGGGAACCCTTAATTAACATTTTAGAAAAAACATCTACAACCAGATTGAAGAGCAGTGGGGCCATCGGGTCCCCTTGTCTCAACCCCTTACCAGTCAGGAAGAAGTTACTTTCCTCCCCATTTAGTTTGACTCCAACAGAGCCACCCTGGGAAATGCTTTTAATCCAACCTATCCACCTATTTCCGAATCCCCTCAAAGCTAACATCTCATAAAGGAATTCTAGATTAACTTTGTCATAAGCCTTCTCATAATCAATTTTGAAAACTAGCCCCTGTCTGCCAGAAGAGTGTACTGCATGCACTACCTCATGTGCAGACACCACACTCTCCAAAATATACCTCCCTCTCACAAAGGCAGACTGGACATCAGAAATAAGCCTACCAATCACCCCAGCAAGCCTAATTGTGAGAACTTTAGTAAAGATCTTAAACACACAATTAAGCAGACTAATAGGCCTAAATTTATTCATAGTTCTGGCCTAATTTTCCTTAGGGATTAGAGTAATCATCGCAAAGTTAAGTCTAAAAAGGTCTAGGTTACCATCAAACAAAAAATCAAACATACTAACAAGGTCATCCTTCACAATATCCCAGAAGTTTTGAAAAAACATAAAAGGTAGCCCATCAGGGCCAGGTGCTCCATCTGAATAAGAGCTAAACACAACATTTTTAATCTCATCCTCTGAGAGCCTAGCATTTTCCTCAGAGGTCACTTTCTCCTCACTACTATAGAAATCATCCTGCAGATGAATATCTGGTTTAGGCTCCCAACCAAACAGAGTTTTATAGTAATCTACAGCTATTTTCTTCATCCCCTCACTATCACTAACTGGGCCATCTTCCCCATCCAGAACATGTATCATTTTTTCCTCCTCCTTTGATTAGTTACTGCCTGAAAATAAGCAGTATTCCTATCACCTTCTAGAATATCCCTATCTCTGGATCTTTGCCTAGCTTTAATCTCTTCAATTTCCCACACATGTTGCAACTCTTTCAGGATGTATCCCATCCTTACTTTATCCTCATTAGAAACCACACTAGTTCAGCCCTGATATCCAGAGCATCATACTCCTCCATAAGATCTTTCTTCTCTCTCCTCAGAGCAGCTTCTAGATTTCTACTCCATCCTTTGGCAAGTTTCCTAAAGGCCCTAACTTTGTGTTGCTAGACATCCACAGGATTAGTGCTATTACATCTACTAGACCAAGCTTTACTCACTAACTCTCTAAAGTCAGGCCTAGTCAACCACCACTTCTCAAATTTGAAACTACAACTTTTATGCACCACATTGGAACCAGATTCCCATACTACTGGAGTATGATCACTACCAACCCTAGGTAGCACTCTAGCATTAGCCAGGGGGTAAGCAACGTCAAACTCAGTAGTGCAGAAAATTCTGTCTATCTTAGACATAATCAAATTATCTTGGTTATTCCCCCAAGTATATGACCTACCTGACATGTTGATCTCCACCAGAGACCACATATCAGTCCAAGAATTAAAATTATCAGCCCATCTAAAGTTAATATTGCCATTATTCTTATCCTCTATAGATCTAACCAGGTTAAAGTCACCCCCAATAATGGCAGGGCCAGACCAATCTAAAAACAAATTATGTAATTCAGAAAGAAAAGCAGACTTGTCTTCCTCATAACAAGGACCATAGACTGTAGTAATTCTAGACAATAAATCCTTATTCCTATCCTTAACTATCACACTAACAGAGAAAAGCTTAATGTCCCAACTAATAATATCAAAGCAATCTAAATCTACTCCCACTAAAATGCCTCCAGCAGAGCCATTAGAGGGCAAAAGATTCCACTCAAAATTCCTGCAACCTAGCAAATTCTTAAGGTAATTCCTAGAAAAACTACTCTGCTTAGTTTCCTGAAAACCCACATAAGCAGGTTTTAAAGGACAAATCATATCCTCAATACACTTCTTTCTCCCAGGGGCCATAATGCCCCTAGCATTCCAGAAGATGTATCTCATTGGAATCTCTTTCTGGGGTGCTTGCCCCATCTACTCTTCACAGGAGTCCAACCTAACTCCTCATCTACAGTGGGGTCAAAGTCTACATTGTTACTACTCTCAGTATTTTCATAACCATCATTAGACCTACTAAAGGAATTACAAGACTAAGAAGACAAGTCCTCTCCAATTTTAACACCAACTTTACCAGACATACCAACTAATTCATCTACAGGAAGAACACATAAGGGGTTTTTTGAAGCAATACCTCTCATAGTAGGGATTTCAAGGTTTTGTTTCATCTTTAGTAGCTGAGCTTTTTCAATGGTATTTTGACTACCAAGAACTCTAGTACTCTTCCTGGCAGCCTGCACTGGCCCCCAGTTCTTCTGCTTCGTCCTTTTCTGAACCCCCTGTTCCTCAGGCACCTTTTTCTCTTGAAGCACCTCATTATCACCAAGAGAGTGAAAAGTGGGCATAATATCCTCAGGGAGGCTATCAGCCTGGGTCATCACACCAACCTCTTGGGTAGCAATTTCCAGATCTTCCAGTTCCCCAGCCATCTCATTCAATTGCTGCATTTCAGAGAAAATGAAGGTAGTGGCTTCCATTTCAGGATTTTCCATAGGCATCACAAAAGAGATATCCAAACCCACATCACAAACTTGAGCCTGAACCTCCCCAAAACATATGTTAAACTCACTACTAGCATTACCATCAATAGACCTTTTCTGGAAATCAGCTCCACTGCCATTTCCTCTTCCAGATAAGGACCCTCCATTACTTCCAGAAGCAGAATCATTAGCAGTGTTATTCTGATTTGCCAAGCCATCAGTATCCATATCTTTCTGGTTTCTTGGATCCTCTCTATTATCATCACCTCCTCCATTAACCTCAGCATCCTTGCTAACTAGATCCACTATAGGAACTTCCACAGTCATCCTCACCTTAAATGTTTTTCCTCCAATGCAAAACACTCTTTCAGTAGGGATTTTGGTGGGGTCCCTACACTGAACTTTAACTCTAACACATTCAAACAGAGACTGAAACATCCCCTGCCAGTCCAAGTCAATCAACAGCCCAAAAGCTGAGGTGCATTGATCTAAGACAGACCACTCACACCATCTTGGAAGCAACCCTCTAACCTGGACCCAAACTTCCTTGAGATCTTCCATGCCCTTTAATTCTTCTTTCCACACCTCCACATTCACAGTGATATCTGGATTTGTCAGCCCAAAGCAAGGGTATCCAGCTACTTGCTCCACTGAAATATGTGGTGGAAATTTAACTACATAGGACCATCTTCCCAAAGCCCTCACTTGCCAAGGCCAGTTGGTCTTGTAAATTTCAGAGAACTCTTTGATCAACTCCTCCTTAGATAACTCTCCATCCTCCACATACACAATACCACAATTCCTCATACTCCCCAGAGCATTTGAACCCAGATCAGGAGCTTCTACATGGTAAAATCCCAAGCCTGGGGCAGCACTGCCAATGTACTTAGCCACCTGATGTGGCCTCCTCTTGACTGGACAAGTCTCAACCTGATGTGCAGTGGCCTTGCATATGAAGCATTTCTTCGGCTATTCACATGCGGCCTGATGATGTCCTGGGTCACCACAATTGAAGCATGTCACTTGCGCATATTCTGTGAACTCCCTGCTACTCACCCCCTGCACTTGAGCCTGAACCTTATTTCCACCTGCTCCTTTATCCAAGTTCCTCTTCAACTTATCTTTCCCTGCCACACCACCCTGACCCTGAAGTGCCTGCTGCTTGCCACTTCCCTGTTTCCTCAGCTGAGAATCAGATGCCTGCGGCCTCATCTGACCCTGGGCCCCTGGCTGCTCCCGTTGCTGCCCTTGCTGAAGAACCATGGGAGGGGTCGGGTAGGGGGTAGCCTCCTGCAAACATCCACGGCGGAGGAGCCCCAGGGAAGCCAAAGAACGGTGGTGGATACCCAAATTGCTGCATCCCCCCCCCCCCGGCTCTGGCATCGGCCCCTGTTGCTGCTGCGAAGAAGCTGGGCGAGCACCTCGCCCCCTCCCCCTACCTCTGCCGTTAGCCATCGCGACCTTCTCCTGGATCTCAGCAAAATTCAGCCGCGGTCCTCTTCCCCACGGCGAGCTGCTACAGCTAAAATTGACACGGTTGTTGGACTGACAGTCTTCTTCACTCGCAGGGAAACAATCTACCACAGAGAAATTTCTGGCCTCAAACTGCTTTTTCTGGATCCAGACTGGTATCTCATCCTCCTTAGGGTCCAGCCTCGCACCCAAGCATCGCCCCGGATCTGGATCTGGAGGAAGGGGGGAAGTGGGGAAAGTGGGAGAGGAGGGGAACATGGAGATCCCCACAGCTGACCAAAGTAGCCCGCATCCACCTCCTCCTCCTCCTCGTTGACCACCGAGGCCAACTCCTCCACCGGAATCCCCACCTGCCCGGGCCCCTCAACAGCCCTTTCTGCGCAGATTTTGAACCCGCCCCCTGCCGTGAGCATCAGCAGTGGGGAAGCGGCTCTGCGCCCGAATGGGCCAGCAAGAAACCTGGGACACCGGCGACGTCTGATCTCCTCCGCACCAACGACGTTACACTATCTAGCTCGAATCATGCCTGAACAACCTCCACTTCGCCCTCTGAGCACGGGAAGTAGAAGATGCCTCCTCCGAAGCCCACTCCAGAATCAGATCTGGCGTGAGTGGCTGCCCCCTCGCAAACAGTCGATCTCGCTCCTCCTGATTTGTCCGCGACATGGCTCACAGCACCAGATGCATACGAGCTTCTCTCACCAGCCCCGACGTGATCTCTGCATTCCACGCTGCCCGGGTCGCCGCAGTCCACGCCCGCCTCTCCCCTTCCTGCAACCTCGCCACCTCCGCCATCAGCCGCTGGATCTCCCGATCTGAGGCCACTCCGTCTCCTCCAGGCGACGCCATCACCGGTGCAAAGCACTAAGGACGATGCGGGGCTCGACGGTGACCTCAGCGCCACCTGCAGTCCCGCGCTGCACGGCCCGGTCCGCCTCGGGGAGGAGAACCCAACCACGAGAGGGGAGCCGCGGGTGTCGATGCAGCGAGCCGCCGGCGGCGAGCGGTGTGGTGGTGTCGGTGGTGTGGAGGCGGGGAGGAGGGGTGGGAGCGGGAGCATGAGGAGGGGTGGGAGCCTAATCAGAGAGGCCGGGTGTCATCCTTCTTTTCTGGAAAATGTTGTTGCAGTGGCTGACCCTTGTTTTTGGAATAAATGAGGGGATGATCCATTCCCAGTCGTCAAAGACGCAGCTGCATTGGCCATGTCAGATCTTGCCACTTTGATCGTTACGGAAATTACTTCACTCGCTTGGATTATGCTTTGAGGAACGGCCTTCTAGAACAGATTGCCGAAGCACTGTTTGGGACAACAGTTG
This sequence comes from Triticum aestivum, assembly GCF_018294505.1. Lineage (NCBI taxonomy): Eukaryota > Viridiplantae > Streptophyta > Magnoliopsida > Poales > Poaceae > Triticum > Triticum aestivum. The sequence continues at coordinate 751,159,562 of NC_057803.1, forward strand.
CAGAACAGGTTCTCTGGTGAAGTGTTCCCAAAAACAGAGGCTGGTAGGTATAGTCCTTGCAGTTGCTGATAGGTACTTCATGCACATCTATTGCCATTATTAATCAGATGTTGAACTGAGAACATACAAATTTTGTACCTTTGGAGAACCTTGATTCTGCTAGTGATATTTTTATTTTCACAATTGGATAGCCTAGTGGGTCTGTTTGGAGCTGGATGTCAGCCAAGTTCTTCAAACAATCCATTTGGACTGACAAGGATCCCTTATGGATTGGTAAGGGAAGCTGAAGTTGCAAATATCATCATATATAAAGGTTCTCATAATATATTTTGTGCATGTCCAAATATTGGTTGCGAATAAGAAGAATTTTGACCTCACCAAGGCTTTGACCTTGGTGGCAGAGTTCCAGCCTATAAGAATAGACAGTGTGTACATCCTTGTTTGTGGATATATCATCATGATTCATCTACCTAGAACCTTACAGTTGAGAGAAGTTACATCTCTAGTAGATATCCTAATTCATTCACGTCCACTTTTTCATTCTCTTGTTATATCTTTGGTGGCTCCATGAAAACATTTGTCATATGAGTGTGTGTCCTATCTCTTTGCATCTTAATGCACTAATTCTTGGTGAAGATTGCATCTTAATGCTCCCCATATGCTTTTTGCTAGTGGTGGGCTAAATTGTTTTTTTACTTGTGCTTGCTTGCAATAGTTTCATGTTTTAATTGATTTTGGGGGAGTGATGATCATATTTTTGTGTACTTTGTATTCAAATACAAAAACTCTAAATAGTGCACAAATCATGGGGACCTTCTCTATTTTCTTTAGACCACTCCTTAGCCCAAATCATAATATCTTTTATCCATTTGGTTTGTTGGATCTTTTCATTGCTTGCTTCACTTTTGTTATGCCTTTGTGTCATATCATCCTGTAACAATCTTTGGATCCTCAATATAGTTTGTCTTCCTCCTACTATTCATCATTGAATATGCGTATTTTATTGCACTCATATTTTGAGAAGTACACACTTTTGGGAGGAACACCTATTATATTCGCGTTATAAGTTGTTCGCCAATTTTGACAATCTGGGGGACAAGTTTGGAGAGTTTAGAGGGCTTTTGGTTTCATACTTTTGTTTTATTCCGAAGCATGCATTTGAATCTCATACTCATGCATTATTGGTTGTTGCTTTGCATGGTTGTGCTTAAATTCCTTATGTAAACTCTCCTGAAATTTATTGTCATTAATTTACCAAAATGGGGAGATTGAAAGATCATGGTGCCCCATGTTTGATTTTGGTAATTGATGACAATCACTATGGACTATTGGTTTTCTTTTTTTTGCGGGAAAACTTCTTATCTATTTATCTTCAATCATGGCAGTACAACGAACACCAGAAATAATAAAAATTATATCGAGACCTATAGACCACCTAGCTATGAAAGCAACTACTGAAGCAAGCCGAAGGCGCCGCCGTCATCGCCTCTCCTTCACAGGAGTGGGGACAGTTAGGAAGTCGTCCCCATAGGACCAGTGCACGAGAACAACACCTACCGCCCATGAAGAATAACATAGATCGGGAAGATCCAAACCGAAGAGACACGAACGTAGGCGAACAACAATGAGATCCGAGCAAATCCACCGAAGATAGATTCGCCGGAGACACACCTCCACACCCCACGAATGATGCCAAGTGCATTTCCAGAATGGGGGCTAGGTGGGAAGACATTTATTCCATCTCCAGGGAGCGTCGTTGTATCTCCTTCCTGAGCAAGACATAAACCCTAACAAAACTGAAAGAAATGACTGAAAGTGGAGCCCTCCCGCTGGCCCTTGCCAGGATCCACTGCGCCTCCATGGCCCTAGAGCCACTGGAGATGAGGTGGACCTGCGGCGGCGCCTGCGAGAGGCAGGAACCCTAGCTTTTGTTTTGGAAGAGGAGGAGCGGTTGCGTGGGCTTGGTGATGTGGACTAATGGTTTTCTTGAGTTATATATGAACAATTACTTAGATATGCAGACATTTTTTAAAGTACAGTTTTTAAGTACATGAACATTACCCCGCGAAAAAAGTACATGAACATTTATTTCATTGTGAACAATTTTTTTTCTAAATTTCAAGTAGTATGATTTTTTATTATAAAAATACTTGAAAATTTTTATCTACCTCTTTTTATAAAATATAATTATGATGTTTCAAGTTATATGATGAACATAGTAATACACGTTGGACTTCAACATATGCACCATACAAGGTGAAGATTTTTTTAATTAAAATAATTTTTAGTACATGTTCACCATTTAATACTATTAGATGAATATTTATTTATTGAACATGAGCATTTGTCAATACATGATAAGCATTTCGATAAATACACAATAAAGAGTTTTCCATGCATGATGAACATTTTTAATACACAATCAACCTTTTAAATTATATTTTTTTGATAAATATATAGTTTTTTAATAGATGATGTTTCACAATATATGGTGAACATATTAACATATATTGGATACAAATGCACCATGAGTATTTTTAAATACATACTGAATTTTTTTAATTATACATTATTATTTTTTAAATTCGTGTTGACCAATTAATGTTACAGGATGAATATACACGAGGAGAATTTTATAATATACATTGAATATTTTTAAAATGCATTGTTAACTTTTATCAATTACTCCTTCCATTTCTAAATATAAGTTATTTAAGAGATTTCAATATGAACTACATCCGGAGCAAAATGAGTGAATCTACACTCTAAAATATGTATATATACATCCGCATTGAGATTTCACAAACACATTGTTTTTTTAATATATGATAATCATTTTTACAAATAATGTTATATATTTTGAAAATGAAGGAGAACTGTCTGAAAATTCGCGGATATTTTTTGGTCATACAAGAACATTGTCTTTAAAATACAAGAATATATCTCGTTGGTATGATTCTTTTTTGTTATACCAAAATAATTTTTCAAATAGACATGATATTTTTATATCCGCGAATAGTTTTTGAAATACATGGATATTTTACTTTTAAAACAGTTGATATTTGTTTAGTTTACCCAGAAAATATAAACGAAACAAAAATGTTAAAAAAAGAAGAAGATTAGGCGCTGCTGGGCCTAGCGCAGTGGGCTAATGGCTTCCATCGGAACTCCTATCCCGTCAGCACTCACCCGCGATGAGGCCGCCGCCGCCATCGGCTGCGGCCCGGCACGGCTCTCTCGCGCCCGGCGTCGCCGTGCTCTGCTGCGAGGTCGCCTCACCCGATGCTCTCGCCAGTCGCCACGCCGGCAAGAGCGAGGCCCACGTCGCCGCCGACCTCAGGAGGCTCCTAACTGGGTCCTCTAATCTTGCTGCCGGATCCGGAGAGATTGTTCATCGCGCGGCGGCGGGAGGCGAATGTGCTGGCCGAGCTCAACGCTCCCGTCAGGCTGCGAAAGTGGGAGAAAGGAGGGAGGAGGAGGCTTTGATGCCGCTGTCCGGCAACACCCATGGAGAATGCTGCTGGGTCTGCTCTTCCCTTGAATGCTACTGGGTCTGCTTCAGAGCTCTAGGAAAGGCAAATGCGATTGACAGGATAAGTTTTGATTTAAGCCTTGCATTTTTTTATTACACTGGTGTGATAATGTGATATATGAAGCTGTATTCAAGGGTGCCACACAGGTTGGGATTTCTTATTCACATATCTCCCGAGTCAGCGTTTCTATTGTACATTGTAATTGATGTAATGCACATTGATTTATGCCCGAAATCTGTCATTTCATTTATCATCTGAAACCATACCCCAAATCATCTTTTTCCAACACAGGGAAGGGACACTTCCATTTGATCCATGTTGTGCTAACTCATTTGCTTCGCTGCAGGTCGGGTTCATTGCGGCTCGTAGCCGTTACGACAGCCTTGTGGGTAGCATCGTTCCTGGCAAGAAAGTCCCTGCTGTTGGTGTCAGCCTTGGAATCCAAGGAGTCTTCATGATCATGCAGGAGGAAAAGAAGAATCAGGTATTTTTTTTCTCAATGCCCCTGTCATTATTGAGTTGCAGTAGCACATCCAAAATGAACTGGGCTTCTTGAATCACAGGTGGTACGTGCAACCGAATGATCAATGTGTATGCAGAACAATAGACTGCTGATGCGCTGTATATGTTTCAGTTCCAGCAGATCATGTCGACACGCTATGCACGCGGTGGCAGCAACTATGTTATGTTTCTTGGCAGCAGATCATATTGACACTTTGCATCATTCTTTCGCTCGGTCGGCCGAGACAAGGTACCCTGTTCTCCCCCCCTTCCCCTGGTTTGTTCTTCAGTTCAACAACCATTTCCGCTGAGCTGTCTGAAACCTTACATTTTGGATGTATACACGGCCAAAAAATAAAAAACTTTCACTGGTAATATCAAACTTATATGTGTTTGAAACTTTCTATGATATAAAATATAATGATTTTTGTTGTCAATATCCAAAGTTGTATGCTGGACTAAAAATTGGCTTTTTATAAACACAAAACATGCCTTGTTGGCTACAGTATGGTCTCATACAAGAAATCTTCAAGCATTACAACGCAAGTTAAAAAAGATCAATAATGGAAGTAAGATTACAATAGAAGTACAAATTACAGGAATGAGTAACGGATTTAGCAGTACCACATACGCACACATTACAAGAATCAATAATGGATTATGTCTGTTTATTTAGCCCTCAAGAAGGCGACGCGGATTTGAAGGAACAGCCTCCACTTAATTATACAATACGTACCAGATGATTTGTTGGTCAACCAAAAGACAATGTGACATCTTCCAACCTTCTTCACTCGGTGATTATCTTTGGCCACTTATCCGCGTACTTTTTGTCCAAATACTTAGGGGTGTCCTTCAAATCTTCTACCAAGAACTTTGTTATTTCATCTGCTTGATTACCAACACTGAGATGCACCTCTTGGAGGCTTTTAAGAGTCTCGATGCCGTAAATCCCTTCAAAGGCTTCGAATCGCATATCAATCCTCTCCAGTGCTGGCATTACCTCTTTTCCTGTAACTGCAAAGCTCAGCCGTGGCACCAGAGTTGCAAAGAAGCGAAGCAGCTTTAGACTCTTGAATCCTCCAGGTGGAACAATGATCTCCCTATCAGTAAGCTGTTTATTTTCCTCAAGGATGTCCACTATGTCCCTATCATCCTTGGCTACGCTGAGCGTAAAGGTGAGAGTAAACAATTTTGGTAGGTCCTGAATGAGCTGAAATGTACGAGTCTGAAGAACTGTCACAGAAAGGGTCAGCTTGTAGAGGTTCTCGAGATTTTCGATCCACTTTGGGGGTTTTTCCATCTTGCCAGACAGCTCCAGGCCAATGATGTATCTTGGAGGAGCAGACATGGTGTCCAAGGAGTTAATAAAATCAGAGTTCTCATCATTGATTACAAGAGTCTGCAGACCACAGCTGCAGAGGTACTCGATGGCGGAGCGTAACTGTGTGAAGGTCTGACAACCCTCCCGTTTATTGAGCTTGTAGATGGCAAGCTTCCTTAGCCCTGTCAGCTGATGAAGGCTTGCTACAGCTGATGAGTCCTCGTCGATCTCAATCCCTGACAGTATACGGAGTGCTTTCATCGGCTCCTTATTTTTCTCATCGGGCAACTTCAATGCCTTCCGTGGGTTTTTACTCCCTCCAAGCATGCTACGGAGCCGTTTGAGGTGGCCAAAAGCTTTGGGCAGCACCTGAACATTGGTCTCCCTTATGTCAAGAGTTTCCAAATACTGGAGCTTCTCAATCTTTGACGGAATCTCAGAAACCTCTGTTCGACGGAGGCTCAAATATTTCAGCACAAGCATTTTGCATATGCCATTTAGATGTTTATCTGTCAAACCCTTCCAACCCTCGAGGTCTAGCACTTGTATTATTCCATTATTGAACGAATGGAAAGGGAGCCGTCGGGCCTGGCTTCCAAACACTGTCAGTGACCGCACTTGAGACAAGTTCATGCCTTTTGTTGTATTCTCTTGCTTGGAACCACTGCTTTGCATGGAAAGTCGACGGACTTTGTTGCTAGGAGTTGGCAACAGCCAATGGCCACCAACAACAGTAATAAAATTCTCTTCGCTCGACTTGGACACGATATATTCGAGAATCATGTCATGAACTTTAAAGTATTTGACCTTCCCATTGCTGCTGTGATCCACTGGACGTATTATCTTCCTGCTCACGAGCTGATTGAAGTATGTTTCTGCGACTTCCTCTGCACTCAGCCCATGCTTCTCAGTAACGAAACATTCAGATATCCATCGCCGGGTCAGACGCTTCCTACTAATTTTCGAGCCCTTGGGGAAAATGCTCAAGTACAGTGAGCAGGTCTTGAGATCCGCTGGCAAATCATTGTAGCAATAATCAAGTATCCTTGTGACCCCATCCAAAGTAAGGGGAGCCACCTGCTCGGGAAATAATGACCTGCAAATGTTACTCCAATGAGCATTACTTTTTTTTGGGTTGCAGGCCACAAGGCCAGCCATGGTGACTATGGCCAAAGGAAGCCCCCCACAATATTTCCATATATCCATATGGACCTCTTCTTTCTCCCTTCCTTTGCAGCTTTGTTGATCCGAAACACTAGCTGAATGCAGGTGATTTATTCCATCCCGCTCAGAGGACTCAGTATCAACAGATTGAGATCTTGTATCCTTTCTTTCGTTTTCTTTGCTGCTTTGCGCAACAGAAATATGATCATTAAACAGTTCTTTGGCATCGGCAACAACTTCCCCTTCGGAGGACCCAGGACCAACAGCTTGTGATCTTGTGTCCTTTCTTTCACTTTCTTCGCTGCTTTGAGATTCAGAAACACCCTGACAAAATAGACTTTTGGATTCGGCATCACTTAGACGATTGACTGCATGCAGATAATCAGTTCCATCTCTTCCTGAGCACGCCGCACCAACAGCTTGAAATCTTGTAGTTACTATTACTCTGTTATCTGTTGCACTATCATGTGGCAACCAGTTTCTAATGGCCCCCCATGTTTCTACAGACCATATATCATCAATCAAAAGGAGATACCTGCCAAGAAAACGGAAATGAAATACAAGTGAGAAGAAACGTGCTAGCTTATTTAAGTTCATACAGGTGCGACAAATACAAGATCTGTGTCACATATTCCTTTAAAAAAAACTAAGATGATATTTTACCTAGAAATGTTAATCTGAAATTTACCTCTAGTGTAACAGTGTAGACATCCATGTATTAAATTCTAAAGATAGACATTCCTGATGCATGGTCTTTTTGGTGAGGTCAATTTATTACATAAGAGAACTAGGGAGATGAGAGTTGGCGGTGGGCGATTACATTGTGGCTCAGGCTTTAGGTTGTTCGCCCTTTATGCCAGGCTTTTGCTTAACTGCTCTTATTGTAATTAATTGCGCGTTTCTGTGCCCTTAATGAGAAAGTTCAGGTGGGCTTAGGCCACCCATACTGGATCTTGTCAAAAACAAAATTCCTCTCAACAGTCCAAGAGTAACCCTATATGTATTCAAATTCAACAGACTCAACAACTGGCACTAAATTTGATATTGGTTACAACTTGAAGTTCAGTTATGAAAGTTGCACAACTATTAATCTTTTGTGTACAGTTAGCAAGATTCCAGTAGTTACATAACTTTGTATCTATTATTTCTAAAAAAAAAAATCCATTTTCCAGTCACCATTGTACATACTTATGAATCAAATTGCCATTCTAAACAGTATGACTTTATCACGGCTTTACTACAATCCTTGGTGCTACTTTTTTTCTTTTATATTTCTAATCAGATTTACGTTTTGTAGAGTTCATTCAATTTTTGGAAAGTTAGGAAAAGCAATTTACAACTACAATGGTTACTAATTTAGGAAAAAGCAAAACAATGGTTTGGAGGTACCTCCTTCCAAGCAGGCGGTTTCTGAGTTCTCCAATAAGTTGGTCACGGTTCATTGTTTGTATCTTACTTTGTGTGCTGCCATCGTCGCTTTGTTGCCTGTGACTAAATAGCAGTGGCACAACTCGCCTCACCGAGCTTTTAATGTCTGCCACTAGGTTTTTCTTCTCCGACCTTCCTGTGTTGCTGCCCTCCTGCACCTCCTCTTTTGGCTTGATTTGACTGTCTGTTGGCTTGATTTGCCCAAGAATATCCCTGAGGACTTCATCTTCGTCGAAGTTCTGAGACACTGTGACTGACGCCCGACAGACAAACTCATTCCTTGAATGTCGGTACAGTGCTGTGGCAATGGTGGTCTTTCCCACGCCGCCGAATCCGACCAAGGACGCAACAGCTGGAGAGCCTTTATCATGTCTGGCTTTGGTTAGCCAATCCCGAAGTTTATCCATATCTGCTTCTGCTCCGACGGGATTCTCCGTGCGGATGAGCTGACGGCTCTCCACCATATGCTCAGCAATGCCATATGTAACATCATGGAGGGCTCCCACTCTAGAGATTGCGCTTGGGTTGTCCACTCCATATCTGCTGCGCCGCTCAGCAATATGTTGTGCCCGGAGCTTGAGCTCAGCAATCTTGGAAGCAATGTCGCGGCGAGGCCAGTATGTCCACATCTCGTAGATTATTGTCATGATGAAGGAGCATCTTGCATCGCTGAGGGAGTCATTAGGGAGGCGATGAGCAAAGTCATCGACGCAGTCTTCCATGTCGTATGCCATGTCACGGATCTGCTTCATCCAGCTCTTGAGCCGGCGATCGTGGTCGTCCAGGGCAGAGCTGAGGTCGGCAAGAAAGGCCTGCATGGTGGCGAGCTCATCGTTGATGTACTGGATGTCTCCGCGGACGCCACGGATCAGAGTGTACTCTTGGGCAAGGAGGCCGCCCAACTTGCCTAGGAGAGACCTCATGGTGGCTTCCGAAGCACCAACTACAAACTCCATCTTCTCTTTCCGTGTGCTCTTCACTAGTACAATCTGTCCCTCTTGTTGTTGCAGGTGAAGACAGTTCACTTCCACGGCATGCTCAGCTCAGGAAGTTGCTGATCTATGAAAGGAACAGAAAAAAAAAAGGATAAGGTCAGCATGCAGGAATCGTGGCTAGAAAAATAATTAAATACAAAAAGGCTCCACATGTATAATCAGATCGTGGAACCATTCTTGTGAATATCAATTTGTCCCCAATCAAGGAACCTATACAAACAAACGCTATACACATCACTGCTAGATACTACACCCATTTTTTGTATGCATATAGCACGGCTTACATAATTGGCTAACCACAATATTATTATTTTTTGAAAGGTCACAGGTCAAACTGCCCACCTGAACATTTAGTTTACCAAAACAGCAAAGCAGAAGCTTACATGTTTCGCGACACCACAGCCAGGAGGTTGTCGAGCACCGAAGGTACAGCGGGCAAAGCATGCCAAAACAACAGCAGCTAGATGGAAGACGAAAATATCAGGGCCTAGCGCAACACCACCTCCAAAGCACGATGTTAGCGGCAATGTTGAGCCACCAGCTGGAGGTGATCACGTAAAATACCTGAACACTATTAAGGTATCCCCGTAAGTGAAAAGAAAACCAACAATACCTAAAGTTTCTCATCCCTTGTCTATGCTTGCATATAATGCTGAGGAAACTGTGGACGTTATGTCAGGGGCATTTTCCAATTTGTATTTCTATTTTGATATGTCACAGTGCTAATTAATTGTGTAAAAAACATGCTCAACAATGTTGGTAGGTTGGCAACATCAACTTCCATGGCAAGGGAGCAAAATGCTACCAGACAACAGAAAACAGGAAGAAGAGGAAGGAGCAGAAATGGAGGCAGAGGAGGCACCTGCAAACATGCTCAACAATGATGGTTCTCCTCAGCTCAGGAAGTTGTTCATCTATGAAAAAAAAACATAAGGGTCACAATGAATAGTGGCTAGAAACATATTAAATCCAAAAAGCATCTACACGTATAATCAGATCATGCAACAATTCTTGTGAATATCAATTTCTCCCCAATCAAGGAACCTATACAAATAGAAGTTTTACTTATAGTCCACCCAATATCATGGCTTACAGAGTGAACACTGGTATGTTAGCCCCCAAAATACAATGCAAACTAGCAATACCTCAAGTTTCTCAGCCCTTGTCTATGCTTGCATATAACGTTGAGGAAACTGCGGTGTGGACATTATGTACTTCAAGAATTTACTTCATGGCATTTTCCAATTTGTATTTCTATTTTGATATGTCACAGTGCAAATTAATTGTGTAAAAACATGGTCAACAATGTTAGTAGGTTGCAACATCATCTGCAATCGCAAGGGAATAAACAGCTACTACCAGACAAGAGAAAACGGGAAGAAGTGGAAGGAGTGGAGATGGAGGCACCTGCCAACTAGACAATAAGTCGGCCTGAGCAGTCACCGGGCAGGGGCCACCGTCAAAGGCATCAGCTGCACAGGCAGGCGGAAGCAGGTGCGGTGTACTCCTCGCAAACTCTTGATCTTCTCCAAGAAAGTTGAGATCAAACATATACAGGGTTCATTTACATTGTCACCACCTCAGGAATTGTGGATCTATAAAAGAAAAAGGGGAAATATGGTAAAGGCAGTCAACAATTATGGTGAGAAAATAATTTAGATCAAGTCTAGACACATACTCCCTCTTTAAAGAAACATAAGAGCGTTTGATCACTACTTTAGTGATCTATAAACGCTCTTATATTTCTTTATGGAGGGAGTATTAGTCAGGACAAGAAACAATTCTTGTGTTCCCCAACCAAATACCCTATGAATATATGGCAATCGGTACTCTGCTTGTGGTGAAAGTGTACTCAATATTCACTGATAGATGCTAGATCTTCTAGTACATCCTGCATTACGACTGGAAGATCTGGTCGGCTAACCACAAGATGGACAGCATTTCGTCACCCCCCAAATTGAAACCAGAATCAACTGGTCCTCAAAAAAGAAAAAGAAAAACAGAATCAACAAAATTCAGGACTAGCATCTTTTGTCCATGCCACTGCTTGTACAGCTATGAAATTAATGTTAAGGAAATTCTAGATATTGGATAGTTCCACAATTCCAATTTTGTTGGCAAGCAAACAAGAGGCTATGTATGCCCCGGATTACTTTTGATCTATCTTCCCTCCACACACACAGGGGGGAGGGGAGTAAAGATGGGCACCTGCGACTGTCAGCGGCCGCCGTCGAAGCCGTCGGCGGTGGAGGGCTATGGACGGCACGGCGTGGTGTCTCCCTCTCTCTCCCGGGCAGGCGGATGGAAGGAAGGACTGGTGGCAACTGAGATCGGCTTAGCGTCTGCATTGGATTGGTAATTAGATATGCCGGGTACAGCAATAATGCCACACCTATGGACCCATCAGCTCGTGTCGACCATCGGACGATTGCCTCCAGTTTAGTTTTAATGTTTCAATGTTCGTATGTTTAAAGTTTGCCATGTTCGGATGTTAGTGAGTTTGAGTCGAAGTTTCTAGTTGAAAAAAAAAATGAAGTTTCAATGCTTCAATGCCCTATTTTCGGAAACTGTTGGAGGCATGACTTTTTAATCCCCCAAACATGTACTTTTTCGTATCCTAAAATTTGCAGCAGCTGCTTTTTATTCCCTAAAATAAAGCAGCCGTTGAAGATGCTCTTACGGCATCTCCATCGCCGACTCTCAAACCGTCCGCAACTATTCAGACCGCGGGGTCCGAATGTGTTTTGCCATCCAACGCGAATCAGTATCGGTCCGCCTACCGGCCCAGATGTGTTTTTTTTCCGCAAACCAGAAACAAACTTGGGACTTTACGGATCGCTGCCACGCCCGCGTCTAACAGCCATGGCCCATGCAAAAATACCTCCCTCGCGCGTGCCCATCCCCGCCCTGAATGGTTAGCGCCGCTCAGAGCATCGGTGCCGCATTCACGTTGGTTCAGAGTGATGTGACCCCTCACTGGCGTGCCGCCCACGCCGCTTCTTGGTGCACGCGACCGCTCCGCTTCAAAAAATATCCCCTTGTTCCGCCTCCCTGCATTAAACATGCGTAGTTGCCGAGGAACCTACTACGACGCCACCCGTCTGCCGCCCACCATGAACCACCCCGCCCCTTGCCCTACCATCAACCCGCTATTTAAACTCTAGCCCTAGCCATAGCCGCATCCATCTTCCTCCGCTCCCTTTCTCCTCTCCGCACCCTGCCTGCCATGGCCTCCTTGAGCTCAAAGCCATATGGGACAACCTCTCATCTGAGCAGAAGACGGAGATCACCGCCATTGCTGCTGGATGCACCAATGGAAGAGGCGGCCGATGATGAGCCGCACCCCCATCCTCTCCGGCCAATGCCGACATCACCATGGGTGAGGCCTGCGCTCACTACACAGAGATGGTATTGGAAGAGCGGCGGGCCGCGTTTTGGTACGCGTAGGCCGACCAGGAGTACAACCTCTGCCTCCTCGACAAGCACTGGCGCACAGAGGAGGAACTCACCGTCGGCCCGGCCATCGCGCTGGACATGGACGTGGGTGAGGGCGAGCAGAAGGCATTGCTCGAATCCTTCCGCGTCGCCTGCGAAATCTGCCACGACCACTGGCAGTACCGTGTCTGGCAGGCGGAGTTAGAAGCCGCCTTCAAGGAGATCGACAGGGCGGTGGGTGAAGTCTACGTCAAGAGTGAGGACGAGGACGACGTCGCCAGCTCCCCTGCGCCCGTCGGCACGAAGATGGTGCCAACACGTCCGCGGGCGCCATCGGCAGCAAGGAAGAGTGGAGCATGGAAGGTCGATGGCGCTTGGGTGCCGGGAAGGCCAACACTCCTCCTCTCCTAATGAAGCCAAGCTTGGCGGGCTTATCATCGTCGACCAATTAGCCGCAAGCAAGCTGTGAAGGCAGAGCTTCATTTTTCGAGGCTCATGGCCGTTCGGACATGAGGAACGGGTGCCAACGGACATTTTAGACTAAGTATAGAGTCCGGTCTAATTTAAATATATCGAAGACCATCCGGTTTTATGTAAAAAAATTCAAATATGAATGAATATCATCCGGTTGTTTAAACATGCATTAATTTTGTTCAATTTCATTATATTCGACTGAAATGCAACGGGACATATGCAGGTAACTTTGGATGGTCAGTTTCCGCGTCTATGTCCACATACTGATGCTTCTGTGGATGGAAGCAGTGTTGAGATGCCCTTAATAGTACACCACATACGTTGGACATCACATCACATATACACTTGGTCCACCAAAAGCTGTGCGACCATGTGACGAGAGACTGTTCATGCTTGCTATACAGTGGGCTGGATGTCATGATAATTAATGATGATATGATAGAATTATTAGGATGGAGGGTTCAATCGTACATGTGGCACAGGAGTAGGAATAGGTCTCAATCAAATAAATGTGCCACCACTGATAAAAGGACGCAACGTTCACACCAGGACATGGACTTACCTTTTTGTGTGTGCACAGCAGTCCAGAGAAACGGACCGCATTCATACTACTACCTCCATCTAGGTGAATAAATCATTCGCGTAGTTTTAGGTCATCGATTTGAGCAATTAAATATGTGTTATATGTTATGAAAAGTACATCCCTAGATTTCTACAAGGATGTAGTTTCTAAATATATATTTTTGTCACATATAATACATATTTAGATAGTTAAATCGTCAATCTAGAACTACGCGAATGACTTATTCACCGAGACGGAGGTAGTACCTGCTTGAGAGCCGAGCGGCCCTCGCGTCGCCCACGCAGGGCGACTCGAGGGGAACCCCAGCCGCCGCCGGCCCTCCTCCCGGCCACCCGCGCGTCGCCGTCGCCGGAGGGCCGGCCGGCGAAGCCGCGCCGGACCCAGGGATGGCGGCGGCGAGGCCGTTCTCCCCCCTCCCGCTTTGCCCCACGCCCTTTTCCTCCACCGCTCCTCCAGATCCATCCCTGTCAGCTCCGGCGGCTTCCCCCGGCGGCGGGAGCGCCCTCCCCAGGCGGTGTTTTCCTCGCCAGCTGCTGGTGCGATGGGTCTCCCTCCGGATGCGGCTCCCCCCTGTTGCGTTGGTTCGGTCTGCCCCATTTGGATCTGGGCCACGGCCGGTGGTGCGGCTCTCCGGCCAGCTTGCCGTGGCGGCCGGGCGCACCCTCCTTGCTGCGTCCACCCTCTACCCCGACCCCCACCACTCGTCCCTCTACCGTTGCCGGTCTCTGGTGGTCGCGCTTCAGCACCAGATCTGGCGTGTTCGGATGGCCTCGTCAACCGGCTCTCCGTGCTCTCTCGTTGCGGCCTCACGCTGCCCGCGGTGCACCTCGGCCTCGGCTCTGCGTGCTGCAGCCCGGTGTGTTGCTGCTTCTTTGGCCCTCTGTTGCTTGCTTCACAGCTCATGGCTGCCTAGCGCTACGGTGGTGGTTGGCCGACTTGCTCCGGTTGCGAGGTGGAGGAGGCGCTGCCGGGTGAAAACTTCATCGTCGATGACGGCTACAGCCGCCATTTTCCCTTCTTGAAGGCGTCGAGATTGGCATTGTTCCCCAACCCCCCAAGCTTCTCAGATCCCGGGAGAAATCTCGGACTCGGGGTTCTCCGTGTCAGATGGTGTCGACGTCTCTACGTCGTTTCCTCCTTGGGGGCATCTTCTTGGATTTCTTCTGCTTCGGGTGGACTCACCTCTTGTTGCTTCATCTCCACCCCGGCTCTGATCCTGGCTGGCCATTGTTCTTGGCGACTCGAGTGGAGCTTGCTTGGACATCCCGGGGGGCCTCGACGACACGCTGCCCTTCGACCTCGGCGGCAGTACACCGGTGTTGCGCCCTTCGGTCTCGGTGGCGCGTTGCCTTCTCGGCTTCGCCGGCGGCGCCGCTCGAACTCGGCTATCCGACGCTCTTCGTTCGCGCCAGTGATGCTTCTCGGTATGCTTCTTCTTCGGTGTCTCCTTTCCATCAGGGTTGTGCTTCATGGTGGCCCGGACGACGTTCGCGGGGACATCCTGGGGTGGCCTTGGCAGCACACTGCCCTTCGACCTCGGCGGCGGTACACCGGTGCCACGCCCTTCGGTCTCGGTGGTGCGTTGTCTTTTGGCTTCGCCGGCGCACACCGGTGTTGCCGCATGAACTCGGCTATCCCACGCCCTTTGTTCATGCCAGTGATGTAACATTGTGAGTTGTGGTCTGGTGCCCGCATGTTTCTCCCTAGGCCTTGTTGTGGTTCATTGTCAGAGGTGGAACAAGCTGCTCAACGGAGCTCGCTACTCGAGATGTCGGTCTCCAGGGGTTTCGGTTTGGTACTGGCCAGCCTTCCCCTCCATTTTGTTTCTTTCTTCTAGTTTTGGGCTTTCTCTTGCCTTCCCTGTAATTTTCTTTTGCGCCTTTGGGCGCTTACTTGTATCTGTATTGACTGCCAAGTCACCTTCGAGTTGGAATATAACAAGCGGTGGGGTTTTCGGCCCCCCTGTCAATCTCGAAAAAAAAAGTCCAGAGAAACATGATGACGGTCATTACAGTTTCACTTTCACGTAATTTTTGTGTGTCTATATATTTTCTATCACCTAGGGGTAGTTACCCCATATTAGTTTTGTATGTTGTATGTGGTATGAGAGTACTATATATATGACCACTTCACAAAATTTATCCGCCCAGTAACCCTCAAAACGTATTATATATGCTATAAATCGTCCATCGAGAAACTTAATCTACCCATTGAAACTGTTCGTTTTTAGATAGTAAAAGGAGGACAGGGGCACCAGGTGACTCCGATTGCGATTTGAATCGGGCCTGCGTGGTGGTCCCTCGTGCTACGGCCGGCGATAGCCTCGGCCTCTGCGGTGACTGGGGCTAGTTTCCCGGTCGTCTACTCTGTCCATGTGGAGGCCCGCGCGGGTGCCCTTCGCATGGGGGGATGTCGACGACGAAGAGGAGGGACGTGGCCGAGTGGAGGTCGAGGTCTCCCTCGCCCCGCCATGCTTTGGGGACTTCCTAGCAGCGGCAAGGCCTATGCATGGTCGGTTGGCGTCGAGCCGTCTGTCTTTGGTGGCCGCTCGATGCCGTGTCCCGGCGAGCTCGCACCCGGGGGTCGCCCATCGGCTGGCGGGGTCCCAGGCGGGGGGCACCTTGCTAGATGGCACATCAACGGTCACCCGACGGAGAGAGTGAGATCCCATGGACCGGGGCAGATAGGGCCGAGCTCCTGCATGGGCCGAATATGGCCATCTCAGTGGCCTGGGCGAGACTGGCCCATGGTAGGGCTCCGCGCTGGGTCGCGCCTGTTGTTGGGCCGTGAGGCCGGCTGGACCCGTTTGGACTGCTTGCTTGGGAGAATCGTGAGTGGAGCCTCTTACCGGTCTGACCCAGATCTTTGGATCTGGATCTGATGCAGAGCATCCTCGCTAGCGGGCGGTTGCCCTGTCTCTAGGGCTGAGGTTCATGACCTCGGCAAGGTTGCTCGCTCCATCCACATTGCCCAGCCGCTGTTGCCCCTTCTTCACTGGTACGCAACAACGCTCATGGCGAGAGAGTCCGGCGACGGCGCCCCCCCTTACCCGAAGTGCACCCTGGGCGCGGTGTCCTCCACGCGCGACCGCGCTCCCATTCTCCCCGTCACCTGGAATCAAGTCGGGCTCCCCCCGTCTTAACCCCCCCCCCCCCCCCCCCCCCTTTCGGCTGGATGCCCGTGACTACACAACGGCCTTGGCGCGGCCAACCACCCCTCTCCGGGCTCATTCACAGCCCATTCCCCTCCCCCTCCTTCCCGGGCGATCGAGCATGACTACTGCCTACCACTCCCTGGCTTGGCCGGCGATCGGTGTAGGATGGAGAAGGAGCACCTCCGCATCAAGGACCAGGACCGGGAAGAAGCCCTTCACCGGGAGCTAGAGGCGAGGCCGCCCCATGATCATCCGTCAGAGCTGCACTGACCGAGGGCGGGATGGCTCGGGCGAGCATGGGGATCATAGGACACGTGCCCCTGCCCGAGATGGTTCATGGCGGCGTCCGTCTACTGATGCACGAGATGCCAGGGGGTCGCTGGCGGAGCGTAACTAGCGTAGCGATCCACAGTTGTCTCGTTACTTGCCCCTAAGGCGGATTCCCAAGGCACTGTGTCTCCCAAAGTACGCTAGGAAGAAGAAGTCCAAAAAGAATTGAGTTGGTGGGGGGGGGGGGACTCCTCTGGTGCCGTGGACAATCTGGAGGTTCTGGTTGGTCTTGTAGCTGGTGAGGTCACGGATGGTGGCTTGTCTGTTCCTCTGGCAGCTCGGTTGGAGGTGCGGCCGAGGTCACGTGAAGCCCAGTTGTGCATCAACTATGGCATTACGGAACATTTTTGCTGTGAGTCCCGGCGCCGCCTCGGTGCCTGCTCACTTTGGAGTACCTGGGGCACATAGTCGATGGGGGCTTCTACTATGTCAGCAAGCCCCTATCGGCGCCTATCACCAGTCCACACCTTGCCACCATCATGGTGGTGCCAGACCAGGATCCTGCCCCATTAGTTGAGATCACCGCCAAGGAGCTCCGTCATTTTATTGGTAGTATTCGAGGTGTGACCTTCACTTGGGAGGTCCGAGAGACCTCCCCATCAATCTTCTCAGTGTCGTTCCCCTCCGTGGAGTTGCTTTGATTGTGCACCCGCTTTGAAGAGATCCCGATTTGCCTGCACAAGGTCATGATCTCCGTGAAGGAGGCATCTTCGATGCCCAAGCAAGAGTTCTCTGTCGCGCTCCTGGATCTCCATTTCGAGGCTTCTGACAAAGGCCAAGCTGGATTACATTCTCAAGATGGTCTCCAAGCCGGTGGGCAAGATGCTGGCGGTTGATGTGGGTTCGCTGGAGGGTGAGGGCCCTGCTCGCATCCAAATTCTCTGCCCGGACCCAGTGTGAATTGATTGTCTCATCCTTCCCTTATACTTCGACACTACGGGGGCGAGACCAACTTTCAAGCGGGACACGGATGACTCGGAGGTCGTGCTGGAGGGTCTTCCCAACGCCCCTCCCCCTGGCACACCCGAGCCTCGGGAATGGTGGGGATGACTATGCCTCTTCCGAGGAGTCCTCCGGACTAGGGGGGCAGCCAGGAGTCGCCCTCTCGCCCCCCGGCCGACACCTCGGCCCAACCTCCTTCGGGGCAGGCATCTTTGCCCACTGCCTCGCTCGTGCTCGGGCCTATGCTGGCATCTTCTCCAGTCAACCCAAAGGCCAGGCCCACCTCTCCCGCGGCGAGCCTGGTTGTGGGTTCGCCTCTCTCCCCAAGCTGAGGCCGTGGAGGAGGACTCTCCGAGTGTCCGGATGGACGGACATGCCCCGTCGTCCCTTGCTCCTACTCGCTGACACGGATGCGGGAACCGGCCATCCAACGCCATCCGCATACATCAAGTCAGGTTTCCACAACCAGACAAAATTCAATCTAACGAAATTCATCAAAGTTCGGATAGAAAATAACACAAATCATCCATACATAGCATGCAAATAATTCTAGTACAACTATAGTTCGAATTCAATGAGATTAGCCGGATGTTCACTATGTTTTTCATGAACGGATCATGTCGTCTCACACATGCTGCTACTTCAGCTTCATCCAACAAATGTTCGGAAATGGTCGTTCCTCTTTCCTATGGTACATCAGGGCAGAGCGTACGGGCTACACAATGTGTAGAGCAACTAAGTGATTCAATCAACATGTTGAGCAAGAAGAAGCAAAACATACAATCTCCTCCTCCGTCGTGCGCAATGGCTACCTTGCCTCCAGCTGAGCAACCGCATCACAAAACTTGGTGAAGGTGGTTTGGACGGCATACCATCAATATGATAACGACTTTGCATTGCGTTGTTGGATGATGTGCATGTCATAGGGCCTAATGTGTTTTTCGCGCGTGAAACGAACCATGCACGCGCTGCTAGAAGAGCCCCCCCCCCTTTGCTCCCGCCTATGAAATCTGCGGATACGGCCAACCAAGCCTCACACAACAACTCATCCTCCATGGTCGAGTACCCTGCCATCCTTCGTACTCTAAAAAAGGATATGGCATTCGAAAATAAGCTCAATTGCATTTGAAGGAACACTTGCTGGGCATGGTGCGTGCCATTGACATCGTCGATAGGGGGCGGAGTGTACTGGTTACTGAAAGTGCAACTATCCCTAGGTGGTTTTGGTAATTCATAACAACATATAGCTCATTGAGCTAATGCTATTCCAAGACTATTATTTCAGGAAAGCTCAATGAATGGCATGGCATGGATGATGAAAGTGGATCCCTCAAAATACTAAGGACAAAGGATTGGCTCAAGCTCAAAAGCTCAAGACTCCTCATTTTATATTTTAGTGATCCAAGATCACATTGAGTCTATAGGAAAAGCCAACACTATCAAGGAGGGATGAGGTGTTGCTTAATGAGCCTCTTGCTTCATGTGCTTAGTGATATGCTCCAAAACCCTCAGCTACTTTCTCACATCCACATATGACCTAAACCCAAAGCCAAAATCGGTCACACCGATTCTTCCTATCCGGCGCCACCGAGTTTGAAAGTCATAGCCACTGCCACAAACCCTAAGCAAATCGGTTCCATCGATAGGGATCTCGGTCTCACCGGGATGGGATTGTAATCTCTCTGTTTCCCTTTGTAACGTTTCGGTCTAACCGAAGTGAGCGATCGGTCCCACCGAGATTGCAATGTAAATTCTCTGTTTCCCTTTTGTAACATTTCGTTCTCACCGAAAAGAGCAAATCGGTCCCACCGAGTTTACCTGACCAACTCTCTGGAAAGCTTATTACCAAAATCGGTCTCACCGAGTTTGTGTAATTGGTCTTACCGGGATTACGTTATGCCCTAACCCTAACCGAATCGGTCCTACCGAGTTGCATGTCAGTCCCACCGAAAATCCTAACGGTCACTAGGTTTACTAAATCGGTCCGACCGAGTCTGTTGAATCGGTCCCACCGAGTTTGGTAAATTGTGTGTAACGGTTAGATTTTGTGTGGAGGCTATATATACCCCTCCACCTCCTCTTCATTTGTAGAGAGAGCCATCAGACTAAACCTACACTTCCAATTTACCATTTCTGAGAGAGAACCACCTACTCATGTGTTGAGGCCAATATATTCCATTCCTACCATATGAATCTTGATCTCTAGCCTTCCCCATGTTGCTTTTCACTCAAATTTTCTTTCCACCAGATTCAAATCCTATGAGAGAGAGTTGAGTGTTGGGGATACTATCATTTGAAGCACAAGAGCAAGGAGTTCATCATCAACGCACCATTTGTTACTTCTTGGAGAGTGGTGTCTCCTAGATTGTGGAGTTGAACCAAGGAGTTTGTAAGGGCAAGGAGATCGCCTACTTCGTGAAGATCTACCGCTAGTGAGGCAAGTCCTTCGTGGGCGATGGCCATGGTGGGATAGACAAGGTTGCTTCTTTGTGGACCCTTCGTGGGTGGAGCCCTTCGTGGACTCGCGCAACCGTTACCCTTCGTGGGTTGAAGTCCCCATCAACGTGGCTGTACGATAGCACCACCTATCGGAACCACGCCAAAAACATCCGTGTCTCCAATTGCGTTTGAATCCTCCAAACCCTTCCCTTTACTTTCTTGCAAGTTGCATGCTTTAATTTCCGCTGCCTATATACTCTTTGCATGCTTGCTTGAATTGTGTGATGATTGCTTGACTTGTCCTAAGATAGCTAAAATATGCCAAACTCTAAAATTGGGAAAAGATTAAGTTTTTATTTGGTCAAGTAGTCTAATCACCCCCGCTCTAGACATACTTCAAGGTCCTACAAGTGGTATCAGAGCTTTGGTCTCCATTTGCTTTGATTCCCATAGCTTTTGGTGGTCATAGCCTTGGTTTCACAACCTAGGAGAGTATGGCGTCTAGCGAGGGAAATTATCACCGTAGAGGTCCTTACTTTGATGGTACTAATTTTGCTAGTTGGAAGCATAAGATGAAAATGCATATTCTCGGACATAACCCCGCCGTTTGGGCAATTATTTGTATTGGCTTGCAAGGTGAATTCTTTGATGGGAGAGAGCCAAACCGTGAAGCTAATGCGGAAGAATTGAAGATGCTGCATACAACGCTCAAGCTTGTGATATCATCTTCAATGGATTATGCCCCGAAGAATTCAACAAAATCAGCCGTCTTGAGAATGCAAAGGAAATTTGGGATACTTTGATTGATATGCATGAAGGTACCGACTCCGTCAAGGAATCCAAGTTGGATGTGCTCCAAAGTCATCTTGACAAGTTCAAAATGAAGGATGGTGAAGGTGTCGCTGAAATGTACTCTAGGCTTGCACTTTTCACAAATGAGATTGCCGGCTTAGGGAGTGAAGAGATGACCGACAAATTCATCATCAAGAAGATCCTAAGAGCATTGGATGGAAAGTATGATACCGTGTGCACATTGATCCAAATGATGCCAAACTACAAAGATCTCAAGCCAACGGAAGTCATTGGAAGAATTGTTGCTCATGAGATGTCACTCAAGGATAAGGAGGAACTTCACAACAAGTCAAGTGGTGCTTACAAAGCCTCAAGTGAAGTCCCCACATCATCAAGTGAGAAACAAACCTTCAATGAAGAATTGAGCTTAATGGTGAAGAACTTCAACAAATTCTACAAGAGTAGAAGCAAAGAAAGAAGCTCCAAGTCAAGGTCTTACAATGACAAGAGATCTTCTAGCCGAGAGCGAAATTGCTACAATTGTGGGAGACCCGGACACTATTCCAATGAGTGTACGACACCCTACAAAAGAAGAGAAGATTCTCCAAGAAGAAGAAGAAGCAAAAGAGAAGAATCACCATCGAGAGAGAGGAGGGGTAGAGATGATCGTTATGAACGAAGACCCTCATGGGGAAGCAAGGATTCGGAAAGGAAGGACAAGTCATCAAGGAGCTACACAAAACGAAGACATCAAGCTCATGTTGGTGAATGGGTATCCGGCTCCGACTCCGACAATCACTCCGAGAGAAGCTATCACTCCGACTCCGAATATACTCAAGATGAAGGTGTTGCCGGTCTAGCACTTGTGTCAACCAACTCCTACGACATATTTGATTCACCAAATGAAGGAATTGGAAGATGCTTCATGGCCAAAGGTCCAAAGGTAACACATCCTGAGTATGTTGATTTCGATAGTGATGAAGATGACTTGCTTGTGGATGATGATTTACTTGTTGACAACTCTAGTGATGGATACTATGATGAAACGTCAATTAATCATGCTAATCAAGATAAAACGAATGATGATGATAAGGAGAAGATTGAGCTTCTAACTAAAGAACTAAACACTCTTAAGTTAGCTCATGAAACTATCTTCGAAGATCATCGAGAACTTTTAAGGACTCATGAGAAGTTACGCTTTGAAAAGCTCAATCTTGAGCAAGAGCATGAGTTCTTAAAGGCAATCAATGATGATCTCCGTAAGAAAAGTTCAAGAGCTTAGTCTTCTTTTGGGGTATGAAGAAATGAAACGTATAACTGAGGGTATTCCAAAATTTAATCTTAATAGATTTCTTGATTTTGATCTAGAGGATATTTATGTGTTTTGTGTGGAGAATTGCATTGAAAATCCTTATATTGCCAATTACATAAAGAAAAGAAAGCAAATAGAAGATGATGAGAATACTAATGAAAGGGAAGAGACCTCCCAATCTCCTCCTATTATTTCTTATGATGAATCAGGTAACGAGGAGGAGCTTTCCATTCAACCAATCTCATCAATAAGGAGCTCAAAGAGGAAGGTTGAACCCACACATAATGTGAAGAAGAAAAAGAAAAGGAGCAACAAAGGTAGAAAGGTATCCCTCCCAAATGATATTGCTCCTACTACTCATTGTAATGATGATAATTGCTATACTATTGGTGCTATCAGTATTTTTAACGATGAGAGTGATTATGCTTATGATATGAAAGGGCCCAAGCTTGGGGAAGCTATGTTTGATGAGGATGAAATATTTGAGAATATATTTTATGAAATTAATGTTTGTCCCAAGCTTGGGGATGCTATGTTTATTGAAGATGATATTTTTAGCACCCCAAGTTTTGATATGCAAAGTTGTTATGATGATAGCATGCCTCCTACCTATGATGATTATATTGACGAAAGTGGGTTCGGAAGAGTGTCAACTTTAGGAAGTAGTGATCCCACTATTTTGGAGGATTTTTAATTTTATTGTGATGAATATGAAAGTGGATTTGGAAGAGTGTCAACTTTATTTAGTGATTCCACTATCTTGGGAGAGGTTTCAATCGATTATGATGAGAACGAAGTTGTTACTTATGATGATTATTGTGATGAAACTTATGCTATAAAAAGTAGTGATGATTATATTTATAAAACTTGTCATGATTATGATTACCCTTTTTCTGAACATTACTCTTTTAATGTGGAAACAATTTTTAGTGTTCAAGTCTTTTATGATACTCCCACTATTCCGAATGAGAAGAATTTTGCTTATGTGGAGAGTAGTAAATCTTCTATGCTAGTAGATCATGAAAAGAATGATTTAGGTGCTGATTATATTGTTGAATTCATTCATCATGCTACTGAAAATTATTATGAGGGAGGAATATATGCTTGTAGGAATTGCAATAATATCAAGTTTCCTCTCTATGTGCTTAAATTTTTGAAGTTATGCTTGTTTTGTCTTCCTATGCTTGTTAATTATTGTTCCCATAAGTTGTTTGCTCACAAAATCCCTATGCATAGGAAGTGGGTTAGACTTAAATGTGCTAGTCATATTCTTCATGATGCTCTCTTTATGTTTCAATTCTTATCTTTTATGTGAGCATCATTGAAATCATCATGCCTAGCTAGGGGCGTTAAACGTTAGCGCTTGTTAGGAGGCAACCCAATTTTATTTTAGTTTCTTGCTTTTTGGTTCTGCTTAGTAATAAATAATCCATCTAGCTTCTGATTAGATGTGTTTTCATGTTTTAATTAGTGTTTGTGCCAAGTAGAAGCTTTGGGAAGACTTGGGTGAAGCCTTTATGATCATGCTGCAAAAAAACAGAAACTTTAGCGCTCACGAGATTAGCTTCAAATTTTTACTGGAGAGTGCTATTTAGTTGATTCTTTTTTCAGATGATTACTAGACCAATTCCTCAGGTCCACCAATTTATTTTAGAATTTTTGGAGTTCCAGAAGTTTGCATTAGTTACAGATTACTACAGACTGTTCTGTTTTTGACAGATTCTGTTTTTCGTGTGTTGTTTGCTTATTCTGATGAATCTATGGCTAGTAAAATAGTTTATAAACCATAGAGAAGTTGGAATACAGTAGGTTTAACACCAATATAAATAAATAATGAGTTCATTACAGTACCTTGAAGTGGTGTTTTGTTTTCTTTCGCTCACGGAGCTTACGAGTTTTCTGTTAAGTTTTGTGTTGTGAAGTTTTCAAGTTTTGGGTAAAGATTCGATGGACTATGGAATAAGGAGTGGCAAGAGCCTAAGATTGGGGATGTCCAAGGCACCCCAAGGTAATATTCAAGGACAACCAAGAGCCTAAGCTTGGGGATGCCCCGGATGGCATCCCCTCTTTCGTCTTCGTTCATCGGTAACTTTACTTGGAGCTATATTTTTATTCACCACATGATATGTGTTTTTCTTGGAGCGTCATTCTATTTTGTTAGTTTTTGCTTGCTGTTATTTATAATAATGTTTTGCATCTTTAGTTTCAATAAAAAAGTCAAGGATAGCCTTTGCCATGCTTATTTTGCTACTATACATGTTGCTGTTTGAAAACAGAAAGTTTACCGCTGTTGCAAACATTCCCTAGAAAAGTGAGAGAGTGGCATAATGTTGAATCTTTTTGCATATTGAGCTATGATAAATTTATTACAGTGGGAATTTTAGTTCATAATTTTTGGAGTCAGGGAAGTATTGATACTCTTGCATTCTTTACAGACTGTACTATTTTGGCAGATTGCTGTTATGGTTGCATTGTTTGCATATGTTTGCTTGTTTAATGATTCTATTTGAGGATAGGAGTGTTAAATATGCAGAGGAATTTACTATGAAATGTTGAATAATAATTTTAGTGATTTGTCACAGTAGAAAATGATAAGGTTTTGCATTGGTTTATAGTAACCTATCTCACGAGTTCTTGTTGAGTTTGTTGTGGATGAAGCTTTTGAGAAATAGAGAAACCATGTTTTGAGAGGAATTAACGAGACACAAAAGTTCAAGCTTGGGGATGCCCGAGGCACCCTAAGATAATATTTCAAGAAGTCTCAAGCATCTAAGCTTGGGGATGCCCCAGTAGGCATCCCACCTTTCTTCTTCAACAACTATCAGTTAGTATCGGTTGAGCCTAAGTTTTTGCTTCTTCACATGAGTTGTTGTATCCTTGCAATGTCATTTTATTTTGTTTTGCTTGATGTTTGAATACAATACCAAGATCTGAAATTCTTAAATGAGAGAGAGTCTTCGCATAGTTACATAATTATTTAGCTACTCATTGATCTTCACTTATATCTTTTTGGAGTAGTTTGTCATTTACTCGTGTGCTTCACTTATATCCTATGAGTAAATTGTTGAATGAGTTGATTCTCATAAATCTGAAATTATATATGCCTCATTTGCTTATCCCATGGGGAGTAATGACTTCACATCTAAGAAGTAGAGGTTGTAAATTTATTGGAGGTTAGCAAGCATTGTATTGGTCATTTGAACAATTTCATGAAAGAATATTGAAGGAAGAGAGATTTCATATATAAATATACTATTGTAGACATCTTTTATAGTTGGGAGCACTCATTAAGTATGACATGCTAAAGAGTTGATGTTGGACAAGGAAGACAATGTAATGGGTTATGTTTTCCGACATCTCAGTTAAAGTATATTGTCATGGATCATTCAAACATGTTGAGCTTGCCTTTCCCCCTCATTGTAGCCAAAAATTCCTTGCACCAAGTAGAGATACTACTTGTGCTTCCAAATATCCTTAAACCCCGTTTTGCCATGAGAGTCCACCATACCTACCTATGGATTGAGTAAGATCCTTCAAGTAAGTTGTCTTCGGTGCAAGCAATAAAAATTGCTCTCTAAATATGCATGACTTATTAGTGCGGAGAAAATAAGCTTTGTACGATCTTGTTATGGAAGCAATAAAAGCGACGGACTGCATAATAAAGGTCCATATACAAGGGGCAATATAAAGTGACGGTCTTTCGCATTAAGATTTTGTGCATCCAACCCTAAAAGCGCATGACAACCTCTGCTTCCCTCTGCGAAGGGCCTATAACTTTATGTCTTTTACTTTATGCAAGAGTAAAGGTGATCTTCACCTTTCCCTTTTTCATTTTATCCTTTGGCAAGCACTTTGTGTTGGGGTGATCCTGATATATATATATATATATATATATATATATCCAATTGGATGTAAGTTAGCATGAACTATTATTGTTGAAATCACCCAAAGGTGAATACATTGGGAGGCAACACTATAAGCCCCTATCTTTCTCGGTGTCCGATTGAAACTCCATAACCATTAGTATTGCGTGAGTGTTAGCAATTGTAGAAGACTATATGATAGTTGAGTATGTGGAGTTTGATATTCCTGAAAATAAGATGAATTGCAATTGTTTGAATGACTGAGAATGAAGTTTTCTAGTTTTCAAGAAAGTTTATGGTCTATGCTTTCACATGTGAATTGCTTGTTACTTTACCGTGAGAAGTTTTATGAGATGAACTACTGTTATGACATATTATCATGCTAGAAAAGGTGATTGAAATTATCATTGATCAAACTTGTGCACCTTCTAGCATTCACACTTCATAAATTCTTTCTTTTATCATTTACCTACTCGAGGACGAGTAGGAATTAAGCTTGTTGATGCTGATACGTCTCCAACGTGTCTATAATTTATTAAGCATTCATGCTATATTACTATGTGTTTTGAATGATTATGGGCTTTATTATACACTTTTATATTACTTTTGGGACTAAGCTATTAACCGGAGGCCCAACCCATATTGTTGTTTTATTGCCTGTTTCGGTATTTCGAGGAAAAGGAATATCAAACGTAGTCCAAACGGAATGAAACCCTCGGCATCATGATTTTTTGGAAGAATACCATCCTGGAGGCTTGGAGATCAAGTCAGAAGATACTCGTGGATCCCAGGAGATAGG
This sequence comes from Triticum aestivum, assembly GCF_018294505.1. Lineage (NCBI taxonomy): Eukaryota > Viridiplantae > Streptophyta > Magnoliopsida > Poales > Poaceae > Triticum > Triticum aestivum. The sequence goes on from NC_057803.1 coordinate 751,186,627, forward strand.
GGGCGCCCCCGCCCCCTACAGGGCGCGCCCCCTGTCTCGTGGACCCCTCGAGCACCCCCCGACGGACTTCTTTCGCCTATATAACCCTACGTACCATAAAACCATCGAATATCAAGATAGATCGGGAGTTCCGCCGCTGCAAGCCTCTGTAGCCATCAAAAACCTCTCGAGAGTCTGTTTCGGCACCCTGCCGAAGGGGGAACCCATCACCGGTGGCATCTTCATCATCCCGGCGCTCTCCATGATGAGGAGGGAGTAGTTCACCCTTGGGGCTGAGGGTATGTACCAGTAGCTATGTGTTTGATCTCTCTCTCTCTCTCACTCTCTCGTGTTCTCTCTCGTGTTCCCTCCATGACACGATCTTGATGCATCGCGAGCTTTGCTATTATAGTTGGATCTTATGATGTTTGTCCCCCTCTACTCTCTTGTGATGAAGTGAGTTTCCCTCTTGAAGTTATCTTATCGGATTGTGTCTTTTATGAGAACACTTGATGTATGTCTTGTCGTGTTTATCTGTGGTGACAATGGGATATCACGTGCTACTTGATGTATGTTTTGGTGACCAACTTGCGGGTTCCGCCCATGAACCTATGCATAGGGGTTGGCACACATTTTCTTGACTCTCCGGTAGAAACTTTGGGGCACTCTTTGAAGTACTTTGTGTTGGTTGGATGAATCTGAGATTGTGTGATGCATATCGTATAATCATGCCCACGGATACTTGAGGTGACAATGGAGTATCTAGGTGACATCAGGGTTTTGGTTGATTTGTGTCTTAAGGTGTTATTCTAGTACGAACTCTTTAATAGATCGATCCGAAAGAATAACTTTGAGGTGGTTTTGTTGGGGAACGTTGCAGAAAATTAAAACTTTTCCTACGGTTTCACCAAGATCCATCTATGAGTTCATCTAAGCAACGAGTCTAGGGAGAGAGTTTGCATCTACATACCACTTGTAGATCGCGTGCGGAAGCTTGCAAGGTGATGATGTAGTCGTACTCGACGTGATCCAAATCACCGATGACCTGCGCCGAACGGACGGCACCTCCGCGTTCAACACACGTACGGAACAGCCACGTCTCCTCCTTCTTGATCCAGCAAGGAAGGGAGGAGAGGTTGAGGGAGATGGCACCAGCAGCAGCACGACGGCGTGGTGTTGATGGAGCTGCAGTACTCCGGCAGAGCTTCGCTAAGCACTATGGAGGTGGAGGAGGTGTTGGGGAGGGAGAAGGAGGCAACCAAAGGCCAGGGCGTTCAGGTATGAAGTCCCTCCTCTCCCCCACTATATATAGGGGTGCCAAGGGGGGGTGGCCGGCCCTAGGAGATCAAATCTCCTAGGGGGTGCGGCGGCCAAGGGGGGTTTTCCCTCCCCCCAAGGCACCTAGGAGGTGCCTTACCCTCCTAGGACTCTTGCCCCCTTGAACCCTAGGCGCATGGGCCTATGTGGGGCTGGTGCCCTTGGCCCATTAGGCCAAGGCGCACCCCCTTACAGCCCATGTGGCCCCCCGGGACAGGTGGACCCACCCGGTGGACCCCCGGGACCCTTCCGGTGGTCCCGGTACAATACCGATAACCCCGAAACTTGTCCCGATGCCCGAAACAGGACTTCCCATATATAAATCTTTACCTCCGGACCATTCCGGAACTCCTCGTGACGTCCGGGATCTCATCCGGGACTCCGAACAACATTCGGGTTACTGCATATACATATCCCTATAACCCTAGCGTAACTGAACCTTAAGTGTGTAGACCCTACGGGTTCGGGAGACATGCAGACATGACCGAGACTCTCTTAGTCAATAACCATCAGCGGGATCTGGATACCCATGATGGCTCCCACATGCTCCTCGATGTTGTCATCGGATGAACCACTATGTCGAGGATTCGATCAAACCCTGTATGCAATTCCCTTTGTCAATCGGTACGTTACTTGCCCGAGACTCGATCGTCGGTATCCCAATACCTTGTTCAGTCTCGTTACCGGCAAGTCACTTTACTCGTACCGTAATGCATGATCCCGTGTCCAACACCTTGGTCACATTGAGCTCAATATGATGATGCATTACCGAGTGGGCCCAGAGATACCTCTCCGTCATACGGAGTGACAAATCCCAGTCTCGATCCGTGTCAACCCAACAGCTACTTTCGGAGATACCTGTAATGCACCTTTATAGTCACCCAGTTACGTTGTGACGTTTGGTACACCCAAGGCACTCTTACGGTATCCGGGAGTTACACGATCTCATGGTCGAAGGAAGAGATACTTGACACTTGCAAAGCTCTAGCAAAACGAACTACACGATCTTTTATGCTATGCTTAGGATTGGGTCTTGTCCATCACATCATTCTCCTAATGATGTGATCCCGTTATCAACGACATCCAATGTCCATAGTCAGGAAACCATGACTATCTGTTGATCACAACGAGCTGGTCAACTAGAGGCTTACCAGGGACATAGTGTGGTCTAAGTATTCACACGTGTATTACGATTTCCGGATAATACAGTTATAGCATGAATACAAGACAATTATCATGAACAATGAAATATAATAATACTTTTATTATTGCCTCTAGGGCATATTTCCAACAGTCTCCCACTTGCACTAGAGTCACTAATCTAGTTACATTGTGATGAATCGAACACCCATAGAGTTCTGGTGTTGATCATGTTTTGCACGCGAGAGAGGTTTAGTCAGCGGATCTGCGACATTCAGATCCGTGTGCACTTTGCAAATCTCTATGTCTCCATCTTGAACATTTTCACGGATGGAGTTGAAACGACGCTTGATGTGCCTGGTCTTCTTGTGAAACCTGGGCTCCTTTGCGAGGGCAATAGCTCCAGTGTTGTCACAGAAGAGTTTGATCGGCCCCGACGCATTGGGTATGACTCCTAGGTCGGTGATGAACTCCTTCACCCAAATCGCTTCATGTGCTGCCTCCGAGGCTGCCATGTACTCCGCTTCACACGTAGATCCCGCCACGACGCTCTGCTTGCAGCTGCACCAGCTTACTGCTCCACCATTCAACATATACACGTATCCGGTTTGTGACTTAGAGTCATCCGGATCTGAGTCGAAGCTAGCGTCGACGTAACCCTTTACGACGAGCTCTTCGTCTCCTCCATAAACGAGAAACATGTCCTTTGTCCTTTTCAGGTACTTCAGGATATTCTTGACCGCTGTCCAGTGTTCCTTGCCGGGATTACTTTGGTATCTTGCTACCAAACTTACGGCAAGGTTTACATCGGGTCTGGTACACAGCATGGCATACATAATAGATCCTATGGCTGAAGCATAGGGGATGACACTCATCTCTTCTTTATCTTTTGCCGTGGTCGGTGACTGAGCTGAGCTCAGTCTCATACCTTGTAACATAGGCAAGAACCCCTTCTTGGACTGATCCATTCTGAATCTCTTCAAAATCTTATCAAGGTATGTACTTTGTGAAAGACCTATGAGGCGTCTCGATCTATCTCTATAGATCTTGATGCCTAATATATAAGCAGCTTCTCCAAGGTCCTTCATTGAAAAACACTTATTCAAGTAGGCCTTAATGCTGTCCAGAAATTCTATATTATTTCCCATCAGGAGTATGTCATCTACATATAATATGAGAAATGCTACAGAGCTCCCACTCACTTTCTTGTAAACGCAGGCTTCTCCATAAGTCTGCATAAACCCAAACGCTTTGATCATCTCATCAAAGCGAATGTTCCAACTCCGAGATGCTTGCACCAGTCCATAAATGGATCGCTGGAGCTTGCATACTTTGTTAGCGTTCTGAGGATCGACAAAACCTTCCGGCTGCATCATATACAGTTCTTCCTTAAGATGCCCGTTAAGGAATGCTGTTTTGACGTCCATCTGCCATATCTCATAATCATAGTATGCGGCAATTGCTAACATGATTCGGACGGACTTTAGCTTCGCTACGGGAGAGAATGTCTCGTCGTAGTCAATCCCTTGAACCTGTCGATAACCCTTAGCGACAAGTCGAGCTTTATAGATGGTAACATTACCATCCGCGTCCGTCTTCTTCTTAAAGATCCATTTGTTTTCTATCGCTCGCCGATCATCGGGCAAGTCTGTCAAAGTCCATACTTTGTTTTCATACATGGATTCTATCTCGGATTTCATGGCTTCAAGCCATTTGTTGGAATCCGGGCCCGTCATTGCTTCTTCATAGTTCGAAGGTTCATTGTTGTCTAACAACATGATTTCCAGGACAGGGTTGCCGTACCACTCTGGTGCGGAACGTGTCCTTGTGGACCTACGAAGTTCAGCAGTAACTTGATCCGAAGTACCTTGATCATTATCATGGTTTTCCTCTTCAGTTGGTGTGGGCATCACAGGAATGGTTTCCTGTGCTGCGTCACTATCCCGCTCAAGAGGTAGTACTTCATCGAGTTCTACTTTCCTCCCACTTACTTCTTTCGAGAGAAACTCTTTTTCCAGAAAGCATCCGTTCTTGGCAACAAAGATCTTGCCTTCGGATCTTAAGTAGAAGGTATACCCTATAGTTTCCTTAGGGTATCCTATGAATACGCATTTTTCCGACTTGGGTTCGAGCTTTTCAGGTTGAAGTTTCTTGACATAAGCTTCGCATCCCCAAACTTTTAGAAACGACAGCTTAGGTTTCTTTCCAAACCATAATTCATACGGTGTCGTCTCAACGGATTTAGACGGTGCCCTATTTAAAGTGAATGTAGCTGTCTCTAGAGCGTATCCCCAAAATGATAGCGGTAAATCGGTAAGAGACATCATAGACCGCACCATATCCAATAGAGTGCGATTACGACGTTCGGACACACCGTTTCGCTGAGGTGTTCCAGGCGGCGTGAGCTGTGAAACGATTCCACATTTCTTTAAGTGTGTACCAAATTCGTGACTTAAGTATTCTCCTCCACGATCTGATCGTAAGAATTTTATCTTTCGGTCACGTTGATTCTCCACCTCATTCTGAAATTCCTTGAACTTTTCAAAGGTCTCAGACTTGTGTTTCATTAAGTAGACATACCCATATCTACTCAAGTCATCTGTGAGAGTGAGAACATAACGATATCCTCCGCGAGCCTCAACGCTCATTGGACCGCACACATCGGTATGTATGATTTCCAACAAGTTGGTTGCTCGCTCCATTGTTCCGGAGAACGGAGTCTTGGTCATTTTGCCTAAGAGGCATGGTTCGCACGTGTCAAACGATTCATAATCAAGAGACTCTAAAAGTCCATCGGCATGGAGCTTCTTCATGCGCTTGACACCAATGTGACCAAGGCGGCAGTGCCACAAGTATGTGGGACTATCGTTATCAACTTTAAATCTTTTGGCATCTACACTATGAACATGTGTAATATTACGCTCGAGATTCATTAAGAATAAACCATTGACCATCGGAGCATGACCATAAAACATATCTCTCATATAAATCGAACAACCATTATTCTCAGACTTAAATGAGTAGCCATCTCGTATTAAACGAGATCCAGATACAATGTTCATGCTCAAACTTGGCACTAAATAACAATTATTAAGGTTCAAAACTAATCCCGTAGGTAAATGTAGAGGCAGCGTGCCGACGGCGATCACATCGACTCTGGAACCATTCCCGACGCGCATCGTCACCTCGTCCTTCGCCAGTCTCCGTTTATTCCGCAGCTCCTGCTGTGAGTTACAAATATGAGCAACGGCACCGGTATCAAATACCCAGGAGTTACTACGAGTACTGGTAAGGTACACATCAATCACATGTATATCAAATATACCTTTGGTGTTGCCGGCCTTCTTATCCGCTAAGTATTTGGGGCAGTTCCGCTTCCAGTGACCCTTCCCCTTGCAATAAAAGCACTCAGTCTCAGGCTTGGGTCCATTCTTTGACTTCTTCCCGGTAACTGGCTTACCAGGCGCGGCAACATCTTTGCCGTCCTTCTTGAAGTTCTTCTTACCCTTGCCCTTCTTGAACTTAGTGGTCTTATTGACCATCAACACTTGATGTTCTTTCTTGATTTCAGCCTCTGCTGACTTCAGCATCGAGAACACTTCAGGAATGGTCTTTTCCATTCCCTGCATGTTGTAGTTCATCACAAAGCTCTTGTAGCTTGGTGGGAGCGACTGGAGGATTCTGTCAATGACCGCCTCATCTGGGAGGTTAATGTTCAGCTGGGTCATACGGTTGTGCAACCCAGACATCTTCAGGATGTGCTCACTGACAGAACTGTTTTCCTCCATCTTACAACTGTAGAACTTGTCGGAGACATCATATCTCTCGACCCGGGCATGAGCTTGGAAAACTAGTTTCAGCTCTTCGAACATCTCATATGCTCCGTGATGCTCAAAACGCTTTTGGAGCCCCGGTTCTAAGCTGTAAAGCATGCCGCACTGAACGAGGGAGTAATCATCAGCGCGAGACTGCCAAGCATTCATAATGTCTTGGTTCTCTGGGACGGGAGCGTCACCTAGCGGTCCTTCTAGGACATATTGTTTCCTGGCAGCTATGAGGATGATCCTCAGGTTCCGGACCCAGTCCGTATAGTTGCTGCCATCATCTTTCAGCTTGGTTTTCTCTAGGAACGCGTTGAAGTTCATGTTGACATTAGCGTTGGCCATTGATCTACAAGACATATTTGCAAAGGTTTTAGACTAAGTTCATGATAATAAAGTTCTAATCAAATTATGAACTCCCACTTAGATTAGACATCCCTTTAGTCATCTAAGTGTTACACGATCCGAGTCGACTAGCCCGTGTCCGATCATCACGTGAGACGGACTAGTCATCGTCGGTGAACATTTTCATGTTGATCGTATCTTCCATACGACTCGTGTTCGACCTTTCGGTCTCCGTGTTCCGAGGCCATGTCTGCACATGCTAGGCTCGTCAAGTTAACCCTAAGTGTTTTCGCTGTGTAAAACTGTCTTACACCCGTTGTATGTGAACGTAAGAATCCATCACACCCGATCATCACGTGGTGCTTAGAAACGACGAACTGTAGCAACGGTGCACAGTTAGGGGAGAACACTTCTTGAAATTTTATAAGGGATCATCTTATTTACTACCGTCGTCCTAAGTAAACAAGATGCATAATACATAATAAACATCACATGCAATTATATAGTTGTGACATGATATGGCCAATATCATATAGCTCCATTGATCTTCATCTTCGGGGCTCCATGATCATCTTGTCACCGGCTTGACACCATGATCTCCATCATCATGATCTCCATCATCGTGTCTTCATGAAGTTGTCACGCCAACGACTACTTCTACTTCTATGACTAACGTTTAGCAATAAAGTAAAGTAGTTTACATGACGTTATTCAATGACACGCAGGTCATACAAAAAATAATGACAACTCCTATGGCTCCTGCCGGTTGTCATACTCATCGACATGCAAGTCGTGAATCCTATTACAAAGAACATGATCTCATACATCACAATTCATCATTCATCACAACTTCTGGCCATATCACATCACATGATCAATCGCTGCAAAAACAAGTTAGACGTCCTCTAATTGTTGTTGCATCTTTTACGTGGCTGCAATTGGGTTCTAGCAAGAACGTTTTCTTACCTACGAATCACCACAACGTGATTTTGTCAACTTCTATTTACCCTTCATAAGGGCCCTGTTCATCGATTCCGCTCCAACTAAGGTGGGAGAGACAGACACCCGCCAGCCACCTTATGCAACTTGTGCATGTCAGTCGGTGGAACCGGTCTCACGTAAGTGTACGTGTAAGGTTGGTCCGGGCCGCTTCATCCCACAATACCGTTGAGCAAGAAAAGACTAGTAGAGGCAAGTAAGATGACAAAATCCACGCCCACAACAAAGTTGTGTTCTACTCGTGCAAAGAGAACTACGCATAGACCTAGCTCATGATGCCACTGTTGGGGAACGTTGCAGAAAATTAAAATTTTTCCTACGGTTTCACCAAGATCCATCTATGAGTTCATCTAAGCAACGAGTCTAGGGAGAGAGTTTGCATCTACATACCACTTGTAGATCGCGTGCGGAAGCTTGCAAGGTGATGATGTAGTCGTACTCGACGTGATCCAAATCACCGATGACCTGCGCCGAACGGACGGCACCTCCGCGTTCAACACACGTACGGAACAGCCACGTCTCCTCCTTCTTGATCCAGCAAGGAAGGGAGGAGAGGTTGAGGGAGATGGCACCAGCAGCAGCACGACGGCGTGGTGTTGATGGAGCTGCAGTACTCCGGCAGAGCTTCGCTAAGCACTATGGAGGTGGAGGAGGTGTTGGGGAGGGAGAAGGAGGCAACCAAAGGCCAGGGCGTTCAGGTATGAAGTCCCTCCTCTCCCCCACTATATATAGGGGTGCCAAGGGGGGGTGGCCGGCCCTAGGAGATCCAATCTCCTAGGGGGTGCGGCGGCCAAGGGGGGTTTTCCCTCCCCCCAAGGCACCTAGGAGGTGCCTTACCCTCCTAGGACTCTTGCCCCCTTGAACCCTAGGCGCATGGGCCTATGTGGGGCTGGTGCCCTTGGCCCATTAGGCCAAGGCGCACCCCCTTACAGCCCATGTGGCCCCCCGGGACAGGTGGACCCACCCGGTGGACCCCCGGGACCCTTCCGGTGGTCCCGGTACAATACCGATAACCCCGAAACTTGTCCCGATGCCCGAAACAGGACTTCCCATATATAAATCTTTACCTCCGGACCATTCCGGAACTCCTCGTGACGTCCGGGATCTCATCCGGGACTCCGAACAACATTCGGGTTACTGCATATACATATCCCTATAACCCTAGCGTAACTGAACCTTAAGTGTGTAGACCCTACGGGTTCGGGAGACATGCAGACATGACCGAGACTCTCTTAGTCAATAACCATCAGCGGGATCTGGATACCCATGATGGCTCCCACATGCTCCTCGATGTTGTCATCGGATGAACCACTATGTCGAGGATTCGATCAAACCCTGTATGCAATTCCCTTTGTCAATCGGTACGTTACTTGCCCGAGACTCGATCGTCGGTATCCCAATACCTTGTTCAGTCTCGTTACCGGCAAGTCACTTTACTCGTACCGTAATGCATGATCCCGTGTCCAACACCTTGGTCACATTGAGCTCAATATGATGATGCATTACCGAGTGGGCCCAGAGATACCTCTCCGTCATACGGAGTGACAAATCCCAGTCTCGATCCGTGTCAACCCAACAGCTACTTTCGGAGATACCTGTAATGCACCTTTATAGTCACCCAGTTACGTTGTGACGTTTGGTACACCCAAGGCACTCTTACGGTATCCGGGAGTTACACGATCTCATGGTCGAAGGAAGAGATACTTGACACTTGCAAAGCTCTAGCAAAACGAACTACACGATCTTTTATGCTATGCTTAGGATTGGGTCTTGTCCATCACATCATTCTCCTAATGATGTGATCCCGTTATCAACGACATCCAATGTCCATAGTCAGGAAACCATGACTATCTGTTGATCACAACGAGCTGGTCAACTAGAGGCTTACCAGGGACATAGTGTGGTCTAAGTATTCACACGTGTATTACGATTTCCGGATAATACAGTTATAGCATGAATACAAGACAATTATCATGAACATTGAAATATAATAATACTTTTATTATTGCCTCTAGGGCATATTTCCAACAGGTTTCGTACCCTACCATAATCTCTACGTTTGTTCTCCGCTATTGGTGGGTTTGGAGTGACCCTTTGTTGCATGTTGAGGGATTGTTATATGATCTATCTATGTTATTATTGTTGAGAGAACTTGCACTAGTGAAAGTATGAACCCTAGGCCTTGTTTCCTATCATTGCAATACCGTTTACGCTCACTTTTATCATTAGTTACCTTGCTGTTTTTATTATTTCAGATTGCAAAAACCTATATCTACCATCCATATTGCACTTGTATCACCATCTCTTCGCCGAACTAGTGCACCTATACAATTTACCATCGTATTGGGTGTGTTGGGGACACAAGAGACTCTTTGTTATTTGGTTGCAGGGTTGTTTGAGAGAGACCATCTTCATCCTACACCTCCCACGGATTGATAAACCTTAGGTCATCTACTTGAGGGAAATTTGCTACTGTCCTACAAACCTCTGCACTTGGAGGCCCAACGACGTCTACAAGGAGAAGGTTGCGTAGTAGACATCAGACGTCGCGCCATCCGGCCTCCTCTTGCGGTGGGAGAACGAATACTCCTGTGGCTCCGGCTGGCTCTGCACCCTCACGAACGGCACACCATACTCGATCGATTCCTTATCCTCTGGGTGCTCGACCTTCGACCTGTACGCCCGCCACCTCTGCCTGACTATCACCTCGGGTGAATCTGTCTGCTCCATCACCCATAGGAGATACTCGATGAACTCGGAGGACTGCGGCGTGACTGCCGCCGAGGAGTACATGTACATCGCCGCCCACATCGCCACCGTCTCGCTCTTTCGCATACATTGCCACATGGCCCGCACCGTCCTCGAAACCTCCCACTCATTGTCAAACCAACTAAGGATCTCCTTCAACCTGGCTAACTTTGCCTTGTCGCCACCGGCGATCTCCCTGATTCGCTGCTGCATCCTCTCCATAGATGTCTTTCTGAGTGGTCTGGTGCTAGCTTTGGAAGATGGGAGGAGAGACGGTGGTCTTGCAATAGAGAAGAGGGAGAGGAGAGGAGGTGGTTTTGGAATGGAGATGATGGAGAGGAGAGGAGGTGGTTTTGCAATGGAGAGAAGATCAGAAGAGGGAGAGGCGAGATGGTGGTTTTGGAATGGAGATGACGGAGAGGAGAGGAGGTGGTTTTGGAATGGAGATGATGGAGAGGAGAGGAGGTGGTTTTGCAATGGAGAAGATCAGAAGAGGGAGAGGTGAGACGGTGGTTTTGGAATGGAGATGATGGAGAGGAGAGGAGGTGGTTTTGCAATGGCGAAGAGGGATAGGAGCATGCGGCAGCGATTTAGGATTGGGCGAGAGGGCCGGCGCGCTGTGACTGGATCAAAATCAAAATCAATTTACCCTTCAATTAAGAAAGCGACCCCACATTAACTAGTCTCCCTTTTATTCTGGGTCATAATTGACCATGATTTTCGCACATAAAATATATGTTATACGTTGCAAAAATAATATAATTTGAAAGTACATTCAGATACGAACCAAACGATACAATTTTTGGTGACATGCATTCACATTTTGCTTGTCAAATACAGTACGTGGTCAAACTTTGACTCAGAATACGTAAAACAACAAAAAAAATATTTCCAAGACCAGCGCCGCTCTTCTGCTCTTCTCCTCTTAAACCACCACCGCTCTTCTCATGTTCCAATCTAAATCCAGCGCCGCTCCTCTCCTCTTCCATTTCAAAAACCACCGCCCCTCCTCTCCTGTTCCAGTCCAAAACCAGCGTCGCTCCTCTCCCATTCTAATCCAAAACCAGCGCTGCTCCTCTCCTCTTCCATTCAAAAACCACCGTCGGCGAGTGAAGGTGCTGTGGAGAAGTAGATCGATGGAGGAGTACAACCGATACGTGAGGATCGCAGACGGCGACCCTGTGAAGCTAGCTAGGATGTTGGAGATACAGTCTTGGTTTGACAACAAGGACCAACTAGCGGCGACGGCGACATCCATGGCCAAATATCTGCAACAGAGCGAAAAGGCGGCGATACTCCCGGAGGGAGTCGCGCCGGAGTACATAGAGCTGCTCCTCTGGGCCATGGAGCAAACAGATTCACCGAATCCGATCGTGAGGGAGCGGTGGTGGGAGTATCTATCCTAGACGGAGCATTCACCAGAGATTGAAGGATCGAGCATCTACAGGGTGCCGTTTGTAAGGGTGTCCTGCCAGAGCGAGACGGTGGAGTCTTCATCGACTGAACCCAACTGCAAGAGGAGAAAAGCAGTTGGCCCGACGACGGTTCCCCGCTGTCGTCTCCCTCGCTGTTCACATCGTCTCACGGGGCGGCTGTCTGCCACCGAGGAATAGGAGGGGGCTGCCCCCCCCCCCCCAGCCCAATAGCCGGGCAGGTTGTGAATTGTCAGGAGGAGCTAAGGGTTGTCAGTATTTGCAGATTGTGAATTATGTTTTGTGTTGTGTATTTTAAGAGTACTTTCAGATATGAATGTCTTTTGAATTTCAGATTTGCAGTATTGAGCATATGAAGAATTTTATGAATTCTAGAGATCTATTTTTAGCACTTAAAAAAATGTAGTTTCATAGGAGTATAAAAGTGCAGACGAGAAGAAACTGCAAGTTTCAGTTTCAGATAAGAAACTGCAAGTTCAGTTTCAGATAAGAAACTGCAACTTTCAGAGGCAGACCATTTATATTAACACAACCTTATCAAACAGGGTTAACATCATGTTGGAAGTTTTATTCATGGTCGAAAATGGAACTACCAGCCAGTTAACATCTTGCCGATCAACATTCATGCATAGCACATCTTCATATGATGCACAGTCAAAATGCCCACACAATGTCGAGTGTGCGAAACACAAAGAAAATGAGGGACGAAGTTTTGGCAAGTGTTGGACGTGGTTTTGGGCTGCCCCGTCTAGGCTTTCAATTTTAACATGCGCAGCCCACGACCTCGGATGGGAGGGCCTGTTTGTATTTTCTTAGGGCCGTGATGTATCGACCGGCCTATGGACCTCCCATCCGAGGTTTTATTTTTGGCAGCCCAATTTATGTATTTTTTTGAAGAAAACGCAGAGGTCTGTTCTATTTTTCTATATAAGAATAGGAACGCCAGGTACAACTTATGTTTCCCTTCTAACTATATTATATATATTTAAATTATTTTATATGTTATTATATATTATTTTTATTATCATCATATATTTAACAGATACTTACATATGTAAGAAAACAATATGCCACATCTTATTAACTTATAATAATAATTTCTTAACAAATAAAATCCTGGATTGTTTTAGCACGAAAATCCTAGTGATTGTGTAGAAAAACTTGGTAAGATTTAAGGATGAATGTAATAATATCACTTATTATTTAAATATATTTATAACAAAATGCTCAGCCCTTTTTTATTTTTTGATAACATTGCTGGCCCAACCCAACATTATAATTAGAATCAGCCCAGCAAAATCATGTATTTCGAGAAAGTGCAAATGGCCTGTATTTTTTAAGGAAATAAAATAAATGGGCTGCATGGACGCTACATTAATTGTTCACCCAGCCCAGCTAATGGCTGTAATTCAAAAAAAAAGATCAAATTGACTGTAAATTCTACCGCGCAAAAAAAAGACTGTAAATTCTGAAAAAATGGGTTGAATACGTGCCACATTTTTGGAGGCTGAAATGTGGGCTAATAGGTGGAAACCAACGCAAGTCGTTGTCAATTTAGTCAACAAATGATTCTGACATGTTAGGCGTTGGATTTACATCCAACGACCGGCATCCATCTTCAATCTCTCGTCTTCTTCTCCAGCGCCGCCGGGACCACCTCCCGCCTCCTGCTGCTAGCAGCTCTGCTTAGCACGCTTCGCTATGAAGTGCTACTCTATCGTTGGCCAGGCCATCCCTCCACCCCTCCACACCTCCTGTTCTTCTCCACCGACTGCCGAACCACACCGCACTAGAACCAGTTAACCCTCGTACACCTCTCCATCTGCGACTCTACTCCCGCGTCTTCCCATCTCCAGCTCATTGTTGTCCGGGGCCTCGCCGTCGTCCACCACCTTGGATGCGCTCGGCGCGGCCTGGTCAACGTGGTTAACGAACGACACCATCAGAAGTAGACCGTGCGTGGAGAGGCTGACAGCTGGGTCCACGGCCGCACACAAGGAAATGCCTCCTTATTATGCGCAAAATAATGATTCCTCCACCTGACATCTGGGACCCACCGGAAGGGCCTCTGTATTTCGTGAAAAAAACATGTTCCCCGCTGACTTGTCGGACCCACTAGCTATCTTCCCACGGAAGGAAGTGCCTCCTTATTACGCACAAAAAAATGAATACTCCCCCTCCCAGCTGGAACCCAGCATACTGGGAGGCTGACTTGTGGGCCTACCAAGTTGACGGGGATGGAGGGCTTTGTCAACTTAGTCAATATGAACGATTGTAGCTCCTGTTACCGCACGATGTTCATCCAATGGTTGTAGTGCTTCTTCAACCTCTGGTCTTCTTGCTCCAGCCGCCCAAACCAGCGCCGATCGTGCCGTGTGCTCCTGCCTCCCGTGGCCAGCTGTGATGCCGCGGAGGCCTCACCGCCCACTACTACTCCCACCGCTGGCCAGGTCATCCCTCTACTCACCCACACCCCCTGTTATTCTGCGGTGATAGCAGCCTCACACCGCAGCCGAACCAGTGGAACCCTCGTACTCCTCTTCACGTGGGCATCCACTGCTGCGTCTTCCCCGGCTCCGAGTCGTCCCCTTCCTAGGCCTCGCCGTCGTCCACCGCCGTGGTGCTCTCGGCGCAGCGTGGTCAACGTGGTCAAGGAACGACTTCCATCGGACGTGGACTGTACGTGGAGAGGCTGACAGCTGGGACCACGGCCGCAGCAAGAAAGTGCCTCCTTATTATGCGGAAAATAATGATTCCTCCACCTGACAGCGGGGACCCACCGGACGGGCCACCGTATTTCGTGAAAAAAAGTTTCCTCCTGACTGCTGGGACCCACCAGCTACATCTTCGCACGCAAGGAAGTGCGTGCGGGAAAAAAAACGATTCACCCCCTGACTGCTGGGACCCACCAGCTACATCTTCGCACGCAAGGAAGTGCATGCGTCCGGACAAAAAAAACGATTCGCCCCCCTGACTGCTGGGACCCACCAGCTACATCTTCGCACGCAAAGGAAGTGCGTCCGGGCAAAAAAAAAACCGATTCGCCCCTCTAACTGTTGGGACCCAAGCTACATTTTCGCACGCAAGGAACTGCCTGACAGTCGGGACCCACCTGGTCGAAGCGTATGTAGCGTTGTCATTCTGGTCGCGAACGTATACGTACATATATACTGGTCGATGTAGAGGCGCGCACGTGTCGTAGTAGAGGCGCGTACGTGTCGTAGTAAAAGCGCGCACCTAGCATGTACATGTACGTACAACGGCCAGGGTGCAAGAAGAAAATACGACCACGTACGTACATACGGGCGGGGTCTCGAACGCCTACTCGCGCATACGTACATGGCTGGGTCAGAACGGAGAAACAGAGTCGTCGTCGTGTTCATGGGGAGGCAACGGAATGCGTCGTGTTCATGGGGAGGCAACGGAATGCGTCGTGTTCATCGGGAGGCAACGGAACGCGTGGGAGCCAACCGGCTTGGACGGAACAACCGATGGAAACGAGGCCTGGCGTACCGTAGAACGGAGGAAATGGCCTTCTGTTCGACCGGCCACGTTTAGAAAGGGGTCCTATTGATCGGGAGGGGTGTGGCGTACCGCAAAACGGAGGAAACGGACCTCCTACGGTCGAAATGGGAGTCCTGTTGATCGGGAGGGGTGTGGCGTACCACAAAACGGATGAAACGGACCTCCTACGGTCGAACCGGGGGTCCTGTTGATCGGGAGGGGTGTGGCGTACCGCAAAACGGACGAAATGGGCCTCCTACGGTCGAAACGGGGGTCCTGTTCATTGGGAGGGGTGTGGCGTACCGCAAAACGGGACTCCACGGGATACTGTTCATCTCCACCGTCGACCTCCTCCAGCCTCCACGGGCTACCGTCGACCTCCTCCAGCCTCCATGGGCTACCGTCGACCTCCTCCAGCCTCCACGGGCTCCTGTTCATCCAGCCTCCACCGCGCGCTACTCCACCGGCTACTGTTCAACCACCACTCCACCGTCTACTGTTCATCCAGCCCTCCACACCACGGGGTCCTGTTCAACCACTCCTCCACGGCCACTCCTCCACCGTCTACTGTTCATCCAACCCTCCACACCACGGGGTCCTGTTCATCCAGAGGCAACGCCACCGCTCACTGTTCATCCAACCCCCCCTCCCCCCCCGCGCAACACTCACTGTTCATCCAATCGATCGGCTTCAGTTAGCAGCAACAGTGAAGGAATCGCTCCATTGGGTTTAGTTAACAGCCATCGATCGATCGCTCGGGTTCAGTAACGCGTAGCCTGCAGTGCAATCGCTCGGGTTCAGTTAAAGCCCTAGGACTCGCTCGGGTTCAGTTAGAGCCAACGCCTCGCACACACGCGTGTACGTGTACGAGAGAAACACGCATCGCTCAGCCCCCGACCTCCCACCGTAACCGGCAACTCCCCGAAATTTTCCTCCCCCTCGCTTCTACCATGGTTTTTTTCTGTCATGGACGGCCCAAAGAATGTCATGCAGCTGTGCCTCCGACCCGCCCAGGACGAAAAGCCCATTTTCTGTCATGATTTTTTGTCATAGAAGTAGGAGCCCACCACATCTATGATGATACCGGGTTTTGTCACAATTATCGTCATAGAAGTGTCATATGTATGACAGAAAAAAATTCATTCGGCCCAAAATGTCACGGATGTGTCTTTTTTTTGTAGTGTATCCTCCAGTGGTTGCGCAGTAGTTTGCCTGCAAGAAACAAAAAAAGCTCACATTGATAACTTGTTCCTCAAGTCTTGCTGCTCGCGACGATTTGATAAATTCGCGTACATACCTTCCCAGGGTGCCTCGTGGCATTTCCACCATTTGGAACAGCGCCATTTTCACAGGAACTGTGCTCATCCAAGAAGACTTTGCCCTTGTAATTAAATTTCGCTCCACGCAATCTGCTCAAGAGTGGACCTTGGTAAATGTTTATGGCCCATGTCAGGGTGACCCACGTGTGATCTATACTGAATGGCTTCACAATCTGCACATTCCCTCCAATGAAGATTGGTTGTTACTAGGAGATTTCAACTATATTCGTAGCCCTGACAACAGAAATAAACCTGGAGGTAATCCTAATGATATGATCGCTTTTAATGACTTCATCCGCTCTCAGCAATTAATTGAACTGCCAATCAAGGGACGTGCTTACACATGGAGCAATATGCAAACCGACCCCCTCTTGGAATAGTTAGACTGGTTCCTCACATCTCTCAACTGGACCTCATCTTACCCTAATACACTTGTCATGCCGCTAGGGAAGCCAGTCTCTGATCATACTCCATGTGTTGTCAAAATTGAAACTTCTATCCCTCGCAGCAAAATATTCCGATTTGAGTCTTATTGGGTGGAGCACCCAGGTTTTATGGATTTAGTTTAGGCTGTTTGGACAAGACCTATAAAAATTTCCAATGCAAATGCGGCCACTAGCCTGTGCAGAAAGTTCAAAGCCCTCAAATATGGGTTGAAAAGGTGGAACAAACGAATCTCTAAGCTCAAGGTGGCAGTTGATAACTCTAATCTTGCTCTGGCCAACATTGATGCCTTAGGAAATCTCCGAAGGTTATCTACACCAGAACATAATTTCAGGACAATTCTAAAGAAACACATTTTACGTCTATTGAACTACCAAAGACAATATTGGCAGAAGCAATGCACCATTCGCTGGGTAAAATTGGGTGATGAGGACCCAAAGTTCTTAAAGGCGATGGCCTCGGAAAGATTTAGACGAAGTACGATCCCAGCTCTAAAACTAGCTGATGGCACACTGGCTGACAACCA
Organism: Triticum aestivum; assembly: GCF_018294505.1. Classification (NCBI taxonomy): domain Eukaryota; kingdom Viridiplantae; phylum Streptophyta; class Magnoliopsida; order Poales; family Poaceae; genus Triticum; species Triticum aestivum. The sequence continues at coordinate 751,204,202 of NC_057803.1, forward strand.
TGCAAGCAAAGAAGCGATCATATACCAAGCGTTCAAAGAGAGACTTGGAAAATCCGGTGAGTTTCAAATGAAATTTAACTTGCAAAACATCATGAAGAAGGTTGAGGGTCTGGATCAGTTAACAATCCCGTTCACCACGGATGAAATAGATGTTATCAAGGAAATGTCGGCCGACCGAGCACCTAGCCCGGACGGCTTCACCAGTTTATTTCTGAAAAAATGCTGACACCTGATTAAACAGGACTTTTATGAACTATGCAATCAATTCTACGAGGGTGGCCTCAACCTTGAAAGCACTAATGATGGCTTTATTACACTCATACCCAAGGCTCGATCACCTGAGTCAGTCTCTGATTTTCGGCCCGTTACTTTACTAAACTGCTGCCTCAAGGTCATCATGAAACTCCTCGCAAACTGGCTCCAAAAGCTCATTCTTAAAATTGTTCATCGCAATCAGTACGGATTCATCAAAGGTAGATCCATACAAGATTGTTTGGCCTGGGCGTTCGAGTACATACATCAATGTCAAGCTTCAAAACAGAAGATTGTCTTGCTCAAATTAGATTTTGCCAAAGCATTCGACACGATCGAACATGATGCCATGCTTAAAATTATGGAGCACATGGGGTTTGACGCCAAATGGCTGGATTGGATCAAATGCATCTTCTCCTCGGAAAATCTTCAGTCCTCATCTTCGTTCCAGGTAGACAATTCCACTGCAAGTGTGGTGTTCGTCAAGGTGACCCTCTATCACCACTCATCTTCGTTCTGGCAGCAGACCTTCTCCAGGCTGCTATTAATGACACATTATGACAAGGCCAAATTCAGCTACCGTTCCGGAGACCGAACCAGAATGATTGTCCTGTGATCCAATATGTCGACGACACGATTATTGTCACGACCGGTTTTCCAATAAAAATATTTATTGAAAAGCCAATCTTTTAAGTCCAGTATGAGAGAAATCCTCCACACTGGCAGACAAATTCTTGATACAATAAGCCAGTAGCATAAAATATATTACAGGGTCGAACTACGGTTGCTCAACCAAATTATTACAAGCACGCCAATAATCATACATAATGGCGGACAGAACACAGTGGTGTGGAGACATACTACTGACTCAAGGATAGGCTGGTGGTGGAAAAACACAGCGGGGAGAGAAATACAAGACTCTACGTCTGTCATCTCATCGAGCGTCGAGGAGAGGCTCGATGAATTTATTTGGTAGCGGAAGCAGATATAAAACAGTGGCCAAATCCAGGGTCGCACAAGACTGACTGGGACTCCTCTAAGTGTCGGGCTCGCTATCGAACTCTTCATCCATGAGATCGCCTTCGTCAGCATCTGGCCAAATCAACAAGCCAGTGAGTACTTTGAAAGTACTCGCAAGACAGTTCGGACGTAAGATATAACAAATGCATGCATGGATGCGACATGATTAATTCCTTAATGCACAATAAATAAAACTGGCATAACGGGTAAGTAAAAAGGGAAAACGGCGGTAGTCCGCCTGAAATTCCACAGAACATAAATAAGGACCGATCGGGTGTCTGAAGCGACGCCTCGAAAGGTGAACAAATAAAAATAAGGAAAATGATGCCACAGTCGGGCATCTTAGCGACACCACATAAAGGGCTTTTAAAAGAAATGCCACGGTCGGACGTCTGAGCGACATCGCAGAAAGGGCTTTAAAAGAAATGCCACAGTCGGACGTCTGAGCGACATCACATAAAGGGCTTTAAAAGAAATGCCACAGTCGGACGTCTGAGCGACATCGCAGAAAGGGCTTTAAAAAGAAATGCCACTGTCGGACGTCTGAGCGACATCACATAAAGGGCTTTAAAAGAAATGCCACAGTCGGATGTCTGAGCGACATCACATAAAGGGCTTTAAAAGAAATGCCACAGTCGGACGTCTGAGCGACATCACATAAAGGGCTTTAAAAGAAATGCCACAGTCGGACGTCTGAGCGACATCACATAAAGGGCTTTAAAAGAAATGCCACAGTCGGACGTCTGAGCGACATCACATAAAGGGCTTTTATTCACAAGTAAATAATACTCATAATAAACATTCAATTCATGAAAACAAACGGCTTAGTCCATCCACAGGAGTGATCATTTAACCGGATTTAGCACTCATGCGATTCACCGGAGTCTCTGTCATCAAAGCTGATAATTGATTAGGATAAGAAGGAACGAAACTTGACATGGAAGAGATGATTTGGAGGAATATATGACTCTGCAGAGTTTGTACAAAATTTTTCCCACAGTCAACGGATTTCCGTAGTCACGAAGGACTAGTTCCGTTTACGGTATTTCAAAAGAAAACACAGCTAACCGGTACACACCCATCCTACCTCTCGATGCTAGGAATCACCCTAGTCATCGTCCAAGAAAAACTTTTGAGACGGGGAGATCACAATCTCGAATAGCATGGGATCAAATTTATATACGCGCGCTCTAAGGGGTGCCCCCCTCTCGGTCCCAACCGGAAACACCCATGCCCCCTGACCGGATGACTGGCTTTAATCCAGGGCCATGGAACCATCATCACGGCCTCTCCTCTTTGGTGTGTACCATGAAAGCGGTTTGGAACTTACTAAACCATATTCCTTGCGGAAAACATGTGGTAGTACAAGGAAGGAAATGATAGGTACTGGACCGATATGGTTTGACACTGAAGTCACATAGTCTGGCGTAAGACTGGCATGCTACAACACTGTCGTCGTACCCATCCTCATGCCAACACATGGCCATTCATATTCACATTCATCCACGTATGGATCATCGAACTCACTTACCTCATTATCACATAAAATAACGTTCATCGGTATACTCACCGGCATGCCATGAAACTAACTAAATGCAAAACATGCCAAGACACTCATCATATCAAAAGTTCAAACATGCTTGCCTGGTTCAGAGTAGTCGGAGCCTAGCTCGGTGAAGTTCGCGGCTCCGTCACCTCCTTCGGTATCTACGTTTAAAGAAGATATATGCGCTAACGTAAATACCAAGGAGAGCACAGAAGGTAAACCAAATATTTTTCAAATAAATCTGATAAAAAACTAGACAAAATTTTAAAGAGAACAGAAAAAGAATCAATCAAAAATACTTTTCTGATTAAAAGTTATAAGGGTTTTTGTCCAGGGACTTATCTGTAATGAAACAGAAGATTTCCAGGGGCTAGTTTATAAAAGCAGAAAACTCTTCGGTAGCGATTACGCCAGCCCGAAGAGAAAACGTATTTGGCAGAAGGCGTTTTCAGATAACGCTTTGTTTAGAAAGGACAGAAAGGCTGACAGCGGGTCCCACTTGTCATGTTTAAATTTTCAAATGGGAGGGACGAGGCTCGTCGGCGCCCGAGAGCTGCCGTGGTCGCCGGCGGCGATCCACGGCGAGGCATGGGGATCAGAGGTTACCAATGTGCTCACCGTGTCCTTCCGCAACGGTGGGTGGTGGTGTTGGTCGCCGGTGAGCAGCACGTCGACGGCGGTCTCAACTCCGGCGGACGGTGGTTCGGGCGTGGATGGAGCTCGTCGGAGAGGGCTGCAAAGATTAAATTGAGGTGGGGGTTAGACTACTGGGTGCAAGAGAGGGCTACGGACGAGGTTTGGGCGCCGGAGGTGGCCTCACCGAAGTGAATCGAGCTGGAGGCCGAGGCGGGGCGAGGCGGCCGGAGCTGGGGGAGGAGACCTCCTCGAGGTCCCCCTAGTGGCCTGGCGGGGTGTTGGTGAGTAGTGGAGGTGCTGCGTGCACGAGAGTGAGCTCGGGACCCCTTTATATAGGCGGTCCGAGGCGGTTGCCGTGAACGAGGATCACCGGCGAGCGATTACGGTGGCGCAGTGCTCGGTCGGGGTGGTTAGGGGGTCGAGCGTTATCACGGAGGTCCAACGGGTCCGTTTTGGTGTTGAACTGGCCGGGGTTTGGGTGTTAAGGGCGAGCTCGACGGAACGGTGATGGTGCGGGCCCGTCGGCGGCGGAGAGCGCGTTCCGTGCTTGCCGGCCACGGTGGCTGTGCTACGGGCGTGTGCTGGCGTGCATGAGGCCACGCGGAGAGCCAGGGAGCGATGGGCGGCGCGGAACGGCGTTCTGCCGTGGTGTGCCTCCTGTCGGCCGCCACGGGAGGTCCCGACGCCGCAGAAGACACCGGCGAGGGCGAGCCAGCGTGCTACCGACGCCAGGAAGGCTCCACGCACGCGTGTGCAGCTTCGGACAAGAGGAAGAGGCGGCGAGGAACGTGCCAAGGGCACTGTGGCCGCGTGACTGAAACTGACGGACTGAAGATGACACTGAAAACTGAATTTTCTGAACTATGAACAGTAACAGTGCCCACCAGGTGTTCGACCGAATGAAATTGGCCTCTGGTGATTTTTCCTTGAGCTGATTTTTGGTGGAGTGGCTTCTCCTTGCTCAAATAGGCTGCCTGAATTTTGGTGGAATTTTTGGAGGAGTGTAGATATGAATTTCACCAAATTTGGCAAATCTGGTCCAAACTTGCAGAGACTGAATTTTGAAAAATTTGAAAAGAGGAGGAGTGGATCAAGATGGTTCTGGGTTGTGGGTTCAAAGGACAATCCAGGAGAATTGGTTTGAGGTCAAAACTCAAATGCAATAGGGCACTTGCTTTGAAAATCTCTCAGGCTCCAAATAATTTTCAGAATTGAATTGAGGGAAAAATAATTGGAATAAAAATCCAAAACCAGTTTGGATTAGTTGGGACAGAGAATTTAGGTTGATCACAAGTTGTAGGGGAGGTTTTGGAGGGGTTTTACCACATGGGCAAGAATGCCAAGTCATGGTGGTTCCAAGATGTGAAAATCCCAAATTTCATGGAGTTTCTTTTTAAAAGAAAAAGATTAAACTCCCAAAAATAATTTTGAGAGAGAACCAACAGAGAAGAAGTTTCAAAAGGTCAAACACCAAAGTTTGAAGCCAGAATAAAAACCTTGCCAAAGAAAAGAAAGTTTCTTAAGAGGAAGGTTTTCTGGAAAATTTTAAATGGCCTCTTTTCAAAATCCACAAAGTTTTTGCTGAAAACCAAAGTAAAAATTTTGGAGTGTCACAATTATTCTACTCCCAGCTTCCGCTGACCAAGATAGGACAATCAAGGGCATTCTTTCTGATTATGCTGCTCATTTGGTTTAAAGATAAATTTCCACAAGTCCACATTAATCCCGATCAACTGTGAGCCTGATTGCTACGACGACATCGCCTCTATCTTTGGCTGCAAGGTAGGCTCTATGCCCTTCACTTACTTGGGATTGCCTCTCGGAATAACCAAGCCTACGGTCCAAGATCTTATGCCTCTAGTCTGCTCGATGGAAAGAAGAATGACCAGCACTCTCGCACTAATGTCATATGGTTCAAAGTTATCGCTACTCAACACAATGATCACATCACTCACCATATTTGCTCTCTGTACCCTCAAATTCCCACCGAAGATTCTAGAGCTGCTTGATAAACTCATAAGAAAGTGCCTTTGGACAAAAAAACGGAGCAAGGAGATAAATGCAACTCACTTGCGGCTTGGGACATGGTTTGCCATCCAAAGCAAAGTGGTGGCCTCGGTATCATCAATCTCCGTATCCAAAGTGAGGCCCTCCTCCTCAAATATCTACACAAATTTTACAACCACCATGACCTGCCTTGGGTGGAGTTGATATGGACAACATACTACACACACAAGATCCCACACGCGTCGGATCCATGCGGGTCATTCTGGTGGAAAGACGTGCTGAAACTCACACCAATATATCGAGGAATATCCAAGGCAATTGTACATGTTGGGGACACGGTCCTTATGTGGAAAGATCTATGGCTGGAATATGTGCTGGAAGAATCGCACCCGCGGGCCTTCTCCTTTGCAATAAATGAGGACATCTCTGTCAAGGATTTCTTGGGATCCATCTCTCTCCATGAAACGTTTCACCTACCCCTTTCGGTGCAAGCACATGAAGAAGTCCGCGACCTGCAACAAAAAGTGCTACACATCGGTAATCATGAAGATTCATACGCGCATGATACATAGGAATATTGTTGGGGTTCGAAAGACTTCAAAGCCAATAGATACTACAAATTCTACTTTCGGGATGTGAAGGCCCACAAATCCTACCAATGGCTCTGGAAGTCCAAAGTCACGCTAAAAATCAAGATGTTTGGATGGCTGCTCCTCTCTAATTGACTAAATACGCGCAATATGCTCAAACGAAGACACTACAACACCGGAGATGACCTCAGCTGCCTCTTATGTAATCAACAAGTTGAAGAGGATGTGGAGCGCATGATCTTCCAATGCCCTTTCAGCAGAAATTGCTGGTCCAAACTAGGGATCTTGTGGGAAGAATCACTACAAGAAATATGTCAACTTGTGACCACCACTATTGGTCACTGAAAGGTCACAAATTTCCATTTATGACCTTTTTGTGACCAAAAACAGAAGGTCAAAAGCTGGCGGTCGTAAACTGACTATAGTGACCTTTCTTCTGGAATGGTCAAAGACGTTTACGACCAAAATATTCCTACTGTGGCGTTTTGGTCACTAGCAACCTCCCCCAGGCCACGTAGGCATCCAGCGTGGCAAGCTGACGTGGCACAACATCCAGCCCGGTCCAATTCGATTTTCTACATGGGCCGAGCCCAACAATTCGGCCTTTTTTATATTTTTTCCATCAATTTTTGGTCAGGATCATGGGCCAACCCCAATATGGCAGCCTTTTTATTGTTGGGCCGCGGCCATTTTGGCTAAACAATTTCATTTCTTTTTTATTAAATGGGTCCACTAGTCAGATGGGTCCCAATTGTTAAGTTCTGGTAACAGGTTTCCATTTGTCAGGTAAGTAGGTCCCATCCATCTATCAAGCAGTATTTAGATTCACAGAGACAAAAAACACACATAATACTTAAACAAGAGCAACCAGATCACATAATACAATACTTTACAAGCTCTATCCATGCCATTACAAAGGGCCATGTATAATACAATACTTTACAACCTCTACAAGTGTAATATAGTACTACTTCACAAGCTCCTGGACTCGCTGGACTCTCTCATATTTCTATGCAACTTCAACAGGACAAAAACTTTGGTAGTCAGGGCTGGAACCATAATCAGATGAACAACACACCGGACTCACTCGACGGCGATAGTCAGGGCTGAGACCGAACAAAACAGCAACATGGCTTCCTCTGTCATCCTGTTACATGAATCAGAAAAGAATGAGAAAAACTGGGGCAAATATATTATGAATAGACCATTCAAGAACAGACCATTCAACATTCAGCTAGTACCATGCTTTTTGTTGTCGAGCTAGTTAAAATGAGATAGTAGTTCATATAAGAAACAGAGACACAATATGAATATGCATGGCACATATGCAGGTTGTGCAAAAAACTGCACTACAACACATTGCGCCTAAAACAAAATACCACTCTACTATCACGACCATACATTCAACTGGCAAGATCTAACAATACTCGTCAGCACACGCATACTAAACTTCACAAAGGCAGGAGAGAATAAAGGGAACCAAGGAAGATACCTGTGGATGATAGTGTCGACGATGATCTGGATTGAGTTAGCATTGATGAGGAAGTGGATGGTGTCCATGGTGTGCTTTAGATGCACACAGCCATGAGCTTCTTGCCGCTGTTGCATCCGTTCGCTCGATGATGGGTACCAATGCATCCAAGTAGAACAAAACCACCAACATTAACCTAAAGCAGAGCAAGTGTACAGCAAGTGTGAATGTGATACAGTAAAAAATTGCATGCTATGTACATCAAGTTAAAAGGCACAAGTTATACAGTAACCTAAAGCATAGCAAGTGTACAGCAAGTTGATAAAAGAATGCCCAGTCATGGCATTTGATTTCACAATAGAAGAATGTGTAAGGTGCAATGTTGTGTACACTTTGTAATTCTATAATAATTTGTAGTGCACTGCGGCTAGAAGCCAGAGTACACTTGAAGCTACGAACTATGCAACAAGCCTGAAACTCCAACAACAAGAAGCAGAGTTGAGTTCCTAGCCATCAGACAAGACTGGAACTCCCAGCATTTGCCTCTTAAATTTTTATATAAAGTGAAAATTCCCAGCAAGGTAGATAGTGATCAACTTGCTGTACAACAAGTGCAGAGCAGTTACACAAGAAAAATACAAGCCCACTGATACTAGTTGTGCACTTTTTTCTTTCGTTCACCACTGATCTGGTCTGTAGTGAAAGTGAAAGCACAGCCAAAAGAAGTTAAAAAAATGTTATTAGTTGTAAGAGGATAGAGATGCCACTGGATCTCAGAACAATATCAGATCAGGTTGTTGAAGATGTTGATGACGATGTTGTCGTTGGTGACGGCGTCGATCTGCTGCCCTGGGAACTGCATATTGATCAGGATCCCCTGCACCGCCGCCAGCATCAGCCCAAGAACAGAGCAAGAGGAAGAGTGCAATGCGGTGGGTTTCCATGGCCAGGCTTCATCCCGTCGCTTGTCGCTGTTCCTCCTGTCCTACCTGCAGAGATAGAGACGGGGGTGAGAGGGAGGGGGAGATTGATCCACCTGTAGTACTAGGATTACACAACAACTAGTAGCAGAACTAGCAAGAAATAACCAAATTGAGTGTACACCAATATCATATGAATCCACGACACAATCGAGCAACAGATTGGTAGAAGAACAGCTGCTGCATAAACCGTGAACTCCAGGTGGAGAAATAACCCTTTTCATGAGTATACTAAGCAGTAATATGGGTTACAGCTAGTTGATAACTGACACCGTGTAGACCATGATGTGAGTATACTAAGCACTCATATGAGTATTACCAAGGACTTCCATGACATTATTACCTCAAAGACATACTGGAAAATTAAAACTGCACTGTTTATGCCTCTGATCACATAAAAGCAGCTACCTCCCTTAACAAATTCACATCACTGTCAGTTTTGTGATATTGTTGCATAAATAGCTCTAAGATCAAGTTAATAAATCTATTTAGAATGTAGTGTGTGCAGCAAGAAACTTGATTGAGAAACCATGCTCTGTCTAGGCATAATACTCCTGATTTAGAAATTTGCACGGTTTCCAAATTCCTCGTCCTGCACACGAGTAGGTACAAATCCACCTGAAAGCTAGATAGCGCGACTTGCAGCAACCAAAACTAGGGAGCAGACACCGTGTGTCTAGTAAGAAGAGGAGGAGCACGAAGACGAGGCCGTACCTTGGAGGCGCTCGTGGGGCTTCTCGAGGGCCTCGCGGAGAACTGGTCGACCTGCGCGACCGGATCGTCCCCGCGCGCGGGGTCCTGCTCCTGCTGCGCGTCCGTGGCCTGGCGGTCGTCGGCGAGGTCGGGCGAGGAGGAGACCCGGCGCGCGGCGGGGGAGGCCGAGGGGGAGGTGGTGGAGGAGGAGAGGAGCAGGCGGCTCATGGTCCCGTCGAGGTCGGCCGTCTCCCACAAGTCCGGCGCTGCGAAAGCAGCAGCCGCCGCGTCCTCCTCCATGCCTGCTGTGCGCGGCCCGATCTGCTCGCGGCTGGCGAACTAGAAGCCGGCGAGGCGGCCGGCGGGGGAAGCGGCCATCGGGGGTCGGGGCTCGACGGCGAGATCTGGGGAGGCGCCCGGCGGGGGGCGAGCAAGCGAGCTGGCTAGGGTTTGGTCCTCTGGTCTGGATTTGTGGGGTGAGGTGGGGAAGAGGAGAGGGTGAGGGAAGGAGGGCACCGCCGCCGGTGACAGGAAGCGAGCGAGAGAGAGGGAGACGACGTCGATTTGGATCGGGGAGAGAGAGAGGGAGGGAGACGGCATCGATCTGGATCGGGGAGAGAGAGTGGATCTGAATCGGGGGCGAGAGGGGAGAGGAGTGGAGTTAGGGTTTGGGTTGGCCCGCTGAGGAGTGGAGTGAGAGTCGTTGGATTCGCCTGGTATGGACGGTTCAGATCACATAGAGTGGGGTGATACGTGAGAAGTGTTCTGATTGGTCCGAGAAATCTATGATTTAAAATAATTTCCAAGTACTAAAGATAGAGCTATTTTGTGAAGCAACTATCAAAAATATTTTGCAAAAGGGAATTATACAAATTTTCACTCAAGCTAGACCACATTTTATGGATGAGCACCAATTTGTATGCATTTCTGATCTTTCTAGCTATTTTTAATCATTTTTTGAGTGTCCAAACTGAGTTTTGTTTCTGAAGGACCTATAATATATTTGTTGCAAAATTGGACCAAATCATTTTTCTAAAATACTAGGCCATATTTAATGCACAATTGACCAAATGCTTGGGTGTAAAAAGTTTTGATCTACCTCTCGTGAAAAAGGCAAATTTCCGCCGATTCAGTTGGAAGCGGGTCAAATTTGAACTGCAGCTGCCTCATAGTTTGCTATTTGTTTTTTTCAAAAATCATTTCTAGGTACATAAGTATCTATTTAATCAGAGAAACACCAAAAAAATTCCAAGATTCAACCACTAGCTAGGAACAGTCATTCCCGCCGTTTTGACCGCATTTTGAAACGGGCATAAAAAATTCAAAAAAAAATCAAAAAATTGGGAAACCTTCGCATTGTATCATCATATGTGACCAAGTTCCCAGGAAAAATAACAAACTTGTAATACGACAATTATTTTAAAAAAGTGTTCTCAGAAATGAGCTATCATCTCTAAAGATTCATGGCTTTCAAGCCAAATGATCAATCTTATGGCCACATTCATGGCATAGTTTGTTCAAATGATCTCATAGTGTGAACAAGGGTGCATATTGGAATATCAAACAATGTTGCCTAAGGAAGTTTTCATTTTCTTTGGACAAAAAAACCATTTTCCATTTTTCGAGTGCCCAACAGGAGGTTTTTTTGTGAAGGACCTTCCAAATAATTGTTGCAAAATTGGACCAAATCATTTTTCTAAAATACTAGGCCATATTTAATGCACAATTGACCAAATGGTTGGGTGTAAAAAGTTTTGATCCACCTCTCGTGAAAAAGGCAAATTGTCATCGATTCAGTTGGAAACGGGTCAAATTTGAACTCTAGCTGCCTCATAGTTTTCTCTTTATTTTTTCCAAAAATCGTTTCTAGGTACATAAGTATCTATTTAATCAGAGAAACACCAAAAAAATTCCAAGATTCAACCACTAGCTAGGAACGGTCATGCCCGCCGTTTTGACCGCATTTTGAAACGGGCATAAAAAATTCAAAAAAATCAAAAAATTGGAAAACCTTCGCATTGTGTCATTATATGTGAACAAGTTTCCAGGAAAAATAATAAACTTGTAATACGGTAATTATTTTAAAGAAATGTTCTCAAAAATGAGCTATCATGTGTGAAGATTCATGTATTTCAACCCAAACGATCAATCTTATGGCCACATTCATGGCATAGTTTGTTCAAATGATCTCATATTGTGCACAGGGGTGCATCTTGGAATTCCAAACAATGTTTCCAAAGGGAGTTTTCATTTTCTTTGCACGGAAAATTCATTTTCCATTTTTCGAGTGCTCGAAATGAGGTTTTTTTGTGAAGGACCTGCCATATATTTGTTGCAAAATTGTACCAAATCATTTTTATAAAATACTAGGACATATTTAATGCACAATTTACAAAATGGTTGGGTGTCAAAAAATTTGATCCACCTCTGGTGAAAAAGACAAATTCCCGCCGATTCAGTTGGAAGCGGGTCAAATTTGAACTGCAGCTGCCTCATAGTTTGCTATTTATTTTTTCCAAAAATCATTTCTAGGTACATAAGTATCTATTTAATCAGAGAAACACCAACAAAATTCCAATATTCAACCACTAGCTAGGAACGATCAAGCCCGCCGTTTTGACCGCATTTTGAAACAGGCATAAAAAATTCAAAAAAAATCAAAAAATTGGAAAACCTTCGCATTGTGTCATTATATGTGAACAAGTTTTTAGGAAAAATAATAAAATTGTAATACGGTAATTATTTTAAAAAAGTGTTCTCAGAAATGAGCTATCAAGTGTGAAGATTCATGGCTTTCAAGCCAAATGATCAATCTTATGGCCACATTCATGGCATAGTTTGTTCAAATGATCTCATATTGTGCACAAGGGTGCATATTGGAATGGCAAACAATCTTTCCTGAGGAAGTTTTCATTTTCGTTGGACGAAAAAACCATTTTCCATTTTTCGAGTGCCCGAAAGGAGGTTTTTTTGTGAAGGAACTACCAAATAATTGTTGCAAAATTGGACCAAATCATTTTTATAAAATACTAGGCCATATTTAATGCACAATTGACAAAATGGTTGGGTGTAAATTTTTTTGGTCCACCTCTCGTGAAAAAGACAAATTTCCGCCGATTTAGGTGGAAGCGGGTCAAATTTGAATTGCAGCTGCCTCATAGTTTGAGATTTATTTTTTTCCAAAAATCATTTCTAGTTACATAAGGACCTATTTAATCATAAATACATGGTTTGGTGGCGATACGTCGAGGTTTGGGCGGTGGCCGAGGGCCCCAACTCTAGAGCGCGTAAACTCGCATGCCCGCCGCATGGTCACCGCGTGACCGTGGCGTTGCCATGTGTTCTGGGCGGCCTAGGCATGCCTAGTGGGTTGGGCACTCCCCAGGTTGGTGCTAGGAAGAAAATTACAACATAAGATTCTCACGAGGAGACCAATCGATGCTCAAACATGAATTAGCAGCCAAGTGCTTGATTAGCGGTACGGGAAATGTACATGGCTAATGGGCATGAGTTTTGGCTGAGGATGCTCAGTTACTAAGAAGACCGTTTTCACAAATTTTCAGCTCAAAAGGAGGAGCCTAGGTGGTACTTGCTTTGAAAACTACCACACTGGACATAACTACGAATGTTGAAGCTCGGCTCAAAATAATGAATGGATTGAGCTGGCATTTGGTGGAGGATGGTTATTTGGGCATAGGAAAGCACTGTAGAAAATGGATGCTATTTGGACATGCCAAAGTGGTACTTCCTTCACAAACTGTTGTTCTGAACAGAATAGGAAAATGAATATTTTTGAATTATTTTTGAACTAGGCAAGGAAGGTTTTTACATATTTGACGAAGATATGACCCAAAGAATTTATGAGATTTGTTTGGGAATTTTGGCCATGACAGAAATATAGGTTGCTTCACAACCTAGGGCAAAAAACTACCACATGGACATGACACATAGGCAAAACTGATGAGATGGCGCCTAGTCATCGCAACCCATCACAATTTACAAGGCTATGACCATCTATATTGGTAGTTAACAACTAGAAATAAGGCAGCGGACTAGCGATGTTTGCTTTATGACCATTTCATGTAAGGAAATTATGACCTTTCTGACCAAAATGGTCGCAATGGTTTAGGGTTTGGAGCCCCCCCAGACAGATTTTGACCAATTGGTCTAAAATGGTCATAAATTTATGACCAATTCTTCGAGGGTCACTGACATAAGGTCATAAGTTGACATATTTCTTGTTAATCAAGATCCAGGCTGCACTGGATAAGTAAAGCCTCTAATGATTGGAATAAACCCATGGTCATGGAAATCTTCTTACAAGCAGCTTGGAGCATATGGAAAGAAAGGAATAACAAACACTTTAGAGGCATCCCTCCAACATATAATCGCTGGCTTGATAGGTTCAAAAAAGACTTCACCCTACTCCAATACAGAACCAAAGTAGACTTGAGAGACTTTATTCTCTCTTTTGTAAACAACCTTCCACCCCACTAGTTAGTCCAGGACTTGGATATATCACACTCTCTCCCATAGTGGAGGATGAGATGCTTGTAAATATGTGTTGTACAGTGTACCATACTTTTTGAGTAATACAAACACAGTGGGAGCCTCTCCCACTGTATAACTTCTCAAAAAAAACTAGGTTGTCGGATCCCACACATACCAAGCATTTCAATCATACACACAATATGCTCGATATGTGTAAATACAACATGGCATCACAACATAACTCTACGACTCAAGTATTTATTCATTAGGCTCCGAGGAGCCAAATATTACAATAATGGTCTCATGACCCAACATACACAGCGTACAAGCATCGAGCGGAAGCATAAACATGTCTGAGTACAAACAACTACAAATGAAAAAGGCTGAGAAGCCTGACTATCTACAAGACCCTCCCAAGGCACTAGTGGAAAAAGGACCTAATATGAGACACATTAGTGCCGGTTTGATTTTGAGCCGGCACTAATGTGTCCATTAGTGCCGGTTCCAACGGCTAGCCGGCCGTTCTCATTAGTACCGGTTCATGGCGAACCTTTACGGCACGAACCGGTACTAAAGAGGGTGGTGGCAGGGTGTTGTCAGTCTGGGGCCCGTCCAGCACCTTTAGTACCGGTTCGTGGCACGAACCGGTACTAAAGGTCGACGTACATAAACCCTTCGTCCACCCGAGCCACTCTGTTCTTCCCCTTTCCCCTAACTTCTCCTCTGTTCTTCCCCTCTCTTCCTCGAGCTCCTCACAAATTTTGCCCAAAATTTGTCAAGATTTGAAGGCCCCCATCCATTCAAATGATCACAAAGGTTAGCAACTTTGTCCTTTCAACTCTCATTGCTAGACTAGCTCTTGCAATGCTTTGTATAGTGATTAATTTGGGAGGAATTATATTTGCTAGTATTTGATTTACATGCAATTTGAGGTCAAAAATAACACTTAGTTTGCATATGTAGGTGTGGTTTACTTAGTGCCTTCTAAATCTCCGTTGTAACCACCGTCGATCGCCCGCACCGTCCCGTCGCCGGCACCACCTTGTGGTGAGGCTCTTGTTCATCAATGTTTTACATTACCAAATTGATGTTTGTGTAATTTGGATATATAGTTACTCGTATAATTATCTTACCCGTACGTTGTTTGTTATACATAGTGCCATGGTTTTGATATCCGTCCCCGTCGGCCCTCGTCCTTGTTATGATTCGGATGTGGTATATCCTCTTTTAAAACTAGTTGTTGCATTTCGTGTTTATGACAAATTATGCCCATCAAGTTGACATAGATATTTTTATCTAGAAGGTATGTGAACCGGAAATTCCAACCGACCCTATTGTCGAGAGGTTAAATTTAGTTGAAAGAGAAAACGAGTATTTGAAAGAAAAATTGAAAAGAATTGAGGGGGAGAAGATGGAATTGGAGTTGCATGTTGCCGATGTCATCGATGATCACAAGATCAAGATGGAGAAAATGAGGTTGAAGATTAGAAAGATTAGAAAATATGCCATTGATAGTGTGGCTTGGTATCATTACGCTGTTGGATCAATTGTTACCTTAGTTGCAATCTTCATCGCATTTGTTGTTGCATTTAAATTCTTTAGCTAGAGAGTTATTTGTATGTTGCATTTAATTAAGTGTTGTATATGAACTTTATGTATGAACTCTATGTATGAACTTGTATTAATTTGGTCTATTCGGTGTTGTGTAATGAAGATGAGACGACAATGGATGTATGATGACCGATGCTCTCCCGAGTTCATTAATGGCGTGCATACTTTTCTGCGGGCCGCTGAGGCAAACAAGCGGGCGGATGGTTTTATGCCTTGTCCATGTGTTGGCTGTAAGAATGGTCACGTTACTCTACGTGAAGAACCATTCACGTCCACCTATTTGCGTCCGGTTTCATGCCCCACTATAATGTTTGGACCAAGCACGGAGAAATAGGGGTTATGATGGAAGACAATGAAGAAGAATAGGACGACGATGGCTATACTGGCCATGGATTCCCTGAATACGATGATACAACAATGGGGGAAGAAGCTGAGCCGGCAATGCGGGAAGAAGCTGAAGAAGAGGCATCAGATGAGCCCGCTGATGATCTAGGTCAGGCCATTGCCGATGCAAAGAGAAACTGCGCAAGTGATCTGGAGAGGACGAAGTTGCAGCGTATGTTAGAGGATCACAAGAAATTGTTGTACCCGACTTGCGAAGCTGACAAAAAAAAGTTGGGCACCACACTTGAATTGCTGCAATGGAAGGCAGAGAATGGTGTATCTGACAAGGGATTTCAAAAGTTGCTGGTAATGATAAATAATATGCTTCCAAAGGACAACGAATTGCCCGAGAGTACGTATGAAGCAAAGAAGGTTGTCTGCCCTCTAGGGTTAGAGGTGCAAAAGATACATGCATGCCCTAATGACTGCATACTCTACCGCGGTGAGTACGAGGATTTGAACGCTTGCCCGGTATGCGGTGCATTGCGTTATAAGATCAGTCGCGATGACCCTGGTGATGTCGAGGGCAAGCGCCCCAGGAAGAAGATTCCTGCCAAGGTGATGTGGTATGCTCCTATAATACCATGGTTGAAATGTTTGTTCCAAAACAAAGAGCATGCGAAGGCGATGCGGTGGCACGCAGAAGATCGTAAGAAAGACGGAAAGTTGAGAGTACCCCTGACTGTTCGCAGTGGAGAAAAATCGAGAGAAAGTACTGGGAGGAGTTTGTAGGTGACCAAAGGAACGTATGGTTTGGTCTAAGCGCAGATGGCATTAATCCTTTTGGGGAGCAGAGCAGCAACCATAGCACGTGGCCTGTGACTCTATGTTTGTATAACCTTCCTCCTCGGTTGTGCATGAAGCGGAAGTTCATTATGATGCCAGTGCTCATCCAAGGCCCTAAGCAACCCGGCAACGACATCGATGTGTACCTAAGGCCATTAGTTGAAGAACTATTACAACTGTGGAATGGAACAGGTGTACGTGCGTGCAATGAGCACGGACAGGAAGAATTTGACCTAAAGGCGTTGCTGTTTGTGACCATCAATGATTGGCCTGCTCTCGGTAACCTTTCAGGACAGACAAACAAGGGATACCGCGGATGCACGCACTGTTTGGATGATACCGACAGTATATATTTGGATAGTTGTAGGAAGAATGTGTACCTGGGACATCGTCGATTTCTTCCGACAAGGCATCCCGTAAGAAAGAAAGGCAAGCATTTCAAAGGTGAGGCGGATCACCGGACGAAGTCTCGCCACCGTACTAGTACTGACATACATGATATGGTCAAGGATTTGGAGGTAATCTTTGGAAAGGGTCCTGGCGGAAAACCTGTTCCGAAGTACGCTGACGGATGCGCACCCATGTGGAAGAAGAAATCTATATTTTGGGACCTGCCATATTGGAAAGACCTAGAGGTCCACTCCGCAATCAACGTGATGCACGTGACGAAGAATCTTTGCGTGACCCTGCTTGGCTTTTTGGGCATGTATGGGAAGACAAAAGATACACCAGAGGCACGGGAGGACCAGCAACGTATGCACAGAAAAGACGGCATACATCATGGTCAGGCCAGCTACGCTCTTACCAAAGAAGAGAAGGAAATCTTCTTCGAATGCCTGCTCAGCATGAAGGTACCGTCTGGCTTCTCGTCGAATATAAAGGGAATATTAAATATGGCAGAGAAAAAGTTCCAGAACCTAAAGTCTCATGACTGCCACGTGATTATGACGCAACTCCTTCCGGTTGCATTGAGGGGGCTTCTACCGGAAAACGTTCGATTAGCCATTGTGAAGCTATGTGCATTCCTCAATGCAATCTCTCAGAAGGTAATCGATCCAGAAATCATACCAAGGTTACAGAATGATTTGGTGCAATGTCTTGTCAGTTTCAAGTTGGTGTTCCCTCCATCCTTCTTCAACATCATGACGCACGTCCTAGTTCACCTTTGCAAAGAGATTAACGTTTTGGGTCCTGTATTTCTACACAATATGTTCCCCTTTGAAAGGTTCATGGGAGTCTTGAAGAAATATGTTCATAACCGTGCTAGGCCAAAAGGAAGCATCTCGAAGGGCCATGAAAATGAGGAGGTCATTGAGTTTTGTATTGACTTCATTCCTGACCTTAAGCCGATTGGTGTTCCTGAATCGCGGCATAAGGGCAGACTGGAAGGAAAAGGCACGCTAGGAGGGCATCAAATAATATGTATGGACGGGCATTCTCTCATTGAAGCACACTACACATTTCTATAGAATTCCGCCTTGGTGGCTCCGTATATGGAGGAACACAAGAATTTTCTACTGTCCAAACACCCGGAGAAGTCTGACGACTGGATTACACGCGAACAAACGAGGACTTTCGCCGGTTGGTTGCAGAAACATGCCCTGAATGATGGCCATATTCAAAATGACCTGTACTCGATGTCCCAGTTATCATCTTCGAATATAATGACTTTCAAAGGGTACCAGATAAATGGGAATACATTTTACACGATCGCCCAAGATAAGAAGAGCACCAACCAAAACAGTGGTGTCCGCTTTGATGCAACAACCAACACGGGAAAGGAAACATATTATGGTTACATAGAGGACATATGGGAAATTAACTATGGATCAGGTGATTTGAAGGTCCCTTTGTTTCAGTGCAAATGGGTCAATATGACACGAGGCGGGGTAACGGAAGACCCGCAGTACGGAATGACAACAGTGGATCTCAACAATCTTGCGTATGCAGACGAACCATTCGTCCTAGCCAATGATGTGGCACAGATATTTTATATGAAAGACATGTCTACCAGGCCGAGAAAAAGAAAAGATAAGGAAGCAAATGGATCATACGACGAGCCAAAGCGCCACATAGTTCTTTCAGGAAAAAGAAACATCATGGGAGTGGATGACAAGACAGACATGTTAGAAGATTATGAAAAGTTTGATGAAATTGTTCCATCCAGAGTGAATATTGACCCGAGCATCCAGTTAAATGATGAAGATTTTCCATGGCTACGGCGCAAAGGGACACACGCGAAGAAAAAGTTTCACACCCAAAGATCTGGGATGTGATCGGCTTCACTATCATCACTTTCTTCTATGTTTCACACCCAGGAGGGAATGTCTGTAATAGTTAGGGTAGTTATGTGTTTTGGCATTTGAAACGCGAATAAATTTTATGTGCAAACAAATTCTTTTCATGCATTTACTGATTTTTTCCAGCTAAATGACCCTGAAATTGAAAAGCATTTCAAATGAACTCAGAAAAGGTTGAAAGTTGGCATGGTATCATAATTTCATACAAATAGCATGTGCAAGAAAGTAGCGAGGGTTACGGCAAAAACTGGATGCACTTCGTGTACAAAATGGACAATCTCTTTCGAAGTATCAGGGTTTCCGACGAAAACTGAACTGTTACAAAGGCATTTCATTTTTTAAATAACCTAAGCATTACCAAATTGAATATAATCATAAAACACACTAATATTAAACATAAGAAAAAAGAATCACTGGAAAAACTTTTTTCAAAGTTAAGTTATTCACAAACTAGTGATTCACACAAATTTCAAATAATTTAAAATTTAAACTATTCAAATTTGAAAACTACCGGCACTAACAGAAAGTTTGTAATTTTTTGTACCTAAAGCAAAAATATTCACAAAGAAACTCTAAATACAGAAAAAAACAACTCAAACATAAATAAAACAAAAATAAATAAAGCGAAAAAAATTAAGAAAATAAATAAGCCCGCCTACTGGGCCAAAGCGGCCTGCATACGACTAGGAACACAACCTTTTGTTGGGCCAGGATGCAGGCCCGCAAAGGCCCAGTAGGCCGACTGGGCGAAGAGGACAGGTTGGCCCAGTAGGCCTGGTTAGGAGAGGAGCTCGAGAGAGCTACCGCACTGGGGCTTATAAACTAGTGCGGTAGCCCCTCGACTAGCGAGGTGGGACTAAACTTGCGCACCGCCTGGAGCCAGCGCACCCCCTTTAGTACCGGGTCGTGGCTTCAACCGGTACTAAAGACCCCCCCCCCTTTAGTACCGGTTGGAGCCACGACCCGGTACTAAAGGGGATGCGCTTCCCGCCGCTTGGCCTGGCCAAAACAGACCTTTAGTACCG